>NC_138773.1:281820467-282337967 GCF_965119305.1 Pelophylax lessonae
TTTTCGTTTAATGTGTATGCAGTACGTCCGTGAAAAATCGGATATGAAAGACCGCGCATGATCTAAAGTTGCTGACAACCCGGAAGTCTAGGAACAAATGTGCCAAAAAAAAAGAAAAATTGGACAAGAAATTTCGTGAACATTTATGCACTATCAACTAAAAACGGTAATGAACGCTGAGAAGACAGAGAAAAATCGGAGGATATTTCGTCCGATTTTCGTCAAGTGTGTACGGCCCTTAAGACATCATCTCTGATCTTGAGCTGGCCATACACTAATATTTCACCTCCTGAGGCTGTAGAAGAGAAATCTCTAGACTCCTCTACCCATGCTAAACAGCGTGCAAATAGACAAATCTCTCCTGTGTGATACTGTATTCCGACAGCCGTCACCCGGGGCTGTCAGTATACCCAAAGAGGGGCTGCATCCCATAGGATGCATCCACTGTTCAGCTGACAATTTTTTCACCTAGCTCCTTTAATTTTCAGATTAAAAGAATGGCAGAAGGGAGCATGCAGGCTGGGCCACCCTTGGCTCGAATTTTGCTTTGTGTATGGCCAGCTTTACAGTGAACCGCACCTGCCCCACTACAGATTATTTTATTTTTTTTTAGATTTAGTCAAGCTGTATCTTTACCTTTGTAGTATATTTTCTGTTATTGTCATGTTTGATTTGTTATAGTTTTGTATTCTTCTATAAAACTAATTTTATCTAGTTTTATGCTGCTATCGTGGATCTCTATGAGGTCTTATTACCAGTGAATGCTCTGCTTGTTACATGTCTTTATAAAAGATAATTCTGCTAATCATCGGATTAATGCGCTACTTTGCCTGTTAACACGAAGGAAACCAAATGGGTTTTATGTTTTTTTGTGCTGGTGTGGCTGTCATTGGAGGTTATCTGCATTCAGGCTCTAGGGACTGACTTGCCTGGATACTGAGCTCCATGCTAAGTGCTCTGAGCTGGGGGAGGAGGAGGGAATGGCTGCCAATCCTTTGAATCTATTAATGAGTCTACAAAGAACATTACATCTCCCTGCAGATCAATAAAGGGAATTAAGAATGGGTGAGTGTTATGGAGTATGACCTCATAAAAAACAAATAAAAAAAATAAAAATACACCACTAACAAAAATATTAATGGCATGATAAAGGGAAGCGAAGAGCCCAAAAGTGCTTGAGTGTAAAGGGGATCTTCACTGTGGCTGAGGACTTTAAAAATCAGGTACTTACCAGTCTCTGGAGTTCAGCACTGTCTTCCCACAGCCGGTTCCTCTCATATCATGGATTTCAGAGCCGGCTGTGACTTCCTGAGGAATCACAGCCGGCTCCCCACTGCACATGCATGTGATCATGTGACACAGTGAGACTTGTCCTGCAGCCTCCCCGGAGGAAGTGGGAGCATCAGATACCCATCAAACAAGGTACCCGCTCTCTGCGGAATAACAAAAACCCCTTAAATGTGTTTGGGGTGGGAAGTAGGATTAGCCTCATGTTCACTATTGATTGGAGGACCACTATAACAATTTTTCTTTATTTTGAATGATGTTAGCGTCAGTGGCAAGAGTGGCCGCACACCGTTGGGTGTCCATCGCCACACACACACACACACTGTTGGGCGTCCATCGCCACACACACACACATTCTTGGGCGTCCATCACCACACACACACTGTTGGGCGTCCTTCGACACACACACACACACACACTCTGTTGGGCGTCCATCGCCACACACACACACACTCTGTTGGGCGTCCATCGCCACACACACACACACTCTGTTGGGCGTCCATCGCCACACACACACACACTCTGTTGGGCGTCCATCGCCACACACACACACTCTGTTGGGCGTCCATCGTCACACACACACACACACACACACACTGTTGGGCGTCCATCGCCACACACACACACACACACTGTTGGGCGTCCTTCGACACACACACACACACTGTTGGGCGTCCTTCGACACACACACACACACACACACACACTGTTGGGCGTCCTTCGACACACACACACACACACTGTTGGGCGTCCTTCGACACACACACACACACTGTTGGGCGTCCTTCGACACACACACACACACACACACACACTGTTGGGCGTCCTTCGACACACACACACACACACACTGTTGGACGTCCTTCGACACACACACACACTGTTGGGCGTCCTTCGACACACACACACACACACACACACACTGTTGGGCGTCCTTCGACACACACACACACACACACTGTTGGGCGTCCTTCGACACACACACACACACACTGTTGGGCGTCCTTCGACACACACACACACACACACACACTGTTGGGCGTCCTTCGACACACACACACACACACTGTTGGGCGTCCTTCGACACACACACACACACACTGTTGGGCGTCCTTCGACACACACACACTGTTGGGCGTCCTTCGACACACACACACACACACACACACACTGTTGGGCGTCCTTCGACACACACACACACACTGTTGGGCGTCCTTCGACACACACACACTGTTGGGCGTCCTTCGACACACACACACACACACACACTGTTGGGCGTCCTTCGACACACACACACACACACTGTTGGGCGTCCTTCGACACACACACACACACTGTTGGGCGTCCTTCGACACACACACACACACACACACACACACACTGTTGGGCGTCCTTCGACACACACACACACACACACTGTTGGGCGTCCTTCGACACACACACACACACACTGTTGGGCGTCCTTCGACACACACACACACACACTCTTGGGCGTCCTTCGACACACACACACACACACTGTTGGGCGTCCTTCGACACACACACACACACTGTTGGGCGTCCTTCGACACACACACACACACTGTTGGGCGTCCTTCGACACACACACACACTGTTGGGCGTCCTTCGACACACACACACACACACACTGTTGGGCGTCCTTCGACACACACACACACACACACACACTGTTGGGCGTCCTTCGACACACACACACACACACTGTTGGGCGTCCTTCGACACACACACACACTGTTGGGCGTCCTTCGACACACACACACACACTATTGGGCGTCCTTCGACACACACACACACACACTGTTGGGCGTCCTTCGCCACACACACACACACACTGTTGGGCATCCTTCGCCCCACACACACACACACTGTTGGGCGTCCTTCGCCACACACACACACACTGTTGGGCGTCCTTCGCCACACACACACACACACACTGTTGGGCGTCCTTCGCCACACACACACACACACACTGTTGGGCGTCCTTCGCCACACACACTGTTGGGCGTCCTTCGCCACACACACACACACACTGTTGGGCGTCCTTCGCCACACACACACACACTGTTGGGCGTCCTTCGCCACACACACACACACTGTTGGGCGTCCTTCGACACACACACACACACTGTTGGGCGTCCTTCGACACACACACACACACTGTTGGGCGTCCTTCGACACACACACTGTTGGGCGTCCTTCGACACACACACACACTGTTGGGCGTCCTTCGACACACACACACACTGTTGGGCGTCCTTCGACACACACACACACACTGTTGGGCGTCCTTCGACACACACACACACTGTTGGGCGTCCTTCGACACACACACACACACACACACACACACACTGTTGGGCGTCCTTCGACACACACACACACACACACTGTTGGGCGTCCTTCGACACACACACACACACACTGTTGGGCGTCCTTCGACACACACACACACACACTCTTGGGCGTCCTTCGACACACACACACACACACTGTTGGGCGTCCTTCGACACACACACACACACTGTTGGGCGTCCTTCGACACACACACACACACTGTTGGGCGTCCTTCGACACACACACACACTGTTGGGCGTCCTTCGACACACACACACACACACACTGTTGGGCGTCCTTCGACACACACACACACACACACACACTGTTGGGCGTCCTTCGACACACACACACACACACTGTTGGGCGTCCTTCGACACACACACACACTGTTGGGCGTCCTTCGACACACACACACACACTATTGGGCGTCCTTCGACACACACACACACACACTGTTGGGCGTCCTTCGCCACACACACACACACACTGTTGGGCATCCTTCGCCCCACACACACACACACTGTTGGGCGTCCTTCGCCACACACACACACACTGTTGGGCGTCCTTCGCCACACACACACACACACTGTTGGGCGTCCTTCGCCACACACACACACACACACTGTTGGGCGTCCTTCGCCACACACACTGTTGGGCGTCCTTCGCCACACACACACACACACTGTTGGGCGTCCTTCGCCACACACACACACACTGTTGGGCGTCCTTCGCCACACACACACACACTGTTGGGCGTCCTTCGACACACACACACACACTGTTGGGCGTCCTTCGACACACACACACACACTGTTGGGCGTCCTTCGACACACACACTGTTGGGCGTCCTTCGACACACACACACACTGTTGGGCGTCCTTCGACACACACACACACTGTTGGGCGTCCTTCGACACACACACACACACTGTTGGGCGTCCTTCGACACACACACACACACTGTTGGGCGTCCTTCGACACACACACACACTGTTGGGCGTCCTTCGACACACACACACACACACACACACACACTGTTGGGCGTCCTTCGACACACACACACACACACACTGTTGGGCGTCCTTCGACACACACACACACACACTGTTGGGCGTCCTTCGACACACACACACACACACTGTTGGGCGTCCTTCGACACACACACACACTGTTGGGCGTCCTTCGACACACACACACACACACACACTGTTGGGCGTCCTTCGACACACACACACTGTTGGGCGTCCTTCGACACACACACACACACACTGTTGGGCGTCCTTCGACACACACACACACACACACACTGTTGGGCGTCCTTCGACACACACACACACACACACACACACACTGTTGGGCGTCCTTCGACACACACACTGTTGGGCGTCCTTCGACACACACACACACACACACACACTGTTGGGCGTCCTTCGACACACACACACACACACTGTTGGGCGTCCTTCGACACACACACACACACACACACACACACACACACTGTTGGGCGTCCTTTGACACACACACACACACACACTGTTGGGCGTCCTTCGACACACACACACACACACACACTGTTGGGCGTCCTTCGACACACACACACACACACACACACTGTTGGGCGTCCTTCGACACACACACACACACACACACTATTGGGCGTCCTTCGCCACACACACACACACTGTTGGGCGTCCTTCGCCACACACACACACACTGTTGGGCGTCCTTCGCCACACACACACACACTGTTGGGCGTCCTTCGCCACACACACACACACTGTTGGGCGTCCTTCGCCACACACACACACACTGTTGGGCGTCCTTCGCCACACACACACACACTGTTGGGCGTCCATCGCCACACACACACACACACACACACTGTTGGGCGTCCATCGCCACACACACACACACTGTTGGGCGTCCATCGCCACACACACACACACACACACACACACACACAGTTGGGCATCAGTGGCCGGAATAGGGTCTTGGTGGAATTAATAGTGCCCCAAGGGCCAGATAAAGCTAAGCAAAGGGCCCAGGCCACAGTTTAGCGACCACTGCGTTAGATCCCAAAAAATATTAGCATGGAAAACCTTTACCCATGTAAACGTTTCTGCTGAATGGGTCAGGTCATGTGTTAGGTAAATTGCTGAAGATCTGTAGATATCTACTAACCAGCCAATTCTCCATGCAGGCAGCTTGGTGCCAGCTTGCGTCAAGCTCACCACACAGGTGTTACAATCAGATACAAGATCTGAGGGTGCTTGTACAAACAGCTATTTAGTGCAAGAGCCTGCACTATTGGAAACAAATGGAGCAGATTGATTAGGTAGGATTTCATACTACATAGTTTTGGTATAGCTAAGGTTGATTGTACAGTCCTATTGTAAAGTACAAGGTGACCCTATAGCTCACCACATACACATTACAATGATTGTACAATCTCCTTTAGATCGACCAACTACTATGTAGTGCCTGCCTATTTGCATAAAAATGGAGTGGACAGATTAGGCTATATCCTGTGCGGTTCAAACAAAAATTATTTTAATGGAAAATACAGCATTTTTGCCACTGGATGAAATCTTTTTAAAAATTCCATGATACTTAGCCCCATCTAGAGGCCAAATGTGGCATTTTCCATTATGGATACATTATTTACATTCGAACAGCAAAGGATATAGCTTATTTACATTTGCTTTTTTTTCTCCCCATTCACACATAGTAAAAGTACATGCACTTTCAAAGTAAAGCCGCTCTAGGCGAGTGACTGACTCACATGTTCTGAAGTGGAACCAAGGGTGCTGCACAGCTCGTTTCTGAAATTCAGTAACATGCACAAGTCTGGAATATTGCTGCACTCCTTGGTATCATAATTGAAGCATAAAAATGACATCACAGGTATGACAGGAACATTAAAGGGGGCGAATTTCACGCAAATGTCAGCGCTTACTCAAACCACGCATACATTGCATGAAATGTATGCATGACACAAGCAAGCATGGTTTGACAATTGAACAATTAACCAATAAATCAATTAAAAATGCACCGTGGGAGTGCAAACCATGCTTGCTTGTGTCGTGCGCGTGTGTGTGTGTATTGTAGTGTATATATGATATAAATATGGCTTTTCACACAACTCCACAAAGTCTCCACTTACCTTTGACAATCTGTTTAGCGCAGGCATTGTAAACTTGCTCTTGGCTGGAATTTGGAGGCAATACTTTATCGAAGACGTAGGGCTTCCCTTGCTGCAAATGATACAAAACAAAAAGTATCAAATCAACAGAACAGAACAAAAATGAGTTGTGTGGAGCTCCAAGTACCAGAACGTTCCCATTGTGTGACACTAATCTGCCCGGCCACATCGCTCACACACACAAAGCATCTACAGGAGAAATGCTGACAACGGCAAAGCCCTTTCCACTCCAAGAAAATGGATGTGAGCAGCTAAAGTCATGCAGGATATCAGCATAAAGGTCCTCCACACCTAGATACCAGAGACAACCACCCTGAGCCCATGACTTAAATGGTCATCCCATAGAAAAACAATATTTCGGAAGCTAAAGCAGCCTTTCAACATTTGTTACCCCAGAGGAAAACTTGACATAATTTTTTGTCTTGAGGGACTTCATACAAAATTATTCTGGGATCAGAGGGAAAATCTTACAATAATAGTCATTGGGAAAAATGTTCCCTTTACAGTGGTGATCAGAATGCCACCTTTGGGCAGCTAAAAAGAACATTGGTGTCACTCTGCTAGCTCTGCTAAGTGGGGTTGGTCCTAAAGTTAGGCAAGCATCGGGTGAGAAATCAATCAGCCACAGCTTAAAGCGGAGTTCCGGCCTATTTCGCAACTTTAGGGATTCTTGGAGTGCTCGTTGTGCTGATCAACAATTGGGCATTTTCAATTTTTTTTTCGGGGGTCCCTTACCTTTTTTTCAGGGCATTTTTTATTGTACTTCCTCCTTCTCCCCCCTCTGTGGCCACAGCCAGTGACATCACTTCCACCTTTGCATTGCATCCTGGGAGCTGTTTGTCATCACTCCCCGGAGGCTGGAATCAGGAAGAACTCCCAGAACACTCCATGGAATCAGGAAGAACTCCCAGGAAACTCCCTGGAATCAGGAAGAACTCCCAGAACACTCCCTGGAATCAGGAAGAACTCCCAGAACACTCCCTGGAATCAGGAAGAACTCCCAGAACACTCCCTGGAATCAGGAAGAACTTCCAGAACACTCCCTGGAATCAGGAAGAACTTCCAGAACACTCCCTGGAATCTGGAAGAACTCCCAGAACACTCCCTGGAATCTGGAAGAACTCCCAGAACACTCCCTGGAATCTGGAAGAACTCCCAGAACACTCCCTGGAATCAGGAAGAACTTCCAGAACACTCCCTGGAATCTGGAAGAACTCCCAGAACACTCCCTGGAATCAGGAAGAACTTCCAGAACACTCCCTGGAATCTGGAAGAACTCCCAGAACACTCCCTGGAATCTGGAAGAACTCCCAGAACACTCCCTGGAATCTGGAAGAACTCCCAGAACACTCCCTGGAATCTGGAAGAAGGACACAACAGATTACGCTGCGGCTTCAGATGCCCACATCCAAGATGGCCGTGCCCAGACAGCGTTTTTAAAAGTAAGATTTTGATTAAAATCCAATACCGTACACCTTGTAAGTATGAGAATAGCGATTCTGTAAAGGGCGATGGGTTAGTATTATAGGGGTATTTTTAGATAAAAAAAAAGGTATTTGAGGCCGGAACTCCGCTTTAAGGAACCATTAACAACTTCTGGAGGAAGCCTAGGGTGCCACTGAACCCTAGTGAGAATAGCTGTGCTACAGAGGTAAACTTATATCCAGTGCCAGGACAAGGTTCTTTAGCGCCTAAAGCAAAAAGATTAATGTGTGCCCCCCACCATGGGTAGCAAACTTCTTCAGTAGGATAGGTTGTAGGTTTTGCCCTTTTTACTGAAGTGCCTATGTGGCCACATCTTCTGCCTACCCCTCGGCCTGGCCCTGCTTATACTGCATTTCTTGGAAACTGTATTAGAGATCTCAACACCGGGTTCTTGGGTCTGCACATCTGTTATGGCCATTGCAAGATGTTCCCACTATCTTTATGAATGTATTCCTATTATGAAAAAAACAGGAGATGCTGGAAAACACAAAAATGGTGGGCAGAACACCCAAACGTTCCAAGGTGGACAAGAACAGATAAGAAGTTATGGTAGGTAGATCTTACTGGTCTGGTCAGGGCCGCTGATAGGGGGCCCGAGCCCACAGGGGGGCCACACAGAGAATGGGGATTAGTGATGGACAACAAATACAGAAATCTTCCTCCAGCACCTGAATCTTATCTGTCCCTCTCCCTGCTATCAGCTTTTATCTGCTGAGAAAGAGACACTCACTAATCCCCCTCCCTTGTGTGGGCCCCCCTCCCAGCACTGGCTCTAATGTTATCTCTGCTCAGGAGTTTATTTGTAACTTTGTTTCTCTCTCTCTGATCACTGAGCTCCAACTGCCCAGCCTGTATATTTTTCTCATTTCATCTTCATTTTTATTTAACATAGTTTTTTTTTTTTAGATTTAGCAGGAATTATGCCTGTTGTGTTATATTTGTGTCTGCTAGTAGTGATTTTGTTGTTATTGTAGATAATTATATCTTTAATATTTTCTTGGGGGGGGGGCCTGCCAGGTAGTCTGTACGGGGCCCCGCAATTTCTAACAGCAGCCCTGGGTCTGGTATCCAAGACATAAAAGATGCCAGGGGCTGATAAAGTCTACCAAGCTCCATCTACAGCTAAAATTTCACTGGTGTGGACTGACCTTTCAAAGGAAAAACATTTTCAATCCATTTTCCAAAAATGTCCTTTCAGTACTTCCCTAATGTTCTACTAAGAATCTGGTCATGTGCAATAATCCTCCCATCATAAATACATTTCCTTGCTAGAGTGGTCAACAAAATGGTCAGGTCAATGCAAAACTTGGTTAAGATTTGGCAAATTCAGAGATATCTCAGGCCTAGGGACTGATAAAGGGCAAATTAAATTACAGGGGCACTTAATTTCTGTCTTGGAGATCTTGCTGGAAAGTTTGTATGCAAGTGGGCCAAGCCTTTTCTTTTCTTACTGAGGAGAGGGTAGAGGGCCAGAACATACTCCACCTCCCCTCATCCCTCCCCCCCCCCGATCGACCCTCATCCCACCCCCGATCGATCGTGCAGAGGAATGAGAGAACAGCCGTCTGCCTACGTAAACAAGGCAGATGGCTGTTCTGTCACAGAGCTGAAATACAGATCTCCCTTTTCCTTTAGTACATCCATTCCCCCCCCCCCCCCACAGTTAGAAAGCATTCCCTAGGAGCACACTTAACCCCTTGATCATCCCTAGTGTTTACCCCTTCCCTGCCCGAGTCATTCATACCGCAACAGTGAATATTTTTTTTAGCACTGATCATTGTATTGGTGTCATTAGTCCCCGAAAAGTGTCAGATTTGTCCACCCCAATGTCGCAGTCCCACTAAAAATCGCTGATCGCCGCCATTACTAGTAAAAAAAATAAAATAAAAAAAAATAAATAAAAAAAAGGTCCATAAATCTATACCATAAATTTATAGACGCTATAACTTCGAAAACCAATCAAAATACACTTATTAGGATTTTTTTTACCAAAAATATGTAGCAGAATACAGAGACCTGAATTAATAAAAAAAATTTGATTCCTTTACTTTTTTTTATTGGGAAGGTTTTATAGCATAGCAATTTTCTTTTATTTTTTGTAGTGCAAAAAAAAAAAATATATGCAGAGTTGATCCACCGAAAGAAAGCTCTATTGGGGGGGGGGAGACATCAATTTTATGTTGGTACAGCGTTGCACTACAGTACAATTGTCAGTTAAAGCGAAGCAGTGTGTGATCGCAAAAAAATGGCCTGGTCATTAAGAGGGTTAAACCTTTCAGAGCTGAAGTGGTTAAAGTAGTTCCGGCACTACTTTGGTCTGACTTTCAAGAGACTTGAGGGCCAAAGACTTCAATGTAAACCCTCAAAAGTTTGCACCTGCATGATAAACATGCGACTTGTGTGCGACTTTGTAAAGCACACACAGTCACATGGTCAAAGCCAAAGGCCCACTGGTCTAAAATTGCATCAAAGTCGCAATGGAAATCTCACTATTTTTAAGTTGCACAATTTGCCATCTCTACATCTGTTCCCAAAACCAATTAATTAACTCTTCTGCACTGTGTCTAAGGCTCCATTCACACCTGAGCGTATCGTTTTTAGGCTTTTTTTGCAGGTGTTTGGAGGCAGGCATTGACATCTAAGGCTCCATGTACACGGCACATTGTTAAAAGTCCCTTTGAATGCTGGAATTTTTAGGACGTTTGAAGCGTCTGTTCGGTCGCGTTTGTACCCGCGTTTAGCGGGCGTTTGCGTTTAGAACTGTACCTAGAGGTCAAAAAATTATTCCCCTTTAAAAATGGAAAAAACGCAAACGCTAAACGCGGGTCATCGCGTTCGGTCGCTTTCGGACGCGTTTTTGCATTTGAAACGCTGGGAAACACGCGTTCAAACACAAATAATTGTGTTCTAAAAAACATCCCTGAACGCAACTGCCTGCAAATGACTGTAAACGACCTGGTGTACATGGACAGATAAGATAACATGTAGGTGGGTTCAGGGGCTTCAGAAAAAAAACACCCAACTGCTCCTAAACGGCCATTTCCAGCGTCCCGTGTATATGGAGCCTTACAAAAACGCCTGTAATCTGCCAAAAAAGAAGCTCATGTACTTTTTTGAGCTTTAGGCGACAAAACGCTCATATGTAAACAGGGGCGATTGAAATGAATGGGATTTTGCTTGTTGGGCGTTTTTAGACTTCAGAGATGAGCGTTTTACAAGCTGAAAAACGCTTTGGTGTTAACAGGGCCTAAAGTAACCATGCAAAACAACAATGACCATCATGCAGATCAACTCTTTAGTAGCTGTACTATAGTAACCCCACACAATGTGTAAAAATAAATGAAAAAGAAAAAAAAAAAAAAAAAAAAAAAAGAAGGAGTGAGAACTACAGATCTCCCACACATACAGTGCTCAGCTCAGATCAAAAATAAAACAATGTTGCAAAACATACAAAGAAAGTGCTAAAAAAAAAAAATACAGTGCTTTGTCTTCAACTTAAAGCGGAGTTCCGGGCACAGAAGTCATTTTTTGATGAACATACCCCCGGGACAGTCAGGGCTAGTACATTCCACAATGGCTAGCCTCTGATCTGTCCCGGTTCGCACTTACCTTTTAGAAGAAATACTTACTTAGAAAATTTCTTCCACAGCGTTTCCATCTCTCTTGTGGGCAGCTGAAGCCGGCGCAGTCCTCTTCTGCGTCTTCTTCCGCGTCTTCTTCTCCCAGAATGCGCCGCACCGGCCCCACTCGTCACTTCCGGCGCGGCGCCGCATTCCTAAACAGCTTCTGGGCATGTACAGAAGCTGTTTAGCAGGGGAATGCGGCGTCACCCGGAAGTGACGAGCGGGGCCGGTGCGGCGCATTGATTCCTGGGAGCGATGACGTTTAGCTCCCAGGAATCATCGCAGCGCAGGAAGTGACGGGGTGAGCCGCGTCTGAGGGAGGAAGCAGTCAGAGGTGAGTATTTACGATCTTCAATAAAAAGGTGAGTAAACAAAAAAAAAAAATAAAAATAACTATCCAATTCCTTTTCAGGTCAGGTCTACCTAGCGGAGGGGCACAAAAAAAAAAAATAGTTTTTGTGCCCGGAACTCCGCTTTAACCACTTACTGCCCATTCACACTGCCGCGACAGGATTTTGTGGGGCGACCTGTGAAGTGCACCGCGACCTCGGTGCGACTTGCACGGACTTCATATAATTGAAGTCAATGCAAGTCGCCTCCAGGTGGCCCCAAAGTAGTATAGGACCCTTTTTCTAAGTCGGAGCGACTTGTGTCGCTCCTATTAGAACAGGTCCTGTAACTATTCAATGGCGACCAAGTCGCCTGACAAGTCGCGCTAGTGTGAATGGACCCTTAAGGACCGGGCCTATTTCTGACACTTGCTGTTTACAAGCTAAAACCATTTTTTTTTGCTAGAAAACTACTTTGAACCCCGAAACATTACATATATTTTTTTATCAGAGACCCTAGAGAATAAAATGGAGATTGTTGCAATATTTTTTTATAACACCGTATTTGCCTGTAATGCACAGTGCTCTGGATAGTGGTCTGAGGGCAGGCCTGTAATGCACAGTGGTCTGAGGGCAGGCCTGTAATGCACAGTGCTCTGGATAGTGGTCAGAGGAGGCCTGTAATGCACAGTGCTCTGGATAGTGGTCTGAGGGCAGGCCTGTAATGCACAGTGCTCTGGATAGTGGTCTGAGGGCAGGCCTGTAATGCACAGTGCTCTGGATAGTGGTCTGAGGGCAGGCCTGTAATGCACAGTGCTCTGGATAGTGGTCAGAGGAGGCCTGTAATGCAGCACAGTGCTCTGGATAGTGGTCAGAGGAGGCCTGTAATGCACAGTGCTCTGGATAGTGGTCAGAGGAGGCCTGTAATGCAGCACAGTGCTCTGGATAGTGGTCAGAGGAGGCCTGTAATGCAGCACAGTGCTCTGGATAGTGCTCTGAGGGGAGGCCTGTAATGCACACAGTGCTCCGGATGCCAGTAGTCCGAGGAGGCCTGTAATGAACAGAGCTCTGGACGGTGGTCTGAGGGGAGGCCTATAATGTACACACTTACAATGCTCTGCTCTGAATGGCCGTGAGTTGGAACGCTCGGGGGGGGGGGGGGGGGCCTGTACAGTGTTGCTCTGGATGGTCGTCTGAGGCAGCCTGTAATGCTGCACAGTGTGGAAGCAGAAGCACTCATGGGCTCTACACAGGCAGAGCTCCATAGAATTTGAAAGTTGACGAGGGTAAAATGTCCCTCCCTCACATTTTCCTTTGTTAATGAGAACGGGATTTTCATCATAGTTTTCATGGTGTTACAGTGGACACAAACGTGGTGTACTTTTAGTTTTGTTTTCGCCACTGTAGAAAGGCCGCTGATGAAAATTGACGAAAATGTTTTCGTTGACCAAATTCACACTGCCTGGCAGAGCCCTGCGGCACATCTGTGCATGTGCTATATTTTTAAAGATGGCGGTGTGGACGAGGAGTGGGGGGAAGGGAGGGATGCTGCAGTGAAGTTTTGCTTTAATGAGACTGTCCAAGGTATTTTTCCTCAGTTTGCTGAACTTGTGTTTATAGGGAATTACCACGAATCTGCTACAAAGTAACATCAAACTTAAAATGTAACAAATGTTCACAATTATTCCTGCCTTGTACCGAGTTCAGTTTTAGTGCCGGTTCACACATATGCGATGTCAGACATTGCCTGTGAGTCGCACCGCACTGCTGTCTGCGCGATGCAAATGCAGCCATACAGATTGCATGACTTAATTTGCATCGCATTATGGCCAAATTCGCACAGGACCCTTTGTCGGTCTGCACCAGAATCGGAACACCCATGCGCATAGGCGTGCGCACAGGGTGTGCCGGGTGTGCCTGGGCACACCCTAATCACCTAGGGCACATTAGCATTATCGCTCTGTTTGCCAGTGAGGAGATGGGAAAGATCTCCCTCGGACCTGCTCTGCCATAAGAGAAGTGCCACACACTTCAATTTCACTTTGCCAGCAGGGAGAGTAATGTACCGGTACCATATACATGTAGGCAAACACATGCATGTGCATTTAAACTTTGGGGTGCACACCCTAATGCAATAGGCTGCGCACACCTATGCCCATGCGATCCGAAGCCTGTCTGAACTGACAGTTCGCACTGCGATATGCAAACTAATCTGGGGGTGTTATTTTGTATTGACACTCTGCAGTTCGCATATGGCAGTGTGAACGTCCCGCGAGTCGGGTGCAATGGGGGAACCCGCAGTGGATTCGCAGGGTTCCCGCATCGCACCAATGTGAACTGCCAATTATAGAAGAGGTTTGTAGATGCAACAAAGCATTTTTCTTCCATGTGTAGCCAGCTGGAACGTTGCTGCTTTCTTTGGTGTGACAATCACCGGCAGCTCTACTGGATGAGAAGATCTGCTGAAGCTGGCAATCAACTCACAATACAGCTACAGATGGAACAACCAAGCTATAAAATAGCAGCAATCACTATAGAAGGCAACTGACAAATTACTAGCAGCAAAATGTTTGGGGTTGAGGTTTGTTTTTGGTAGGCATCAATTATTCACCGTGCAGCTTCTTCCATCCCTTCGACATTACCATAAAAATAAAAAATAAAAAAAAGGTCACTGGAGACCTGTCATTATAGTAAATGATTCCTGTAGCTGCAAATTTCACCGGCCTAAATCACCAGTGTGAGCGTAGTCTAAAAGTGCAAAAAAAAAATAAAAATAAAGCCATCTCCCAAAGCTACCAGTAAGGTCAACAATAAAAAAACTTGCTAAGAAAAAAAAAAAAAAAAAACAAAAAACAAAAAACAAAAAAAAAAAAAAAACACACAACACACTACAAACACAACCTGCCATACTTAACTGCTCTGTGTAATGATTATGCACAGAGTGGCCCCAATCCTCTTTCTCCCCCCACCACCACTCCTGGCTCCTTCCTCTTGACCAGTGCCCCCAATACCAAGCCAATTGCTGTAGGGGTGCGTGCTTGCATCTGAGCCCCGCTCTATGCATCCATAAGACACAGAGCCGCAGCTCGGCTCCGCCCCTGCTCTCCTCATTGGCTCATCAGCTGTAATGGACAGCAGCAGGAGCCAATTGCTTCTGCTGCGGTCTCAGACAATGAGAGAGAGACCCAGACAGCCGAGGCTCCCATGCACATCACTGGATCGAGAGGGGGCTCAGGTGAATATTAGCATAGGTTCACACTGGTGCGTGCGGAACACAGCATGTGATTTGCACAGGAATCGCACCGCATTCCTGTGGACATTACATGGGATGTCTGTGCGGTGCGATTTAGCCATACATGCTTACGCACTTCTCTTTTTCTTGTGCCGGCATGGAGATTGATCTCCTTATCTGCACGATACACACTATATTGTTAAAAGTATTGGGACGCCTGCCTTTACACACACATGAACTTTAATGGCATCCCAGTCTTAGTCCGTAGGGTTCAATATTGAGTTGTCCCACCCTTTGCAACTATAACAGCTTCAATTCTTCTGGGTAGGCTGTCCACAAGGTTTAGGAGTGTGTCTATGGGAAGGTTTGACCATTCTTCCAAAAGCGCATTTATGAGGCCAGGCACTGATGTTGGACGAAAAGGTATCTGACCACCTTGGGATCATCGTCATATATCCCTAAACAGCAGGACCAGGTTCGACTTATTTCAATAGAGATGAAAGGGAACAGTGGGGAGCACCCTTCTCATCTTGGAGTAGGGGGGGAAGAGCAACAACAATCATCCAGCGATCATCTCAAGAAGATGCTGGATTGAAAGCAAACCTGAACCGAGAGAAACAAAAAGGGTTATAATTCCTAACCTTCTTAAAATACTAGTTTCCTGGCAGTTTCTGAATTTAGCACTTAAAGCGGTAGTATACCGCTTTTTTTCACTTTTAGCTACAGGTAAGCCTATAATAAGGCTTACCTGTAGTTACAATTAATATCTCCTAAACCGGCACGGTTTAGGAGATATTACCACTGCATGAAGCCGCTGACGAGTGCGGCGCATGCGCTCTGAAGGTTCGGGGGGACCTTCAGAGATCCTTTCCGGGAATTGCCGGAAAATTACTCCCACGCACATGCGCGGGAGTGACGTCATCGCGGCTCCGGCCAATCACAGCGCCGGAGCCGCAGAGCCTGGAAGAGACGCCGAGGGATCATGTCAGCGCCCACAGCGATGTCCGGGGGTCCGTGTCGGGGCTTCGTTCTAAGGTAAGTGTTTCATAATGAGCTAGTATGCGATGCATACTAGCTCATTATGCCTTTGTCTTGCAGGTTTTTTTTTTTTTGTTTTTTTTTCTTGGATGAGTTTACTACCGCTTTAAGATCAGGCAAGTCAAAATTCCCGATCTGCATCCTTCACAGGATCCAGTTAGGAGACTCAAAATATCAACATAGTGGAGGAAAAGGACAGCCTGGGATCTCAGATTTTAAGAAGGAGGAGCGGTCAATAGCCGCCTTCATACATCCCTAAATGGTATTTAAACCCTAAGGGCTCGTTTACACTTGCGGTTAGAAGGTGGTAAAAATAAGTTCAGCCACGGTTTTACCACTCCCCATAAAAATTTACATGGCAAGAAATGAAGATGTACATGTCTCAGCCATGATAAAATTATACTCCTGCCACAGTCAGTGGGTAGTAACAAAACTCAACACCACCCATTCCAGTGAATGGAGCTGTGTTGCACCTGCGAGCCAAACATTCAAAAACCCTCTTTGGTTGGGGGAAAAAAAAAAAAAGAAACACATCCAGGGGCCCTGAACAAGCCCCGTCGGTGAACTTTCGGTCTGTAAAAACACCATTAAAAAACGGAATTTTTGTAAAATCTTACCTGTAAAATTCCTTTCTCTGAGTCCTCCGACAGTCGCCGCCTCTTCATATTCGTCACATATGGGGTATTAGACTTTGCTCCGAAGGAGTAGCTAGGCAACAGAATATGTTAACAATAAAGCTTTAACATATCCCACCCTCAAGGGGTGGTCCCCTCAGTCAATACCCTCCTACTTCCTGCAACCATATCTCAGTTTTAGTGGAATAGCAGTAGAGTACACAATCAAACCCCAAAAGAGGGGCGGGGGCGGCGACTGTCGGAGGACTCAGAGAAAGGAATTTTACAGGTAAGATTTTACAAAAATTCCGTTTTCTCTTACGTCCTCCGACAGTCGCCGCCTCTTCATATTCGTCACATATGGGGACGTCCCAAAGCAGTGCAAACATGAGGGGTGGGAAACGCATCCGCGCCGAAAGGCAACGCAGTCTCCACATCAAAGAAAGGAACCTTACCAAAGGAAGGAAACCAGCTGGGCAACAGCAAAAATAAGTGCTCAACAGGAGCAACAACCCAGGAAAAGACAAAAAACCAGGGGATACAAAACTTATCCCAACAGCCAGGAGTCCCCAACAAGGGACCCTAGGGAACAGCCGCACTAAGAACCTTGCGGCCAAA
The DNA here is from genome assembly GCF_965119305.1 of Pelophylax lessonae. NCBI lineage: Eukaryota > Metazoa > Chordata > Amphibia > Anura > Ranidae > Pelophylax > Pelophylax lessonae. Next base: position 281,838,257 of record NC_138773.1, read on the forward strand.
GGAAGCATCCGCCGATGCCTGAACATCTACTTTGTAGAATTTTGTGAAAGTGTGTACGGTCGACCAAGTCGCCGCCTTACACACCTGGGCTACAGAAGCCCCATGACGGCAGGCCCAAGACGTACTCAGAGATCTAGTAGAGTGCGCCTTCACAGGCACAGGGGGAACCTTCCCCTGCAAGGCATAGGCCTGTTCAATGGTCTGCCTGATCCATTTGGCGATGGTAGAGGCCGAAGCCGCCATGCCCTCCCGAGGACCCTCTGGAAGAACAAACAAGGAGTCCGTCTTACGAAAAGACTCAGTCGATTTAAGGTAAACCCTTATCGCCCGAACAACATCCAGAGAGTGCAATCCTCACATGGCGTGGGGAACCCGCACAGGCGAACAAGCCGCTGCACATGAGGCAGGGAGAGTCGCAATTCAAGACGCACACAATGGCGGTTCAGAAACCGCACAGCGTCCGGTGAGGTAGCCACCTCACCAATCATCCCTGCACCGAACAGGAATGGGTCGTTCACCGTGCCAGGAGCGTTACCTGGCTGAACGCTCGATGGCAGACTGGGAAGCCACTGACCCACGACCTGCGACCAGGGGGATCAGCCCGAGACCCAGTCCGCATGATCCTCTTCGTCCGAAGAACTAACTAATGCTGACAAAAATAACAGCTAAGTAAAGGTAGAGAGAAAACTCAAACAAAATATCAAAAAGAAGAAAGAGTCTGGGACAAAAAGTCCCAGCACAGAGAGAGCCAGCCACTCCTGACAAGCTAGACATTAAAACTGAGATATGGTTGCAGGAAGTAGGAGGGTATTGACTGAGGGGACCACCCCTTGAGGGTGGGATATGTTAAAGCTTTATTGTTAACATATTCTGTTGCCTAGCTACTCCTTCGGAGCAAAGTCTAATACCCCATATGTGACGAATATGAAGAGGCGGCGACTGTCGGAGGACGTAAGAGAAAAAGGGTTTTAAAAATAAAACGTATAAATATAGCCCAATCTGTGTGTCTCAGTCCAGTATATTATACATTCAGCAGCGCTTATACACACAGCCTCAGTGTGTGCAAGTATGGGAATTCAACCTCTGAAAAAGTTCAAATCTTGCTGGGATTATACAGTCCATGCATATACAGGAAAAATTATATCCACAGTCCGCAAATATCCTCCTTAGATGACAGGCACCAGTGATTTCACTCAAAGTATACCAAAGCCTCCACCACACCGACTGTGCTCCCCCCTATGCAATGGACACTCACCAAACTGCCTTCAAAATAAAGCCTGTATGCATAAGCTGCATGAGCCCTTGCTTCTGGTTACTCTGCCGTCTCCAGAATCCACCAGGGATCACCACCAGGCTCCGTATCTCCTCAGTTCAATGCATAAGTAAACAGGAAGCGGGACATAGCGCAATATTGCTTCAACTTTATTGATATGTCATATTCCCATCCCCTTCAATATGTATGCTTACATTCACAAAACCCTTTGCACGCATGCAAATTTCAAATGTGGACTTTAGAAGGTACCGCTGCTCGCCGCCTGCGAAGTCCCACGTGACGAAACGCGTCAGACACACGTACGTTGCTACCAAGGAGACGGAGGGAGGTGCTCACTGGAGTTCCGGAACTCGCTGAGGCAACCGTAGGAGAGGCGCATCCTGTAACAGGGAGACGCCAGGGCTCGCGGACGGCGAGCAGCGGTACCTTCTAAAGTCCACATTTGAAATTTACATGCGTGCAAAGGGTTTTGTGAATGTAAGCCTACATATTGAAGGGGATGGGAATATGGCATATCAATAAAGTTGAAGCAATATTACGCTATGTCCCGCTTCCTGTTTACTTATGCATTGAACTGAGGAGATACGGAGCCTGGTGGTGATCCCTGGTGGATTCTGGAGATGGCAGAGTAACCAGAAGCAAGGGCTCAAGCAGCTTATGCATACAGGCTTTATTTTGAAGGCAATTTGGTGAGTGTCTATTGCATAGGGGAGCACAGTCGGTGTGGTGGAGGCTTTGGTATACTTTGAGTGAAATCACTGGTGCCTGTCATCTAAGGAGGATATTTGCGGACTGTGGATATAATTTTTCCTGCATATGCATGGACTGTATAATCCCAGCAAGATTTGAACTTTTTCAGAGGTTGAATTCCCATACTTGCACACACTGAGGCTGTGTGTATAAGCGCTGCTGAATGTATAATATACTGGACTGAGACACACAGATTGGGCTATATTTATACGTTTTATTTTTCAAGCTTTTATCTACAGCGGCAGCTAGTGTATACAGTGGGTACGGAAAGTATTCAGACCCCCTTAAATTTTTCACTCTTTGTTATATTGCAGCCATTTGCTAAAATCATTTAAGTTCATTCTTCTTCCTCATGAATGTACACACAGCTCCCCATATTGACGGAAAAACACAGAATTGTTGACATTGTTGCAGATTTATTAAAAAAGAAAAACTGAAATATCACATGGTCCTAAGTATTCAGACCCTTTGCTGTGACACTCATATATTTAACTCAGGTGCTTTCCATTTCTTCTGATCATCCTTGAGATGTTTCTACACCTTCATTTGAGTCCAGCTGTGTTTGATTATACTGATTGGACTTGATTAGGAAAGCCACACACCTGTCTATATAAGACCTTCCAGATCACAATGCATGTCAGAGCAAATGAGAATCATGAGGTCAAAGGAACTGCCTGAAGAGCTCAGAGACAGAATTGTGGCAAGGCACAGATCTGGCCAAGGTTACAAAAAGATTTCTGCTGCACTTAAGGTTCCTAAGAGCACAGTGGCCTCCATAATCCTCAAATGGAAGACGTTTGGGACGACCAGAACCCTTCCTAGAGCTGGCCGTCCGGCCAAACTGAGCTATCGGGGGAGAAGAGCCTTGGTGAGAGAGGTAAAGAAGAACCCAAAGATCACTGTGGCTGAGCTCCAGAGATGCAGTCAGGAGATGGGAGAAAGTTGTAGAAAGTCAACCATCACTGCAGCCCTCCACCAGTCGGGGCTTTATGGCAGAGTGGCCCGACGGAAGCCTCTCCTCAGTGTAAGACACATGAAAGCCCGCATGGAGTTTGCTAAAAAACACCTGAAGGACTCCAAGATGGTGAGAAATAAGATTCTCTGGTCTGATGAGACCAAAATAGAACTTTTTGGCCTTAATTCTAAGCGGTATGTGTGGAGAAAACCAGGCACTGCTCATCACCTGACCAATACAGTCCCAACAGTGAAGCATGGTGGTGGCAGCATCATGCTGTGGGGGTGTTTTTCAGCTGCAGGGACAGGACGACTGGTTGCAATTGAGGGAAAGATGAATGCGGCCAAGTACAGGGATATCCTGGACAAAAACCTTCTCCAGAGTGCTCTGGACCTCAGACTGGGCCGAAGGTTTACCTTCCAACAAGAAAATGACCCTAAGCACACAGCTAAAATAATGAAGGAGTGGCTTAACAACAACTCCGTGACTGTTCTTGAATGGCCCAGCCAGAGCCCTGACTTAAACCCAATTGAGCATCTCTGGAGAGACCTAAAAATGGCTGTCCACCAACGTTTACCATCCAACCTGACAGAACTGGAGAGGATCTGCAAGGAGGAATGGCAGAGGATCCCCAAATCCAGGTGTGAAAGACTTGTTGCATCTTTCCCAAAAAGACTCCTGGCTGTATTAGATCAAAAGGGGGCTTCTACTAAATACTGAGCAAAGGGTCTGAATACTTAGGACCATGTGATATTTCAGTTTTTCTTTTTTAATAAATCTGCAACAATGTCAACAATTCTGTGTTTTTCTGTCAGTATGGGGTGCTATGTGTACATTCATGAGGAAGAAGAATGAACCTAAATGATTTTAGCAAATGGCTGCAATATAGCAAAGAGTGAAAAATTTAAGGGGTCTGAATACTTTCCGTACCCACTGTATATAGAATGCACATGTTGATATGGTTTACATGATTTTATGACAGATTGAATTTTATCCATAAGATTTTAGTGGATATATATTTTATTACTGTGATTTTATATTACAAACACTGTTTTATTCTCCTAAGCGCCGGGCGGGTGGTTGGGGTTTTAAAGCATCAGACACCTTTTTCTAAAAAAAGTGTTTTGATATGACTATGTGCGGTTTTGCTTGTTTTTGGCAGCCCATGCATCTCAGTGGGCTTGCGATTGCAAAACAAGTATGCTAGGCGCAATTTATAAAATTTGTGCTGCACTGAATTGCCTGGTTTTGGGAGATGTGTGGGGAGCTATAAGAATTAATGGCACCAACGCGCATCTGCAGGAACCAATGCATTTCCTTTACCATAAGTGGGGTAAACCGGCCCCAAGGCCTCATGCACACTGGGAATTTGCCCAGCTCCTTGAAATGACTTTCTCCTGGAAGAAAGAAAACCTTGTCAAAAATGCAACTAGAATCACAAACACGTTCAGGCGTGTTTAAGCATGTCAATCGCTTGGGCATTTATTAATTTCTTTGCCCAGAATATTTATTCTAGCCATTATTATTAACGAACGCCTAAGTGCTTGATGCTCCTTGCATTTAAGTCTATTTCGACAGGTTTACACATGTTTAGGTGCATCGTGTGTTTTGCCTGCCAAAATGCTGCTACTCCTGGAAGCGCTGGCAGTGGCCTGTAGATGCTTGTGTGTGCCATTGGCTCCTGCTGCTGTCAATCACAGCCAGTGAGGAGGGAGCAGGGGGCAGGGCCAAGCCAGGCTGTGTGTTAAAGCGGAGTTCCTACCCCCCAGACATGCCACATTTGGCATGTCATTTTTTTGGGGGGGAGCGGGTACCTAGTTTTGACAGGTACCCGCTCCCACTTCCGCTCGGAGCGCCGCGGCGCCCTGAACGGAAGTTCTCCTCTCACCCTCCCTCCCTGCAATCTTCTGGAACACGTCAGAGGTCCCAGAAGATTGCCGGCCAATCAAGACGCGCAGCGCGACTCGCGCATGCGCAGTGGGTACCCAGCTGTGAAGCCGCAACTGTCACAGCCGGGTGCCCACAGCAGTGATGCCGGCGCCGAGGGAGAGGATCGAGGCTTCGGGCGGCCGCATCGCTGGACCGTTGGACAGGTGAGTGAATGGCTGGAACTCCGCTTTAATGGACACACAGAATGGGGCTCTGCAGTGAGCCTACACAAGTGCCCCCCTGGCAGGCTTGCTATAGGGTGCACTTGGCAGGGGGAGGAGCCATAAGCGACAGCAGGGCAATGGAGCAGGGGATCGGAGTTGCTCTGTTCAAAACCATTACACAGAGCAGATTAGTATAACATGTTTGTTTTTAGACATGTGCAATTTGTTTTGTTCCAAATTTATTATCAGACGAAATTCGGCATCTTCCTTCATTAGGAAGCATCTGAATGAACGAAAGACTCTTTAGCCAATGCATACGAAAATGAATTGTCCGAAAAAATGGAAACTCAAAAGAACGGAAAGCCAAAAGAACAAAAAAAAAAAAAAAAAAAAAAAATGATTTAACCTACAAGTATACCAAATAGATTGCATGAGGATAAATTCATTTTTCGTTCTTTCCAACTATTTGTTATCGCTGAATATAAAGAGATAATGAATGCATTCCTATTTCTTTTGGATTTATTCAGATTTATTCCATTTCTGCATGCGACACATTTAGTGAGTGAGAAATTAATAATTTCTAATTAAGTTTAGCTAAGTTTTAGGGCTGGGCAAAAAATAGATTTAATCGATTTTTTAGTGTGAAACGATTTTTTTTTTTTTCAAACTCGAGTTTTTTTCTACAATTGCTTTTTCCGCCTTGTGCAGCCAGCCCCCGCGTACCTGACAGTACACACACCCTGGGCTCCAGCCAGCTCCTAGTCCGCTGCACAGGAACCGAATTCCCCAGTAACGGACCACCGCCGCGCCTGGATGTGACGTCAGCTGCCGGGAGAGGAAGCAGGTGGTGCGTCTGTACAGGGGCTGTGATAGGATAGGTACAGAGTCTGTACCTATCCTATCACAGCCCCTGTACAAACGCACCGCCCGCTTCCTCTCCCGGCAGCTGACGTCACATCCAGGTGCGGCGGTGGCCGGTTACTGGGGAGTTCTCTGTACCCATCACAGCCCCTGGACAATCACCAAGCACACTATTTACTGCTCTCTCCAGCAGGACAGTCATTTAGCACTCTATACTGCTTTCTTGAACAGAATTATATTCTGCTTTCTCCAGCAAGAGTCAACAAGTACGTTATACCACTCTCTCCAGCAGGACAGTCACTAAGAACTGTATTCTGCTCTCTCCACAAAGTCGGTCTACAGACTCTATACTGCTCTTCTATACTGCTCTCTCCAGCAAGACAGTCATCAAAAACATTCTACATTGCTTAGGACAGTCAACAAGCACTATATTTACTACTCACTCCAATAGAACTCTACTATGCTTTCTTCAGCAAGACAATCTACAAGCACTTTATAAAGTTGCACTTTTGACACTATATCTGATGTCTGCAGTCATTTTTTAAGTGCATTGGAAAAAAAAAAAAAATCGAAAATTGAATCGAAACTCGAATTTTTCTTTAAAAATCTAAGATTTTTTTTTATTTTTTTTAGGCAAAATCTCCCAGCCCTACTAAGCTTACTATTATTTCCTTTCCTGCAGTTCTATTCCTTTTATTACAACCAATGTCCGAATGAACGAATGGTCCGAGTTCGAAGTAATGAATGCCGCATCTAAACAAATGGATCAAAATGAATAGGAATGCATTCGAAGTTATAAATGATCCAAAGTAATGAGTTCTGATGAAAACGAATGATCCGATAATTTAAAAAAAAAAATAAAAAAAATGTAATTAAAAAAAAAAAAAAACGAAGGAAACTAAAGTGAAATGAAACAAGTTTTACGGCAGTGCACGTCTATTTGTAATTTTTATTTAAAAAAATTAAAATAAAAAAAAAAACGAGCATTTACAATCACTTTTGAAAAAACTTGAGGGTTTAAAGAAAAGTGTGCCAGTGAATGTTTAAGTCCCCAATGGATTGCAGGTTTAAGTCCCCAATGGAGACTTTTTTTTTTTTTCTAGAATGCAGAATAATGTGTAATATGGAGCCCTGATTATATACACTGATCATACAGATGACAGGCAGGAGGTGTAGGGAATGACAGCAGCAGGGCAGACTGTCAATGTCACCAATGAATAATTCACTCCCCATCAGGAAGCAGCCAGCAGGCTGGGAACAATGAGCAGGGGGTGTGCTCTGTGCTGTGCTGAGCTGGGTGAAGATCACATCCCAGCATCATCCATCCACCCAGCTACAACTGCCAGCCGGGCCAATGCAGGAGCTCCAGTGCGCAGGCGCCGGCCTGTATGACGTCATCCGAGTATGCAGCACAGAATCAGCCAGAACCCCCCTCCCCCCCCCCCCCCATGCTGCCTGCAGATCATGATGATGGTGATCCCCGGACTCTCTATATTCTCACCCTGCACACGATTTGACTTCTCCTAGTGCACAGAATGGATGGAGGATCTCCTGATTACACAAAGCACATGTCCCATCAATAGCAATGGCTGAGCCGCAACGTCTGGGAGAAGAAAGGGTTAATGACCAACACCAGCTCGTGCGGCACCTGGACCCAAGTAGAGGCTGCAGTCACATGATCAGATCGGACTCAGAGGAGGACTAGCAGCCACCCTAGGGATGGAGGGGGACCCCTGCTTTCTGATGACACCAGAACATGCAAAGGACCCATCCCTGAACAAGCACCTGAGCTACAGAACACCCCCCCCCCCCATACACAGGTTATCCCTCTACCCAGGGAAATGTCCCCCCCACCCTTGTATAATCCAGAACCCCCCCCCATACACACCCATCTACAGGTTATCCCTCTACCCAGGGAAATCCATCTGCAGACCATATAGATGTGCCCCTACCCTTGTATAATCCAGACCCCCCCCCCCCCAACCCTTCCCCCTCCCAGCAGATGCACTGACTACCCCCATCCTCCCCTAATGGTACAGATCATCATCCACCCTACAGAGGAGAATAAACAGCAATGGGATGATTCATAGCCCTCCTCTGTACATCACATCTATAGGAGCCAGGAGATTTATCACCCATCAATACATGAAATGAGAGATCTATACATTCATAAACGGTCAGCTGTATAAAATAGAATGACACAGACAACCCCCCCCCCATAGACACAGGCTGATCACATGATCATACACGTCAGATATTCAGTGAATTTATCAGTCTTTACATTGCAACCACCTGAGATACACAACTTCATCCCCTCCACCCCAATACACACAGCAATCTATGTATATCACAAATCTTCTACCCCCTACAGACACACCAACCACCTATACAGGGGTGTTACTATGACACATTGATACATACACCATGATGATAAGACACAGATTTTAATTTTATGTATCTTTTTTTTTTAACGGATGGCCCTAGATAGAAGTGATGAATATAGAAGATACATAGATGCAATATGTAAGATACATAGAAAATAAAATAAAGAGCATAGTTCTACCTCTGTTCTATAATATCTTATTATACTGTACATATACACATCACTGATACTGTATGACCACATGGAAGCAACTGTTGGGTATAAATATATAGAGACCTATACAGAAAAAAATCATCCTTCTATTTACTGATGGCCTGAAGGATGTGATCAATACACAGAAGATACACACTAGATCTATTCATTTCCTATAACCTCCTAATACACAATCATCACTGATCCATTCACAGATGCAGCCTGACCATATGGAAGAAATTGTCGGGTACAAATACATACAATCAGCTTTATTGTTACAGATGGCTTGGAAGGATGTGATAAATTCATAGAAAGAATATAAAATATATAATAGAGCATAGGTCTACCACCTAGAACAGGTCACTGATACATTCACAGGTGCAGCCTGACTATATGGATTCAATAGTCGGGTATATAGAGAGACATACAGAAGAGCAGCTCTACATTCACTGATGGCCTGGAAGGATGTGACAAATGTAAAGATACATGGATCGAACTACTGGATCTTCTATAACCTCATTATACAGATATCACTTATTCTACAGTCAAAGGTGCAGCATGAATATATAGACGTAATTGTCGGGTATAACCATATAGAGAAACCTCTATAGATCAGCTATATATAAACACATGGCCTGGAAGGATGTGACAAATACATAGAAGAAGAGCTAGAATATATTATTATTATTATTATTTAATATACATATCTACCAATGTTCTCCAACCTGCACACACACACGTGCATGATCATATGGAAGCAATAGTCGGGTATATTTGTATACAGAAGATCAGAAACACAAAGACACATCCATTGCACAGATGTAGGAAGAAAATACACACACACACACACACACTAGATCTACATACAAGTACATATAGATAAACACATATGCATGGACACACAGGTCTATGACAGACACCTATAGATCCCCTCCTCAGAGCCAACTGTCCCCTCTTATAATCATACATATTCATGCACACACAGGTCTATGATAAGCAAATATGAATCAAAATCTCCATGGTGTACACAGATCTATGATGGATACATATAGATCACATGCAGGTCTATGATGGACACCTATAGATGACACATAGGTCTATGATGGACACCTATAGATCAAACACACACACAGGTCTATGATGGATACCCATAGATCACACACACAGGTCTATGATGGACACCTATAGATGACACAGAGGTCTATGATGGACACCTATAGATCAAACACACACACACACACACACACACACACACACACAGGTCTATGATGGATACCCATAGATCACACACAAACACAGGTCTATGATGGACACCTATAGAGGACACACACAGAGTGTCTATGATGGACACCTAAAGATGAGACACACAGAGGTCTGTGATGGACACCTATAGATGACACACACAGAGGTCTGTGATGGACACCTATAGATGACACACACAGGTCTATGATGGATACATATAGGTGACACACAGGTCTATGATGGACACCTATAGATGACACACAGGTCTATGATGGATACATATAGATGACACACACGGGTCTATGATGGATACATATAGGTGACACACACAGGTCTATGATGGATACATATAGGTGACACACACAGGTCTATGATGGATACATATAGGTGACACACACAGGTCTATGATGGATACATATAGGTGACACACACAGGTCTATGATGGATACATATAGGTGACACACACAGGTCTATGATGGATACATATAGGTGACACACACAGGTCTATGATGGATACATATAGGTGACACACAGGTCTATGATGGATACATATAGGTGACACACACAGGTCTATGATGGATACATATAGGTGACACACACAGGTCTATGATGGATACATATAGGTGACACACACAGGTCTATGATGGATACATATAGGTGACACACACAGGTCTATGATGGATACATATAGGTGACACACAGGTCTATGATGGATACCTATAGATCCCCCCCAAGGACTCACCCCGATGACGATGGTGTCATCCCCCTTGAAGGCTGGGATGAACTTGTCCCCCCTGTGGATCTCTGCGGTGTTGAGGGGCCGGAAGCGGCACATCACCTTGATGCTGCATTCAGCGGGGTCTGCCATGTTTGTGTGTGGGGGGGTCACAGCTCAGCTCATCAATAGAAGGAGCACAATAGGAAGGAGGTGTCCCTGATCACAGCCCCCAGGCTGGACACTACATGGGTGCAATCACAGGGTGTCCCTCCCGGAGATCAGCCCGGCCATCCTGCATCAGCACCACCATCCACCTTCTCCCTGCCAGCTTTGTCACTTCACTGCATCACCGGGCCCCTCCCTGAGCACGCTCCCCAGCCTCCCTCCCTCCCTGCCGCAGGGCATGCTGGGACTTGTAGTCTGGGGGCAGGACTGGCAGGTGCAGGGGGTGGGCAGGATCCTGCATAGAAATCCATGTGCAAATTTCCCTGCGGTGTCACCATTGGACAATGATGATCGCAGGAGACTTAAAGGGACACGAAACAAAAATGAATTTAAGTTTCTATTGTTAAAGTGGACTTCTCCTTTAACCACTTTACCACTAGAGCATTTTGCTGTCTTACGTCTGGGCCACTTTTTGCGATTCGGCGCTGTGCGACTTTAACTGACAACTGCGCGGTCGTGCGACGCCGTACCCAAACGAAATTTACGTCCTTTTTTTTCCCACAAACAGAGCTTTCTTTTGGTGGTAATTGATCACCTGTGCGATTTTTACTTTTTGCGCTATAAACAAAAAAAGAGCGTTTATTTTGAAAAAATAACAATATTTTTCACATTTCTTTATATGAAATTCCCCCCCAAAAAAATGTAAAAATCAAATTTTTTAAAATTTTTTGGCCGATTTGTTTTCTGCTACCTATGTTTGGTAAAAAAAAATCACAATAAGCGTATTTTGATTGGTTTGCGCAAAAGTTATTGCGTTTACTAACTAAGGGAAAGATTTTTGTCATTTTTGGTGGGTTTTTTTTTAACGAGTAATGGCGGCGATCTGTGATTTTTTTTGCGGGACTGCGACATTGCGGCGGACAGATCGGACCCTCGACTGACATTTCTGACACTTTGGGGGTACCAGTGACATTACTGCAGTAATCAGTGCTATATATATGCACTGTTACTGTAAAAATGACACTGGCAGGGAAGGGGTTAATTTTATTGGAGAGGGAGGGGTTAATGTATGCCTGGTGCTTACTGACGTGTGTGGGGGGAGGTGACTGAGTGACACAGGGACAGATCGCATGTTCAGCTATGCTGAACACTCCTATCTGTGACTCCCTGTCACTAAGAGATCTAAGAGAAACTAGATTCCCCGACGATCGGGGAAGAGCGGCAGCGATCGCCGCCGCTCCTCCCCTGGCCCGACTCCTGCTGTGAATGAAAACAGCGGGAGCGCGCCTCCGGCGGCGCGCGAGCGCCGCCTACAGAGGGAGGAGTCTAGCGACGTAGTACTACGTCGCTGGATGATAACGAACCACTTTGCCGCAGTACGCTCAATGTGAGCGGTCGGTAAATGGTTAAATTTGACATTATTTTTTTAATATTTTTTTATAACAAATGTGTTTATTAGTACTGCAAAGTCGCACTTCCGTGTTTCTCACCTAGGGAAGAATTATACTTTACACTCCCCCCCCCCCCCCCCCCCTGCATGCACAGATGTGCCCCAGGGCTTTGGGGTCCGGAGAGAGCCTTGAGGCCAGGGTTGCCAACTGTCAGTAAATTTACAAACAGTTTTCCTCCTTTACTGACATGCATGCCAGTAACAGATATTTATTGTACAGATGAAAAAATTACAGATTTTTACAGACTTCATAAATTTACTGACAGTTGGCAACCCTGCCTGGGGAACAGCTGCGCATGCACTGGTTCCCCCAACCATCTATGCACACATAGCATAGTTGCCAACATTTAAAAAAATATTCCAGGGACACTTTGCAGCACAGCTATCAATTACCACACCCACATCCCCGAAGCTCCACCCACTCTGCATAATTAATCTCACCTGTTTATCAGATTATAGAGTCTACTCCAATATAGAGAGAATTACAGGAAATTAAAAAGGGAATTTCAAATTTAAGGCCACAGTAGCAGAGTTGGAATAATTCTCCCATTCAGCTGCACTGCTTCTGCGTAACATTTATGGGCATCCCGATTAACAGGCGCTTCCAGGGACAATATAAATTACCCGGGACAGGCTCCTATTTGCAGGGACTGTCCCATGAAAAAAGGGACAGTTGGCAAGTATGACATAGGTTTTCCTGTGCATGCGTAAAAATGGCTACAAGGCAAGTCACAAACCTTCCTCGCCTTTATGGATGCTCAGAAAATCAGCTGCACACACACACAGGTGTGCCCATGGGCTCTGCCAGGAGTGGAAGGCTGCCTCTGCCTATGGGAATCATACTTGTAACTGCAAAGCCTCATGGGACTTGTAGTTCCTCAACAGCTGGAGGGCCGCCAGTTTGACACCTGTGGGCTAGGCAGAGCCCGTCAGCACATCTGCCCATACACTGTGATGATGGTGGGGGGGGGGGGGGGGGGGCACCTGAGAGGCAGATTGATGTTCTGCTTTCACTCAGTAAAGTTCATTTTTTGCTCTCAGCTTCCTCCAGATCTCTGAATTCCTTTTTCCTGGTGCCAAGATGGCAGCATACATGTGATAGAAGGCGATAGTTTACTAGCTTTCTTATAAGATAGGATTTGCTTAACAACTTAAGGACAAGGCCTTTTTCTGACACTTGTTATTTACAAGTTAAAATATTTTTTTTTTTTTGCTAGAAAATTGCTTAGAACCCACAAACAGTATATATTTTTTTTTAGCAAAGACTCTCGAGAATAAACTGGCGGTCGTTGCAATATTTTTTGTCACGCGGTATTTGTGCAGCACTCTTTCAAACGCATTTTTTTGGAAAAAAAAAATACTTTTCACTGCATTTAAAAAAAAAAATAAACAGTAAAGTTAGCCTAATTTTTTTCTCTAATTTGAAAGATGATTTTACTTTGAGTATAATATATATATATATAAACCCAACATGTCATGCTTCAAGATTGCGCACGCTTGTGGAATGGCAACAAATATTCTTACCTAAAGATCTCCATAGGTAACGCTTCCAAAATTTCTACAGGTTACCTGCTTAGAGGTACAGAGGAAGTCTAGGGCTAGAATTATTGCTCTCGCTCTAACGATCACGGCGATACCTCACATGTGTGGTTTGAAAACCGTTTCAATACGTGGGCGCAACTTGCATATGCGTTCACTTCTGCGTGCGAGTTTGGAGGGACGGGGCACTTTTAATTTTTTTTTTCTTATTTATTTCACCTTTTATTTTTTATTTTTACACAGTCCCTTTAAAAACATTTTTTTGATCACTTTTATTCTTATTACAAGGAATATAAACATCCATTGTAATAGAAATAAGCATTACAGGTCCACTTTAATGTGAGATCTGGAGTCAAAAGCACCTCAGATCTCACAAAAATAAAAAAAAAAAATGTAATTTTTTTCATCATGAAAAAAATGGGCCCTTTGACCCCTTCTGGACCGGAAGGTTTTACCCCCTAATGACCAGGCCATTTCTTGTCATTCGGCACTGCATTAATTTAACGGACAATTACGCGGTCGTGCGACGCTGTACCCAAATAAAATTGATGTCCATTTTTTTCCCACAAATAGAGCTTTCTTTTGGTGGTATTTGATCACCTCTGCAATTTTTATTTCTTGTGCTACAAACAAAAAAATAGCGACAGATCTAAAAAAAAAAAAAAAAAAAATGATTTTCAATTTTTTTTTTGAGAATGTCATATAGCAGAAATTACCAGTAAAAACATGGCTGTGCCAGTAAATTGTGGGTGTAGTGTCAGTAAATTTTAATCTGGTAGGTTGGCAACACTGTGTGTGTGTGTGTGTGTATCAGAAGTGATGTCATGTGTTGAATTTTGTATGTATTCTTTGGTTTCTGAGCATGCGTAGTCTTGCTGTTACAATTATTTTCAGACAAAAACTGTACAAATAAACTAAAATTGGGTGTTGATTTCACATACAATAGAAATTTTATAGCCAGCACCTTCAGTTTTTGTCGTCTGAAAATTCAGAATCGGCTGTCGAAAGCACCGTACTAACCATACGAAAATTGGCAGATCGTTCATAGGACGAAATTTACTATTCCATTGGTCTTGGTGTTAGAATGAACAGGCTGCATAAAATCTGAACCTGTGACAGCATATTCTGTAACTCCCCATTCGTGCTCTGTGGATATCTCCCTCTCAATCAATTTATTTGCATACATAAGCCCTTAGACTAAATCCTGATCGTTCTCCAGTCATAGAATCTTTTCAGTCTTCCGATGGATGATCCATTAGAGTTTAAATGAATGTTGGCAATTGTGACCCATCAAAGCAAACAGAGACGGCCTGACCCTGCCTGCTCTATAACGGCAGCCATAACATACATCAGCGAGGACAGAGCTCATATGGCGCAGGACACAGACTCCGCTCCGGAAATCATTATACAGAAATTAGGAGCGAATTAGAGAGTGATCTCATTCTGGTGGGGAAGATAATTCAGCAGACTTTCCTACGACAATAATTATGATTGGGAGAAGAAGCCGCGGTTATCTTTGTTACAGAAACATGATGACGACTAGAGATTGTAAGAGCTGCTGAGCCATGTTCTCTTCCTTTACTGTGTTTAGAGGTGTCCTAGGGTGACAACGCTGCTCAGTATGGTGGTCACCCCACGGCAGGAACTATGGCAATGGCAGGATCACCAAGTTAGCATAAAGAAAAAAAAACTGTGAAAAAGAAAACGACTGCAGCCACCACATCTAAGGACTGTTAAGCTATAATACTATCAATCTTTGTTCTTGGGTTTAGATAAACTTTAACCACTTGCCTACTGGGGACTTTCACCTTCCTTCTGCCCAGGCCAATTTTCAGCTTTCAGCACTGTCAAACTTTAAATGACAATTGCGCGGTCATGCAACAATGTACCCAAACACATTTTTTTTAATTTCTTTCACACAAACAGAGCTTTTTTTTGGTGGTATTTAATCACTGCTGGGTTTTTTATTTTTTGCTAGAAAAATATAAAGACCGAACATTTTGCAAAAAAAACAACTTTTTAATAGTTTGGTAGAAAATTTTGCAACCAGGAATTTTTTCTCCTTCCCTGATGTGTGCTGATGAGGCTGCATTGATGAGGATGCACTGATGAGCACTGATAGGTGATACTGATAGACAACACTGATAGGCGGCACTGATGGGCATTAGTAGGCGACACTGATGGGCTTTTCCAGAACTGGATGACCGTGCTGTAGCCGTCATTCAGCTATAGCGCAATCGGTACATGGTTAGGGAGGTAAACCGTAAACCAAGATGTTTGGAGACCCCTGGTTTATGGTTTACCTCCCTAACCACTTGCCGATTGTGCTATAGCTGAATGACGGCTACAGACTTTAGCGGGGCAGAAGCAGAGGTGTACCTAAAGTCTCCAATGTCCTTGGCAAGGAGCTGTATCGGCGCCCCCCCCCCCCCCCGAGAGAGAGGGTTTGACAGAGGGAGAGAGAGGGGGGTGACAGAGAGGGGGGTGACAGAGAGAGAGAGAGAGAGGGGGGTGACAACAAGAGAGAATGGGAGGTGACAGAGAGAGGGGGGATGACAGAGAGAGAGGGGGTGACAGAGAGAGAGAGAGGGGGGCTGACAGAGAGAGGGGGATGACAGAGAGAGAGGGGGGGTGAGACAGAGAGAGGGGGTGACAGAGAGAGAGAGAGGGGAGTGACAGAGAGGGAGGGTGACAGAGAGAGAGAGAGGGGGGGTGACAGAGAGAGAGGGGGTGACAGAGAGAGAGAGGGTGACAGACAGAGAGCGAGAGAGGGGGTGACAGACAGAGAGAGGGGTGTGACAGAGAGAGAGGGGGGGGTGACAGAGAGAGAGGGCTTTGTTAGAGAGAGAGAGAAGGGGGTGACAGAGAGAGAGAGGGGGTGACAGGAAGAGGGGGTGACAGGGAGAGAGAGAGGGGGTGACAGGGGGAGAGAGAGGGGGGTTTGAGAGAGGGGGGTGACAGAGAGAGAGAGGGGGTGACAGAGAGAGGGGGTGACAGAGAGAGAGGGGGTGACAACGAGAGAGAGAGGGAGGTGACAGAGAGAGAGAGAGAGAGAGGGGGGTGACAGAGAGAGAGGGGGTGACAGAGAGAGAGAGAGGGGGCTGACAGAGAAAGAGAGCAGGGTGAGAGAGAGAGGGGGTGACAGAGATAGAGAGGGGGTGAGAGAGAGAGAGGGGGGTGTGACAGAAAGAGAGAGGGGGTGACAGAGAGAGAGAGATGGAGGGGGTGACAGACAGAGAAAGGGGGGGTGAGAGAGAGAGGGGTGACAGAGAGAGAGAGAGAGGGTGACAGACAGAGAGAGAGGGGTGTGACAGAGAGAGAGGGGGGTGACAGAGAGAGAGAGAGAGGGCTTTGTTAGAGAGAGAGAAGGGGTGAGAGAGAGGGGGGGGTGACAGGGAGAGAGAGAGGGGGTGACAGGGAGAGGGAGTGACTGGGAGAGAGAGAGCGGGTGACAGGGAGAGGGGGGGTGACAGGGAGAGAGAGAGGGGGGTGACAGGGAGAGAGAGGGGGGGGGCAGGGAGAGGGGGGGACAGAGAGAGAGGGGGGTGAAAGGGATAAAGAGAGGGGGGTGACAGGGAGAGAGAGAGGGGGTGACAGGGAGAGAGAGAGGGAGATGACAAGGAGAGAGAGGGGGTTTCAGGGAGAGAGGGGGTGACAGGGATAGAGAGGGGGTGATAGGGAGAGAGAGAGAGGGGGTGACAGGGAGAGAGAAGGGGTGACAGGGAGAGAGAGAGGGGGGGACAGGGAGAGAGAGGGGGGTCCCCTGGTCAGCTTGTCCTAGGAGTGGATAGGAGGTTGAAGGTGCTGAGCAGCGGTACGGGCTCATCAGTGCAATCCCCATCCCCAGCCTGCCGCCGCTGGAGCCGATTGATGAAGTCACGGTCTCATGTGTGGGCAGAGAGAGAGCTCCGGAGAGCCCGCACTCAGCGCACTGACGCCGCCTGGAGCGGAGAGAGGGGCAGGCTCCGCTGCCTTAGTGGAAAAAATTATGCCTCATTGCTGGTGTCAGTGGAAGGAATTATGCCTCATTGCTGGTGTCAGTGGGAGGAATTACTGTATGCCTCATTGCTGGTGTCAGTGGGAGGAAAGTTTCCCATCATTAGTGTCAGTGGAAGGAAAAAGGCCCTAATGTTGGTGCCAGTGAGAGTAATGGTGCCCCCTTGTTGGTGTCAGTGGGAGGAATAGTGTCCCGAGGGTCAGATAATGGCAAGCAAGGGGCCACATTCGACCCAAAGACAACAGTTTGGAGACCACTGATGTAAAGGATAGTAACAGTTACACGAAAACTTACTATGGCCATCCAACATACTTGGCTGCACTATCTCACTTAAAACAGATCTACACAAAAACAAAATTAGTAAAAAGCACAGTCTATACTGGGGTTTTTCAACCAAACGTTCTGCCATGATCTACCTGTCAGTCTCAGGCAGCTGACAGGCAGATTGCATCACTGCCGCCAACACATGCAGAGCAAGGCAGGGTTGAAGCTGTGGCTAGCTGTTCCCACCTGGTCCCTCCTCCCCTTCTATTTAGGGGCATAGGCGTGCACTGCACACAGGGTGTGCAAGGTGTGCCTGGGCACACCCTAATCACCCTGTGTGGCGCAGATTTCCCCCTGATATTTCACCAAAGCCCCCTAACAGGGCTCCTAATAAAAAACTATAAAAAATAAAATATAAAAATAAAATTGTAAAATATAATAAAATAATCAAAATAAAAACTACTGACACTGCCCACTCCCTTACTGACACCAATCTCTGACATTATGACACTTGCAACTGCTTTACTGACACTGCCAGTATACACTATATTACCAAAAGTATTGGGACACCTGCCTTTCCCACAAGAGTTAAAACTGTTATAGCTCAATATTGAACCCTACGGACTAAGACTGGGATGCCATTAAAGTTCACGTGTGTGTAAAGGCAGGTGTCCCAATACTTTTGGTAATATAGTGTTCAGCACATTTTTTTTGATCTTTGGGGTTCACACCCTAATGCAATAGGCTGGGCACACATACAAGCCCCTGGGCATCAGTGACATCACCTGGGATGGACGGGGTGGAGAACAGCATACCAGAAGGGGACTGATCACAGCTGCTTCCCTGCCTTGTACTGAGCCCTGCTATATGCCCCATGTATTGTACCCTGTTTCCTTGTAATTTGTGCTGTACCCATGCAATGTTCCCTGCTCCCACGTAATGTCCCTTGCACCATGAAATGTTCCCTGCTTCCACGTAATGTGCCCTGCTATCATGTGATGTGCTCTTCTCCTTTGTAATGTGACCTGCCCCCATGTAGTGTGCCCTTCTGACCCCCTATACCCTGCCCTGCTGCCCCCTTGCACACTGCTTTTCTCAAATTGACCCAGAATTGAGCATCTGTGCAGAACACAAGATTCACATTAAATAGTTACATGTTAATATTCAATCTATTATTTATTGCTAATTCTAAAAACTAATTGTTGTTAAATCAATATTTTTCTGAAGACACAGATGTTCTGTGAGCTGTAGAAGTGACATTATTTCAGGGGTTCCCCGAGATCTCACAATTTTTACAAAGGATTCCTCAAAGGTGAAAAGGTTGAGAAACCCTGGTCTATACTCTCAAATTCAGTAAAGCACTACAGACCACTTTCTGGTGCTATGACCCTATAAAATGGCCAATGCCAGATTCAAAAATCCCTACGGCCCCTTTCACACAGGCTTTCCTCCCGGCGGATTCTGTTTTGCTTAGCGGGGATCGATCCGCCGATCCCCGATGAGCAGGCGGATGACAGCTCCATCTCGGGTTTACTTTGCATAGACAAAGCTGTCAGAGTCCCACTCTCCTCTATGGGAGATCGGATGAGAACGGACCGCCTATCCGTTTTTATCCAATCCGATCCTCCAGATGGATGGAAAATAGGGTTGAGGACGGGATCATTAGTTCTATATCAGTTTTTGCAGATGACACAAAATTGGGCAGGGCAATAACTGCACAGCATGAAGCAGATATCCTTTAGAATGACCTGGACAAAATAACAGAGTGGGCAACGACATGGCAAATGAGGTTTAATGTGGAGAAGTGTAAGGTTTTGCACTTGGGGACTAAAAACATAAAAGCACAATACAGGTTAGGGGGGGAAATGGAGAAAGATCTGGGAGTCTTGGTTGATGATAGACTAGGCAATAGCATGCAATGTCAAGCGGCAGCTGCCAAAGCCAGCAGAATATTAGCATGCATAAAGAAAGGGATGTATTCCAGAGATAAGACTATAATCCTTCCACTCTGGTTTGACCGCGTCTAGAGTATTCTGTCCAGTTCTGGTCGCCAGTCCTCAGGAGAGATGTGTTGGAACTGGAGAGAGTCCAGGGAAGGGCAACTAAACTAATTAGGGGATTGGATGACCTTAATTATGAAGAGCGTCTGCAATCGCTTGATTTATTCTCCCTGCAGAAGAGACACCTGAGAGGGGACATGATAGCAATTTATAAATATCTCAATGGTGATCTCAGCATAGAAAAAAAGCTATTCAGTCGCAAGGATTGCATGAGGACGTGAGGGCATACAATGCGATTAGAGGAGAGGTGTTTTAACCTCAGGCAACGTGGGGGGTTCTTTACTGTTAGGGCTACAGGATTGTAGAATTCTCAACCACAAGAGGTGGTTTCTGCGGGAAGTATGGTTACATTCAAAAGACACTTGGACGTACATCTCAAGGATCAGAACATTAAGGGGTATGAGAGATGATTAGGGTAACACACACCTACACAGGTTGAACTGGATGGACTATTGTCTTTATTCAACCTCACCTACTATGTAACATCTGTCTGGATTTCATGGACAGGATCGGATTGGAGAGTAGCGGGTGTCAGCAGAGATGTCACCGCTGACATCCGCTGCTGCATAGGGCTGTATGGAGCATCTTATCAGGTCCGCCTGAAAAACTGATAGGCGGACCGGATAGGAGAGCCCATGTGAAAGGGAACTACCACCTATTTTAGCAGTAAAATAAATAAGATGCATTGTTTTTGAGTGAGATATTATCCTAAAAGTGATTAGGTAACAGATACAAACAATGTGCAATAAGCAAAATCAAACAATAGTGAATGTTCAAATGGCAAAGTCACACTAGATAAGTGCCTAGAACGGTGTAACAAGTGAATTACATCAAAAATAATTTTTTGTGAATAAGTAGCCACCTATTTTAGTAACTTTACCGGTTCTTTTAATGCACCAAATTCAAAAATACTTACCTCCAGTACGTAGATAACGGAAATAGAGCTAATTAAAGTGGTTTTAATCTTTAAGTTATTTTTAACTTTAATGCATCCTCTGAATTAAGGTAAAAAACTTTGTTTTCCTCCCCTTCCCTAACACTTACTTACTTTCCTGCATTGATCCAGCGCTGTGCCTGGCTGCAAGTCTTCTCTCTCCTCCCTGTGGTGTCCAGGCTTTGCTGATAGCAGCAGGAGCCATGGGCTCCTGTTGCTGTCAGTCAAATAGAGTGAGGAGGGAATTAGGACAGGGCTGAGCTGCACTGTTTCCCATCATTAGTGTCAGTGGAAGGAAAAATGACAAAATGTTGGTGTCAGTGAGAGTAATGATTCCCTACTTTGGTGTCGGTGGAAGTAATGGTGCCCCCTTGTTGGTGTCATTGGGAGGAACAGTGTCCCGAGGGTCAGTGGCGTCACTAGGGTTGGTGTCGCCCAGTGGGGTAACTCACGGTGTCACCTCCCCAACCCCTTTTAATAATGTTTTTTTATGGCACTGTGATGGCACTGTATTGATACTGATGGCACTGAGATTGCACTGATAGGGCACTGTATTGACACTGATGGCACTGAGATTGCACTGATAGGGCATTGTATTGACACTGATGGCACTGTGTTTGCACTGATGGGGCACCGTGATATCAATGATGGCACTGTGATAGCACTGGTGGCACTGTGATGGCACTGATGGCTCTGTGATGGCACTTCCATTGAACTGATAGGGCACTATATTGACACTGATGGCACTGTATTGACACTGATGGCACTGTTTTTGCACTGATTGGGGAACTGTATTGACACTGATGGCATTAATGGGGCACTGTGATGGCACTGTATTGACACTGATGGGGCACTGTGATATCAATGATGGCACCGTGATAGCACTGGTGGCACTGTGTTTGCACTGATGTGGCACTGTATTGGCACTGATCGGTCGGTCAAGTGGGAGGGACTGGAATTGAGCTGAGTAAACAACATACATAGAGAGCAACCAATTAAGCCATGCCAGCCAGCCACTCACATTCACTATGAAAATAGTACTCATGTGCTGGCAAAGTGGTGCCTGAGCAGTGATGAGCAGGTAGGTACTTGTGCTGTGCGTGTGTGATGATGATGTGCCACTTACTGCTGGGAAACCTTCTCCGCTCTGCTCCCTAACCCATGCGCCACTCTGGCTCCGCCCCACAAGCCATGCCCACCCCACGCCACTCCAAACCTTTGCCGCTCGTCTCGTTTGCCTGCTCCCAGGACCCCAGCAATGTACAGTACACAGGAGGAGCCGAGCCGAGCCGAGGAGGTGGGGTCAGGTAACACACCCACCATCTGTCCATGACAAACACTGCTGGAGGAGGCTGCTGGTCTGAATAGATTATAACACACTGCAATGTCGGCGGCCGCGAGACATAGAGGCAGCGGGCGGCGGGGCCACAGACCGGGAGCTTGGGCTCCTGCCTCAGGCACAGCGGTGTCACCCTCCCCCAATGGACACCCTGGTGCGATCCCCCCCGCACCCCCCTTGTGATGCCCCTGCCGAGGGTCAGATAATGGCAAGCAAGGGGCCACATTCGACCCACAGACAACAGTTTGGAGACCACTGATGTAAAGGATAGTAACAGTTACACGAAAACTTGCTATGGCCACCCAACATACTTGGCTGCACTATCGCACTTAAAACAGATCTACACTAAAAAAAGATTAGTAAAAAGCACAGTCTACACCGGGGTTTCTCAACCAAACATTCCGCCATGATCTACCTGTCAGTCGCAGGAAGATCGTATCACTGCCGCCAACAAATGCAGAGCAAGGCAGGGTAACAGCTGTGGCGAGCTGTTCTCCCTGGTCCCTTTCCCCCTCCTATCCATCCCAGGGGCATAGGCACACCGAACGGAGAGGGAGCTGTCATCCGCCTGCTCAGCGGGGATCGGCAGATCGATCCTCCGCTGAGCAGAAAACAGAACGGACACGTGTGAAAGGGGCCTAACACTTTACATAGCGGGAACTCACGTTTCTGCTTGCAATTTTGTGTAGACAATTTTCACACAAATCTGTGTGTCGCACACAGGCCAGCCTATTCGCTTCACTGGGATGGCCCATGTGTGTTTGACGCCCAAAAGAAGCTCCTGCTCCTTTTTGGGAGAGATAAGCTTAATGCAATTATTAATGGCGCGTTTTGCTATGATTCTGTCACGCAACAATGGCTGCAATGGCAGCAACAGGTTTCAAATCTCTGGCCATGCCACCCGTGACTCTAAATCGCCAGGTGTGAATGGGGCCCAACAGTACTCCTCACTGGACGCACCTCAACTCAGTCACTGGGAGATGTCCTCATAATTTACCACTTAAGGACCACCCCATGCAGATATACTGCGGCAGGAAATCCCGTACCTGTATGCGACTTCATGCACAGGGTCTGGCGCCCGCAGAAAATTGAGATCTTGTGAAACATGGATTACTGTCTTCCTCCAGTTAAGCCACCCCCACACAGTTAGAAAGCACTCCTTAGGAACACATTTAAGCCTTTGATCGCCCCTGATGTTAACCCCTTAGCTGCCAGTGGCATTAGTACAGTGGGAGTGTATTTTTTTTAGCACTGATCACTGTATTAGTGTCGCTGGTCCCCAAAAAAGTGTCAGTTAGGTGTCCAATTTGTCCGCTGCAATGTTGCAGTCCTGCTAAAAACCACTGATCGCCACTATTACTAGTAAAAAAATAAATAAAAGTTCCATAAAAATATCCCATAGTTTGTAAACGCTATAAAGTTTGCGCAAACCAATCATTATACGCTTATTGGGATTTTTTTTTTTTTTTACCAAAATACAGAATACATATTGGCCTAAATTGATGAATACATTTGATTTTTTAAATTTTTTATTGGATATGTTTTATAGCATAAAGTAAAAAAATATTGTTTTTTTTTTTTCAAAATTGTCTGTCTGTTTTGTTTATAGCGCAAAAAATAAAAACAGCAGAAGTGATTAAATACCACCAAAAGAAAGCTCTATTTGTGGAAAAAAAAAGGGCTTAAATTGTATTTGGGTACAGCATCGCACATCCGCGTAATTGTCAGTTACAATAGTGCAGTGCCATATCGCAAAAAAGAACCTGGTCATGAAGAAGGGTACACCTTCCAGGGCTGAAGTAGTTAACATGGATGGGACAAACCTATCACAGCTAGTGGCTTGTAAACTGCTCCCTCTAGTGGCCAGAAGTGTGCTCTGTCTGGATTCTGTAGTGAGAGAAATAAAGTAGACTGCCATTGCTGACCTCCCTAAAATACTAGTTCCTTGGCTGACTCTGACTATGGTACTTTATGGGGTTTATTTACTGAAGGCAAATTGACTGTGCACTTTGCAAATGCAGTTGCTCCAGAGCTTAGTAATAGACAGTGTTGGGCATGTAACTTAAAAAAAGTAATTAGTTACTAGTTACTTCTCCCAAAAAGTAACTGAGTTAGTAACTGAGTTACATCAGTAAAAAAGTAACTAATTGCCAGGGAAAGTAACTATTGCGTTACTTTAAAAAAATAATCAAATATGTCAAATAACTTCTATTCTCCTTGTATGCATGGTATTTGCTGAGTGGTACCTGAGTGGTACACTGGTGGTACCTGAGTGGTATTTGCTGAGTGACACTGGTGGTACCTGAGTGGTATTTGCTGAGTGGTACTGGCTGGCTGCGTGGTACACTGGCACTGGCAGTGGGTACCTGAGTGGCATTTGCTGAGTGGTACTGGCTGGATGCGTGGTACACTGGCACTGGCAGTGGGTACCTGAGTGGCATTTGCTGAGTGGTACTGGCTGGCTGTTTGGTACACTGGCACTGGCAGTGGGTACCTGAGTGGTATTTGCTGAGTGGTACTGGCTGGCTGCGTGGTACACTGGCACTGGCAGTGGGTACCTGAGTGGCATTTGCTGAGTGGTACTGGCTGGCTGTTTGGTACACTGGCACTGGCAGTGGGTACCTGAGTGGTATTTGCTGAGTGGTACTGGCTGGCTGCGTGGTACACTGGCACTGGCCTGGCAGTGGGTACTTAAGTGGTATTCACTGAGTGGTACCAGCTGGCTGCGTGGTGGTGGTGGTACACTGGTACTGGCAGTGGTACCTGACCTGAGTCCTCCTGAGTGACTACTGACTGAGTGGTGTTTTTTTTTTTACTTGAGTGGTACCTGCTGCTGCTGGTGGTGTGGGCAGTGGTGGCTGGTGGTGTGGCACTGGTGGGGGTACTGGCAGTGTGGTATGGTGGTACCTGACCTGAGTCCTCCTGAGTGACTATTGACTGAGTGGTGTTTCTTTTTTTTTTACTTGAGTAATACCTGCTGCTTCTGCTGCTGCTGCTGCTGCTGGTGGTGGGCAGTGGTGGCTTGTGGTGTGACACTGGGGGTACTGGCAGTGGTGGGCAGTGGTGGCTGGTGGTGTGACACTGGGGGTACTGGCAGTGTGGTATGGTGGTACGTGACCTGAGTCTGACTCCTGAGTCCACTCCAGTCCTGACTGTGGTATTTTATGTGTTTTTTTTTTTTGGTACCTGCTGCTGGCTGGTGGTGGTGTGGCACACTGGTGGGGTCTGAGTCCTGACTGTGGTAACCGTATTTTTTTTTTTTTTTTTGTACCTGCTGGCTGGTGGTGGCTGGTGGTGTGGCCTGGCCAGGCACACTGGTGGGGTCCGTCTGGCTCCGTCCTCCAGGCTGTCTGTCTGCCTGTGCTGCCGTCCCTCCTGTTGTGACACTCCAGTGGCTGTGCCTGATTGTGGACAGTGGTGGACTGGTTGGGGTATTGATATATATTTATATGTAAATTATTTATGGGCTGGGCTGGGCTGGGCTGGGCTGGCCTGGCGCGCTGTAACTCCTGGCCACAACTCTCTCTCCTCTCGACAAGTACTGCGGACATCGCCGACAGGGTCATAGAGGAGTGAGGAGGAGTTACACTACTGCCATATAGTGGCGGTAGGTGTAATTGCGGTAACGCCGCTTAAGTAATGGGAATGGCGTTACTGCGGGGGGAAAGTAATCAATTAGATTACTAGTTACCCGCAAAAGTAACAGCGTTAGTAACGCTGTTTACTTTTAACACCGTTAATCCCATCATTGGTAATAGATCAGAAGCTCTGCTGACTTCCATCATCCAATCCTGTGCAAGCAAAAATGCTGTTTATGTTTATTTTCCTGGCATGTGATTGGATATTCTTTGTAAAAGCAAGCTTTATCAAATTTAGCTCTGGAGCAACTGTACTTGCAAAGTGCACAGTATATTTGCCTTTGGTAAATACACCCCAATGAGTCACTGACCCTAAGCAATCATGCAGCTAGTGAAGTTTACTCCTGATACAAAAATTGATAGGTCCAAAACTCATCAAGAATTAAAAAAAGCCAGGCAAGTATGTTAAAAAGAAAAACTCCACATCAGACACTGTGGTAATGAAGAGCTGTGATGGATCCTATCATTCACCCTCACTTTTCTCTCCACTCCTCCATTCAAAAAAAGTCTGGTATTCTGTTTACAGGGATTCTGCGAATGGACAAGGGGATAGGAGAGCCGATGAATGGCAGGATCTCCTTTATAAGGCTTATTGTGAATAGATGAGGGGAGAGGAAAGAGGAGGTAAATGACGGGATCCTTCACTTGTACAGCCACAGCTCTTCATCCCCAGAAATACAGTGCTGCAAGCTGGATCCGGCGTGAATAAAACTGTGATTTCTACAGTAAACAGCAGCCATTTGGGCCCAGGATACCCTTTATTATAAGAAACATTTGTCACTCATGATCTTACCAAAAGAAATGTTTTTCCTAGCGCTCAGCTTTTATTTTTTTAGGCTTATCTTCTTTTTGCATCATTTTTATCATGATTATACTACCAAGACTTTTCCTGTCCTAGGGTGACAACACTCACTCACTCACTTCACTGTGACACTGGGGAGCAGCATCGTCACCTTACACTGCACCTCCTGAATTCCCAGCACAGCTAGAGAACTGACCATGATGTGTTCTCCTGCTTAGTGTGGTCAGTTTTAATAGGAAAGGGACTGTCAGGAACACCAGGGATTTCACATAAATTAAGCAATACAAAGAGCATAGAATAGTTTCTCATACAAGTAAATGGTACAGCAGGCACATATCAGGAATATGAGGTGTTGGGGTAACAAATGCTTTAACACTAGCAGGAGTGCTTACAACAATCAGCTTTTACCTATTTATGTAAAAACGTAATCCCAAAAGGCAAAAACTGTTTGTAACTGCTTATAAAGTGTTATCTAGAGTTTGCTTTCATTTGATGGTGTAATTAAATCTGCTAGTACATCTAACACTCTCCACCCCCCATGACTGACAATGCTGCTGTCTGCTGTGCTCCTTCATCCAGAGTGGGGGCACTATAATACATGAGGTGAGTTACTGGCCAGATCACCAGGGGAAAACAGAGGGGAAAAAGCCTAAAGAAAGAAAACTAATGCAGCCACCACATCTAATGATTGGTCAGCTGCAAGACCACTATCAGTAAGCGAGCCATAGAACAGCGAGTCCAGTATTTGCTCCAGTCACCTCTAAATCCTGCGGCATAGTGAGCGCTCTGGTGCCTTTTGTAGCAGCGGCAAACTCTGACACGGCTGTTTTCTGCCGGCGATTTCATTGTTTATAACATAATCCTCTCTGGCTTAGTAAAAAATATTTTGCAGCGCAGTACTGTAAGACAGCCACATGTCATTCATCCTTTAAGTGCATTTTGATCTGACTCAGATTAATACCCTAAAATAAAACTGCTGTACAAAGCCTATCCCAGCCCCGGCACAGAACCCGGCGGTCTCATCACCAAAGGCTTAGCCGGGAACCTCAGGCAAAACACAAACATGGTTCATAGAAGTGAAGAGCTGTGATCTGTGCAGATGGGGAAATGCTTCTTGTTTTGCCATAAATATTACTACTTTTATTTTTCCAATTTATAAACGTTTGATAGGAAATGTATGATATAAAGGTGCCCTATTGGATGACAAAAAATGCATACTCGCACTATAGTGATAAGTCATCCGAAAAAATTATTACTTAAAATAGACAAATTAAGGGTCCTCTGTTTTGCTCAGTGGGGATCAATCCGCCGATCATCGATCAACGATCACCCATTTCTGGTGGCATTCATTGCTATTGGCACTCGTGGCAGACACCTGATTTTCCACGTGTCAAAACGTGCGCCAAACATGTCAAAACGGGCAGCAGAGAAACACATGAAGCTCAGCGCCCAGAAAGGTACATGAGCTACTTTGGCGCATTTGTCGTGCATCATTAGATGTGGGAGACCCAGCAGTGGTTCCCTGTGATTAGCTGAGGGTAGAGGCCCCATTGAAAACAAATGGAGGCTGACAGTTATTTGCACCTTTTTATTTATTTATTTTTTTAAATATTAATTTAAACATTTTTACACTGTTGCTTTAATTTTTTTTATCACTTTTATTGCTCTCACAAGGAATGTAAAAATAATTTGTGACATCAATAGGCATGTGACAGGTACTCTTTATCCAAATGAAGACCAGGCCTTTTCTGGCACTTTTTGTTTACAAGTTTAACTGCTTGCCGACCGCCGCACGACTATTTACTGCGGCGGTCAGCCCCGTGCAGGCAAAGTGACGTAGGACTACTTCGCTAGCCTGTGAGCCTCTAGGGGGCGAGCGCACGCCGCCAGAGGTGCGCTCCCGTCCCCGCTCGTTCCCTAACAAGTCCGCGCGTGTGACCGGCGGACCCGATGTCCGCCGGTCACTCGGGATCATCCAGTGCAGAGGGAGAAAGGCAGGCGGCTGATGTAAACAAAGCCGCCTGTCATTCTCCCTGATCTAACTGCAGAGATCATACGATCCTGCTATGTAGGATCGTATATCTCTGTGGTTACACGAAAAGCCATGCCCCTTTACAGTTAGAAGCACGCCCCTAGGGACACATTTAACCCCTGCATCTCCAATAAAGTTAACCCCTTCCCTGCCAGTGTCATTTTTACAGTAACAGTGCATATGTATACCACTGATTACTGTAGTAATGTCACTGGTACCCCCAAAAGTATCAAAAATGTCAGTCATGGGTCCGATCTGTCCGCCGCAAAGTCGCAGTCCCGCAAAAATAATCGCAGATCGCCGCCATTACTCGTTAAAAAAAAAACACCAAAAATGACAGAAATCTTTCCCTTAGTTAGTAAACGCAATAACTTTTGTGCAAACCAATCAAAATACGCTTATTGCAATTTTTTTTACCAAACATATGTAGCAGAAAACAAATTGGCCAAAAATGTAAAAAAAATTAGATTTTTACATTTTTTTGGGGGGGGAATTTCTGATAAAAAAAATGTGAAAAATATTGTTATTTTTTCAAAACTGTCGCTCTTTTTTTGTTTATAGCGCAAAAAGTAAAAATCGCACAGGTGATCAAATACCACCAAAAGAAAGCTCTGTTTGTGGGAAAAAAAGGACATCAATTTCATTTGGGTACAGGGGTGCACGACCGCACAATTGTCCGTTAAAGGCACGCAGTGCCGAATCGCAAAATAGGGCCGGGTCAGGAAGGGGGTAAAATCTTCCGAGGCCTGAGTGGTTAAATAATTTTATGTTTTATATATTATTTATATATCTTTTTTTTTTTTTTTTCTGCTAGAAAATTACTAGCAACCCTCAAATGTTATATGCATTTATTTAGCAGAGACCCTTAGGAATAAAATGGAAATAGTTGCAATTTTTTATGTCACATGGTATTTGCACAGTGCTTTTTAAAAATGCTACTTTTACTTAGAAATTTTTTTTTTTAGAATAATAAAAAAAAAACCCAATATAAACCCCACATTTTTTGTATGGTATAAAAGATGATGTGCCGAGTAATAGCTTTAAAATTGCGCACACTTGTGAAATGGCGACAAACTACTGTACTTAAAAATCTCCATAGGCGACGCTTTAAACCCCTTTACAGGTTACCTGTGTAGAGTTACAGAGGAGGTCCAGTGCTAGAATTATTGCTCTCACTCTAACATTCGTGGCGATACCTCACATGTGTGATGCAAACACTGTTTACATATGCATGTGAGACTTATGTATGCGCTAGCTTCTGCGCACAAGCACGGAGCGATGGGGGCACTTTTTTTTCTTTGTTGTTTATTACATTTTTTTTTTTGTCACTTTAAATTTCTTTTGATCACTTTTTATTTTATGTAAACATCCCTTGTAATATAAATAAGGATCACAGGTCCTCTTTTGGGGAGATCGGGGGTCAAAAAGACCCCAAATCTCTCCTTTACCTTTAAAAGCAAAAGATAAGAAAAAAAAAAAAGGCAACCAATGGAAGGGATCACTTCTCCACTGATCACTGTTTTTTTTTCCTGCCCATTATTAATTATAACAAAATTTGATAATTGTTAGTGAAACAGTACATTGATTTGCAATAACCTGATGATCATTGACAGATGAAGTGAATAAAAGCGATTATTTTGTTACAATGGGTTGGATATATTAGAAGCAAGTGAACATGTTGTTCCTGAAGTTGATCCGTTGAAATAAAAATGCATAAAAAAAAAAAGGGCAAGCATAAGGATTTGAGTGACTTTGACAAGAGTCGACATGTAATGGCTAGACGACTGGGTCAGAGCAACTCTAGAACTGCAGCTCTTGTGGGATGTTCCTGGTCTAAAGTGGTCAGGACCTACCAAAGGTGGCCCATGAAAGGAAAACTGAAGAACTGGCAACAGGGTCATGGGTGACCAAGGCCCATTGATGCATGTGCGGAGGAAAGCTGATCTGTGTAGTCCGATCCAATACAAGAGCTACTGTAGCTCAAATTGCTAAAAAAAAAGTTAATGCTGGTTCTGATAAAAAAAGGTGTCAGAAAACACAGGGCGTTGCAGTTTGTTGTGTATGGGGCTGTGTAGCCGCAGAGCGGTCAGGGTGCCCATACTGACCTGTGTCCACAGCCAAAAGCGCATACAATGGGCACGTGAACGAGAAGTAGTTTAACCTTTAATTGGGTGGGTTTCTTTTTAAATGTTAGATGGGTAAGGATGTGGAATGCCTTTCCGCAATTGGTGGTGTCAGCGGGAAGTGTCGATAACTTCAAAAAACTCTTAGATGGGCATCTTAGTGAACACAATATACAGGGATATGGGAAATGGTATTGAAATAAACACACACACACCCTCTTAGGTTGAACTGGATGGACTGGTGTCTTTATTCAGCCTTACCAACTATGTAGGCATCAGAACTCGACCACGGAGTAACTGAAGATGTCCTCAAGGTGTTGACTTCCAAATTCTCAAGATCTCAATCCAATTAAGCATCTGTGAGATGTACTGGAAAAGTCTGATCCATGGACAACTTACAGGATCTGCTACTGACGGCTTGGTGCCAGATAGCACAGCATACGTTCAGGGTCTAGTGGTGTCCATGTCTCAACAGGCCAGGGCTTACTCAATATTAGATAGGTGGTCATAATGTTATGGCTGATAGGTGCAGTTCAGAGTGATTTTCTCTGGTTGTCACAATCTCCAAATAGGTCACATTCTTTTATCTAATTATATATCTATTACTCACTTACACCTACATACAATGATCTGAAGAAAAAAACGGAATTTTTGTAAAATCTTACCTGTAAAATTCCTTTCTCTGAGTCCTCCGACAGTCGCCGCCTCTTCATATTCGTCACCAATGGGTTATTGACCTTTGCTCCGTAGGAGTGGCTAGACAACAGAATATGTTAATATCAAAGCTTTTAGCATACCCCACCCCCAGGGGGTGGTCCCCTCAGTCAATACCCTCCTGCTTCCTGCATTCCAACCTCAGTTTTAGTAGCATAGCAGTAGAGTACATAAACAAAACCCCAAAAGAGGGGCGGGGGCGGCGACTGTCGGAGGACTCAGAGAAAGGAATTTTACAGGTAAGATTTTACAAAAATTCAGTTTTCTCTTATGTCCTTCGACAGTCGCCGCCCCTTCATATTCGTCACCAATGGGGACGTCCCAAAGCAGTGTAGACATGAGGGGTGGGAAAAAAAAGCAGCCGCGCCTAAGGCAACGCAATACCCACATCAGAGAAAGGAACCTTACCAAAGAAAGGAAACCAACTGGGCAACATGAGAAAAACTTGCTCAACAGGAGCAACAACCCAGGAAAGAACAAGTAACCCAGGGGTAAAAATACCCCAACAGCCAAGGACCCAAACCAGGGACCCTAAGGCACTGCCGCACTAAGAACCTTGCGGCCAAAGGAAGCATCTGCCGATGCCTGAACATCCACCTTGTAGAATTTTGAAAAGGTGTGAACGGACGACCAAGTCGCCGCCTTACACACCTGGGCCACAGAAGCCCGATGATGACAGGCCCAAGACGTACTCAGAGATCTGGTAGAGTGCGCCTTCACAGGCATGGGGGGAACTCTCCCCTTCAAAGCATAGGCCTGCTCAATGGTCTATCTGATCCATTTGGCGATGGTAGAAGCCGACGCCGCCATGCCCTTCCGAGGTCCCTCTGGAAGGACAAATAGAGAATCCGTCTTGCGAAAGGATTCAGTCGATGACAGGTAAACCCTGATCGCCCGAACAACATCCAAGGAATGCAAAGCCACTTCCTTTGGATGTTTAGGCTTTGCGCAAAGCGAAGGCAGAACAATGTCCTCATTGAGGTAAAATTCCGAGATCCTCTTCGGAAGGAAAGACGGGTTAGGACGCAAGACCACCTTATCCAAATGAACCACCAAATACGGAGATCTGCAGGACAAGGCAGCCAGCTCCGACACCCTACGAGCCGAGGTGATTGCCACCAAAAAGGCGACCTTCTTGGACAACAGAGACAACGAGATCTCCCTGATTTTTTCAAAGGGAGCATGTTGCAACACGGACAGAACAAGATTCAAGTCCCATGGAGGCAAAGGCTCCCTCCTAGGAGGGACCAGATGCCGCACCCCTTGTACAAAGGTGCCAACTAAAGAATTAGATGCCACAGGGCGCTGAAAGAGAACGGCCAGAGCAGAAATCTGACCCTTAATCGTGGCCAACGCCAAACGCTGGTCCACGCCCGTTTGAAGAAAAGCCAACACCCTTGATACCGAGTATGAACGAGGGGAATACCCCCTGGACTCACACCAGGCAAAATAGGCCTTCCAAGTACGGTAGTAAACCTTCCCCGAAGAGGACTTTCTAGCCTTAATCAAGGTGTGAATGACCTCAGGGGATAGACCCCTATCCTTCAGGATCTGGGTTTCAACAGCCAGGCCGTCAAAGCCAGCGACTGTAAAGCAGGATGAAATATCGGCCCTTGAGACAGGAGATCGTCTCGAAGAGGCAGACGCCACGGAGCGTCGACCGCCAGATTCACGAGGTCTGCGTACCAAGACCGGCGAGGCCAGTCTGGTGCCACCAGAATCACCATTTTCGGTTCCGAGGCCAACCTCCGAAGGAACCTGGACAGCAGCCCCCACTTCGCGCACAACATCTGGAAGAAATCCGGGTGAAGGGACCATTCTCCCTGGTCCAGGGTCTGGCGGCTCAGATAATCCGCCTGCCAGTTTTCCACCCCCGGAATGTGAACAGCAGATATCGCCGGGACGTGCGACTCGGCCCAAGACAGAATGTCGGCTACTTCCCGAACCGCACGGGCACTCCTGGTGCCCCCTTGGTGGTTGATGTAGGCCACCGCTGTGGCATTGTCCGTCTGCACCCGAACCGGACGGCCCTGCAGCCTGTCCGACTGTAACGTTCCTTGCGTTTCTTATAAGGTGTGGATTTTCAGCTGCAGAAGTAGTTCCACGTCAGTAGTCAT
This sequence comes from Pelophylax lessonae, assembly GCF_965119305.1. NCBI lineage: Eukaryota > Metazoa > Chordata > Amphibia > Anura > Ranidae > Pelophylax > Pelophylax lessonae. The sequence goes on from NC_138773.1 coordinate 281,871,898, forward strand.
GTAGGAGATATGCTGAGATACCAATCCCAACCTCAATGACTCATCATGTATGGAAGGTCTTATTTCAGCCAGTAAATACACACAGTAATTAAGCTGGTTCCTAGTGTGACTTTATATACATGTGGTAAGACAATGATAAAGGTCTTAGGGATAGGTTTGAGTGGAAGTGGTAGGTGACAGACACTTGAGGTGAGACAGTGCAGATGGATGCAGGAAGGGTTAGCGATCATAACAGATGACAGAGTAGCAGGTGCATACAGGAGAGATCAACCCAGTGCAGGAAATAGTAGCAGTAGCCTCAAGAGCTAGCAATCTAGTTATGCAGATGTAAAAGACAGTCCTTGCTATGCAGAGCTAAATAGTGTAAGCCTAGTACAAGTCTATAGAGATTTCCCCTGTGGGGTACTTAGCACTAATAGCGATAGCCGAAGGATCGCTCAGGAGATGCGGATGATCCAGTAGCAGGATGCAGGGATCAGCGCAGCGAGGTTCGTCAGCGAGGAGAGCTTGCAAGCATGGAAGCTTCAAGCAAGATTAGTATCCAGGTACTGGTGTTTGAACGAACACATGTGAGTGAGAACCGACGCCCTAAATAGTCATCTAGTCCGGCGCTGGGTGATGACAGCTTCAGCCTTAAAGGGAAACACACCTATATGTGTTTCTTCTGTCTAGGTAGATGGAAATCACCCGGAATAAATGTGATAGGAGGCACAGAGTGCCAGAACCTTACACCGACCAACGCCGAAGGCAGAGATTTATTGCTCGCAATTCCAGAATGTTGATCGGAAGGGAGGACTCCTCCTCCGACCAAGTTCCCTGGGCAGACAGAACGCCCAGAACACCACCCCAGCCCGACAGGCTGGCATCCGTGGTGATCACAGTCCACGAGCAAGGGCGAAATGACTTGCCCCCCGACACCGCTGGGGACCGGAGCCACCACAGAAGGTCCCTTCTGGTGCGATGACTCAACGAAATCTGGAGATCCAGAGATTGCGGTCGTCTGTCCCACCTGGCCAGAATCTCCCTTTGGAGACCCCGCGTGTGAAACTGGGCAAAGGGTATCGCCTCGAAAGCCGAGACCATCAGTCCCAGACACCTCATGCACGTCCGGAGGGACGAGCACTGATTGTCCCTGAGGGACCTGACTTCGTCCTGAAGTGTCCGGAGCTTGTCTTCCGGCAGGAAGACCTTCGCCTGAACAGAGTCCAGGATCATTCCCAGGTAAGGGAGACGAACCGACGGACACAGCGTCGACTTTGGAAAATTTATCGTCCAACTGAACTCTTGCAGAGTCTGCATCGTGACGGACAGGTCGTTCACCAGGCCATGACTGGTCGCAGACCGAACCAGAATGTCGTCCAGATACCCCAGGATCGAGATGCCCTGGGCTCTCAACAAAGCCAGAACCGGCGCAAGCACCTTGGTGAAAACCCGCGTAGCCGAGAGCGAGACCAAAGGGCAACGCCACGAATTGGTAGTGATCCTCCGCAATGGCGAATCAAAGGTACTGCTGGTGACCCTCGAAAATGGGAATGTGAAGGTACGTATCCTTCAAGTCGATGGAGGCCATGAATTCCCCCGGAACCAGGGCAGCCACCACCGAGCGCAGGGATTCCATGCGGAACTTGCGAACCCGCACAAAGCGGTTCAGAGCTTTCAAGTCCAGAATCGGACGTACCTTGCCCTCCTTTCTGGGCACAGTGAACAGATTTGAATAGAACCCCCGAAATCTGTCCCGATGAGGCACCGGAATCACCACTCCCTGAGCCCACAGGTCCCGCACCGCCAGGTGCAGATCCCGCAAGCGCTCCGGAGACAGCTGAAGATTTGAGGGAAAAAATCTGCCCGCCGGCCGAGAGAGAAACTCGATCTTGTATCCAGATCGAACGGTTTCCTGAACCCACCTGTCCCGAACGCGGGCCAGCCAGGGTTGAAGAAAACCGAGCAAACGTCCCCCCACCCCAGAATTGGGTGAGGGCGCCCCTTCAGGCCGCATTGTTATGGGCAGCGGACCCGGACTGGCCGGACTTCTGCTTACCTGCCCACGGCTTCTTCTGGGAGCCTTGTCCCTTGAAGGGCTTACCCTTATAGTGAGACCGAAAGGCACGAAAGGACCCCTGAGAGGGCCTAAACGAAGCATTCTTCTTACCGCGAACAAACTTAGACTTGTGAGACTGGGGCAAAAGAGTACTCTTACCCCCAGAAACACCCTTGATCAGAGTATCCAAGGATTCGCCAAAAAGACGAGAGCCCGCGTAAGGCAAATTAGCCAAAGTCTTGCGAGAAGATTGGTCAACAGACCAACATTTCAGCCAGATCAGGCGGCGGTTCAACACCGCCACACTCTGCAGACGCGCAGCCAAAGGGACCATATCTAGGTCCGCATCACACAAATACATGACACCCTGATGAATCTGATCCACCATAGCCAATGTCGACGGCGAAGCAGAGTCAGCCACCAGAGCGCGCCTGAGCACCTGCGTCCAATCGGCAATAGCCTGGGCTGCCATAATGGAAGCAAAAATAGGCTTCAGCATAGAGCCCGCAACCGTATAAGAGTGCCGGGCCAGAGACTCCAATCTCCTGTCCGTAGCGTCCCGGAACACCGGGGTATCCTCAGCAGGTAACGTCTAACCTACACCTGAGCTAGACAAATGAAACTGAGGTTGGAATGCAGGAAGCAGGAGGGTATTGACTGAGGGGACCACCCCCTGGGGGTGGGGTATGCTAAAAGCTTTGATATTAACATATTCTGTTGTCTAGCCACTCCTACGGAGCAAAGGTCAATAACCCATTGGTGACGAATATGAAGGGGCGGCGACTGTCGGAGGACGTAAGAGAAAATATTTTTAGCAGGGTTCCCCAAAACATTCAATTTATTTCAAGGGGGTTAAAAAAAAAAAAAAAAGTGAGAAAAACTGCCCCAGAAGAAACACTGGCCTGACCTTAAAGTGTAACTCTACTTTTGTTAAGTAAAATCAATGGCATCTGATATATGCTGATTGCAAGGATAAGCAGATTTCGTCTAAATATAGGAATCATGTGTATTCGTTGTTGAATCGTGGTGTGCTATGTGTATTTCCTCCAGATCTGTGCAGTAATCCAGCACAAAACTTCCTGTCTCTGTGCAGCAACTTCCTGTAGGACCGATCACTGCCACTCTCTCTCTTTGTGCAGGGTGACTGGTCTTGTCTCCACCCTCTCTGTAGTTTTCTGCCAACAGCCTGTAGTGGGTGGCGCATGCTGGGCCCCTCCCACAGCTCTGCTCATGCTGCACAGTGATGATGCTGCTACTACTTTAACCACTTGCCGACTGCTCACAGTATATTTACTGCAGCAGTCAGCCCCTCACAGGCAGAGCGACGTAGGTCTATGTCGCTAGCCTGTGAGGGTCTCAGGAGTGAGCGCACGCCGCCGTCATGGACTCCCCCCCGCGCCTGTGACCGGCGAACCCGATCGTCCGCCGGTCACACTGCGATCGTTGGTGGAGAGGGAGAAAGTCAGGCGGCTAATGTAAACAAGCCGCCTGTCATTTTCCCCGGTGTATGAATGATGATCATACGCTTCTACTATGTAGAACCGTTGATCACTGTTCATACATTTCAAGCCACAGCCAATCACAGTTAGAATCACGCCCCTAGGGACACACATAGCCCCTCCCTCTAAAAAAAAGTTAACCCCTTCACTGCCAGTGTAATTTTACAGTAACAGTGCATATGTATAGCACTGATTACTGTAGAAATGTCACTGGTAACCCAAAAAGTGTCAAAAATGTCAGTCAAGGGTCCGATCTGTCCGCCGCAATGTCGCAGTACCGAAAAAAAATTGCAGATCGCCACCATTACGCGTTAAAAAAAAAAACAACAAAAATGACAAAAATCTTTCCCTTTGTTAGTAAACGCGATAACTTTTGCGCAAACCGATCAAAATATGCTTTTTGCAATTTTTTTTACCAAACATATGTAGCAGAAAACAAATTGGCCGAAAATGTTAAAAAATTTAGATTTTTAAATTTTTTTGGGGAATTTCATATGAAAAAATTTGAAAAATATTGTTATTTTTGCAAAATTGACGCTCTTTTTTTTGTTTATAGCGCATGATCAAAAAATTGCACAGGTGATCAAATACCACCAAAAGAAAGCTCTGTTTGTGGGAAAAAAAGGACGCCAAATTCGTTTAGGTACAGCATCGCACGACCGCGCAATTGTCCGTTAAAGTCACGCAGTTCCGAATCGCAAAATAGGCCCTGGTCAGGAAGGGGGGAAAATCTTCCGGGGCTTAAGTGGTTAAAGGAGAAGCATTTTTTTTTTTTGGCCATACTTCTCTTCTGGGTCACAGGAGTGCACTTATTTCTGCAGAACATATGCATTACCTTAATACAGTGGTCCCCAGGAGCTTGCCTTTATCTGGCCCTAGGGGCATTATTCCATCCAATGACACCAACAATGGGGCATAATTCCTGTTGCTAACACCAAAAATGGGCCATTATTCCTCCCATCGACACCATCAAAAGGGGACAATTCCTCCCATTGACACCCACGATGGGGCATAGTTCCTTCCATTGACACCACTAATGGAGCACAATTTCTTTCATTACCACCATTGATGGGTCATAATTCTATTGATAATCAACAATGGGTCACTATTCCTCCCACTGACACCGATAGGGCAGAATTTCTTCCATTGACACCAACGATGGCACACTATTTCTCCCACGTACACCAACAGTGGGGCAAAATTCCTCCCACTGACACCAACGATGACGCAGAATTCCTTCCATTGGCACCAACAATGGGCTACTATTCCTCTCACTTGACAACAATGGGCCATTATTCCTCCCACTGTCACCAACAATGGGGCACTAGTCCTCCGACTGCCACCAAAGATAGGACATTGTTTACTCCCACTGGCCCTTGACCGGCCTCCTTAAAGTCTAAAGGACAGTAAATTGGCCCCTGCCTTACTTCCTTGGGATGCTATTCAAAATGAATAGTGATAAAATGCGTCAACGCATGTAACGTGCATTGAGGTAACTCTTGCCAAAACACAGATATGTAAATTGTCCAATAATGTAGAGTCCTCTAATAGCAGGAACACAGACAGGGTTGACAGTGCTAGGAATGCAGGCCTATCGCAGAGAGAACTCCAGTATGATGAACTTGAGCTAGGGTGGCCTGGAGAGACTTCCAAGATTTAACACATTCAGCATAAATCGACCAATGCTCCTTAACTGACTGGAGAGACTTCCAGAATTTGAAATATCTGGCATGAAGCTACCAGCAGTAGTCGATAGTAGAAATAAAGCAAGAAGCAGAGAGGAACAAGACATCCATTCTTCTAGGATACTAGGAGTAACTGAGCAGGTGGTTTTAGCCTTCAAGGGGCAGACCTTTCATTTTTACATGTCTGGTGTCCATTTCTCTTGTAGGCAACTGTGTTTAGTAATACTGTATAGCAGTGTCCTTTTATGAAATGATAGAGAAATGCATTTTTAAGTCACCTGGTATGTGTACCCAAGTCTGCTTTGTTAGCAGGTTCCTGTAATCCCCCTCACATCAACACACTGCGGGGAGAAGGAGCAGCACTATGAGTAAATCGAGGCTCTACTGCAGGGTCGGCAACCTCTGGCAGACATCTGCTGCAACCCCTTCTGCATTCCACTACCTACCTCCTGTCAGTTATGAAAGCAGCACCCTCCAGTGGTGGCTCTGATTGAGCACTGCATCAAGCAGCCCTTGGCTTCCCAAGCATACTATGGCAACCAGGAAGAAGCTGGGCAGCCATGGAGTGCAAACAGTGCAGGGGGAGCAGAATGGTTATAGAAAGGAAGACAGGCAGCTGTTTGGTGTTTTTGGTTTCTAACATTTATCCAGCCTCAGTATTAATTTATAATTCTCTGCGGAGCAGCCAATCATATTGTAGGTATCATTGTGCTATCACAGATCAGATAAAAAAAATACAGCTGGTCATACATTAATCGTTTTATTTTTCCCCAGTAAACCATAAAAAAAAAGAAAAGGGACGAATCACTCCAACTGTAGTATTGAGTTGTGATGACAGGGAGCCTTCCCCTTCCATCAGAACACAATTATCAGTGTTGCCAGCCATAGCTGGCAGCCCTAATCCTTTGGGGTAAAACCCAGACAGGCTGGTTGTACAGAAGTCGATTGGTAGATCAATTTCTAAAAGAGCCTGCCCAAACATGGATCAAAATTCAGCTAATCCCTCCTGAATAGAGATGGCCTTGCGGTTCCCCCGGCGGTCGGTTCGTGGCGAGCTTTGCTCATTCGCGATTCGCCGAACATGCGAACATATGGCAATGTTCGCGACCGCCATATTGGTTTACATTGTGAAGAACTTTGACCCATGACACATCCATTGTACAGGACAGCCAATTGAGACATTTCAGCACAGGGACATACCCCCTACATTATAAATAGACCTGACCTGGCGGCCATTTTACATTCTGCCTTTGTCAGTGTAGAGAGAGGTTGCTGTGTGGAGCAGGGGCAGCCTCTTTGTGACACAAATCGCTAGCTAATAGGTCCACAAAAGTCCTTTTAAGGACTGGTATAGGTTTACTATTGTTTGGTGTGCAGTATATAGGGGTGTAATACACTTATAATATACTTTATAATATAGAAAGCATATTATAGTGGATTTGAAGCGGGGTGTTATATAACAATATACTTTTATGATAGTGTATTTGGGTACTGCAGAAATTTTGCCTCTTTCGATGCGTTCCCTCTGTTAAACACAGTGACAAACGTTATTGGGAAAAAAAGTATTATAACTGGTGTGATATACCAGTGGGCCCCCCAAAAAGACAGATTGAAGCGGGGTGTTATATAAAATTTACTTTTATAATAGTGTATATGGGTACTGCAGAAATTTTGCCTCTTTCGCTGCGTTAACTCTGCTACACACAGTGACAAAAGTTACTGGGAAAAAAAAACTGAATTTTTGTAAAATCTTACCTGTAAAATTCCTTTCTCTGAGTCCTCCGACAGTCGCCGCCTCTTCATATTCGTCACATATGGGGTATTAGACTTTGCTCCGAAGGAGTAGCTAGGCAACAGAATATGTTAACAATAAAGCTTTAACATATCCCACCCTCAAGGGGTGGTCCCCTCAGTCAATACCCTCCTACTTCCTGCAACCATATCTCAGTTTTAGTGGAATAGCAGTAGAGTATACATTCAAACCCCAAAAGAGGGGCGGGGCGGCGACTGTCGGAGGACTCAGAGAAAGGAATTTTACAGGTAAGATTTTACAAAAATTCCGTTTTCTCTTACGTCCTCCGACAGTCGCCGCCTCTTCATATTCGTCACATATGGGGACGTCCCAAAGCAGTGCAAACATGAGGGGTGGGAAACGCATCCGCGCCGAAAGGCAACGCAGTCTCCACATCAAAGAAAGGAACCTTACCAAAGGAAGGAAACCAGCTGGGCAACAGCAAAAATAAGTGCTCAACAGGAGCAACAACCCAGGAAAAGACAAAAAACCCAGGGGATACAAAAAAACTATCCCAACAGCCAGGAGTCCCCACAAGGGACCCTAGGGAACAGCCGCACTAAGAACCTTGCGGCCAAAGGAAGCATCCGCCGATGCCTGAACATCTACTTTGTAGAATTTTGTGAAAGTGTGCACGGTCGACCAAGTCGCCGCCTTACACACCTGGGCTACAGAAGCCCCATGACGGCAGGCCCAAGACGTACTCAGAGATCTAGTAGAGTGCGCCTTCACAGGCACAGGGGGAACCTTCCCCTGCAAGGCATAGGCCTGTTCAATGGTCTGCCTGATCCATTTGGCGATGGTAGAGGCCGAAGCCGCCATGCCCTTCCGAGGACCCTCTGGAAGAACAAACAAGGAGTCCGTCTTACGAAAAGACTCAGTCGATTTAAGGTAAACCCTTATCGCCCGAACAACATCCAGAGAGTGCAATCTCATCTCCTTTGGATGTTTAGGCTTCGTGCACAACGAAGGCAAAACAATATCCTCGTTAAGATGGAATTCCGAAACTCGTTTCGGCAGAAAAGAAGGATTAGGTCGCAAGACCACCTTATCCAAATGAACAACCAGGTACGGAGACTTGCAGGACAAAGCCGCCAGTTCCGACACTCTGCGAGCCGAAGTGATCGCCACCAAAAAGGCGACCTTTTTGGACAACATAGACAACGAGATCTCCCTGATCTGTTCAAAAGGAGCACGTTGTAACACAGATAGAACGAGATTCAAGTCCCAAGGGGGCAAAGGATCCCTCCTAGGAGGAACCAGATGCCGCACACCCTGAATAAAGGTGCCAACCAAGGAGTTGGAAGCCACGGGACGTTGAAACAGAACGGCCAGCGCAGACACCTGACCCTTTATCGTAGCCAGCGCCAAACGCTGATCGACACCCGTCTGAAGGAAAGACAGCACACGGGAAACCGAGTACGTGCGGGGTGAAAACCCCCTGGACTCACACCAGGCAAAATATGCCTTCCAAGTACGGTAATAAACCTTCCCCGAGGAAGACTTCCTCGCGTTGATCAAAGTATGAACGACCTCTGGAGAGAGACCCTTCTCCTTCAGGACCTCGGTCTCAACAGCCAGGCCGTCAAAGCCAGCGACTGTAAAGCAGGATGGTAAATCGGTCCTTGAGACAGTAGATCGTCTCGAAGAGGCAGACGCCAAGGGGCGTCGACCGCCAGATTCACGAGGTCTGCGTACCAGGACCGGCGAGGCCAGTCCGGTGCCACAAGAATCACCGTGCTGCGTTCCGAGTGTAACCTGCGAAGGAACCTGGACAGCAACTGAATCGGTGGAAACGCGTACATCAGCCTGAACTGATGCCACGGGGCCACTAACGCGTCCGACGCGTCTGCCCGAGGGTCGCGCGTTCTTGCCACGAACCTCTTCACCTTGCAGTTGAGGCGAGACGCGAACAGGTCCACATCTGGAAGACCCCACTTCGCGCACAACATCTGGAAGACAGTCGGGTGGAGAGACCATTCCCCCTGATCCAGGGTCTGGCGACTCAGATAGTCCGCCTGCCAGTTCTCCACTCCCGGAATGTGAACCGCCGTTATCGCCGGGACATGAGTCTCGGCCCAAGATAGAATGTCGGCCACTTCTCGAGCCGCTCGGGCACTCCTGGTGCCCCCTTGGTGGTTGATGTAGGCCACCGCCGTGGCATTGTCCGTCTGCACCCGAACCGGGCAGCCCTGCAGCCGGTCCATCCAGCGATGAAGACAGAGCCTTATCGCACTCAATTCCAGAATGTTGATCGGGAGGGAAGACTCCCCCTCCGACCAGGTCCCCTGGGCGGACAGAACGCCCAGAACACCACCCCAGCCCGACAGGCTGGCATCCGTGGTGATTACCGTCCACGAGATCGGACGAAACGACTTGCCCCCGGACACCAACGGGGACTGGAGCCACCACAGAAGGTTTTCCCTGGTGCGATGACTCAACGAGATCTGAAGATCCAGAGATTGAGGTCGCCCGTCCCACCTGGACAGGATCTCCGCTTGGAGACCCCGCGTGTGAAACTGCGCGAAAGGAATCGCCTCGAAGGCCGAGACCATCAATCCCAGACATCTCATACACGTCCGCAGAGACGATTGTGGAACGTCCCTGAGGGACCTGACTTCCTCCTGAAGAGTCCTGAGTTTGTCTTCCGGCAGGAAGACCTTCGCCTGCACCGAGTCCAGTATCATTCCCAGATAGGGGAGACGAACCGACGGACTCAGTGTCGACTTTGGGACATTTATCGTCCAACCAAACTCCTGCAGAGTTTGCATTGTGACAGACAGGTCCTCCTCCAGACCCTGTCTGGTCGCAGACCGAACCAGAAAGTCGTCCAGATACCCCAGGACAGAAATGCCCTGGGCCCTCAATAATGCCAGAACCGGTGCAAGCACCTTGGTGAAGACCCGCGGAGCCGAGGCGAGACCAAAGGGCAACGCCACGAACTGGTAGTGATCCTCCGCAATGGCAAATCGAAGGTATCTCTGATGACCCTCGAATATGGGGATGTGAAGGTACGCATCCTTCAAATCGATGGAGGCCATGAATTCCCCCGGAACGAGGGCAGCCACCACCGAGCGCAGGGATTCCATGCGGAACTTGCGAACCCGCACAGAGCGGTTCAGAGCCTTCAAGTCCAGAATCGGACGAACCTTGCCCTCCTTCCTGGGCACGGTGAACAGATTGGAATAAAACCCCCGAAATCTGTCCCGATGAGGCACCGGAACCACCACTCCCTGAGCCCTCAGGTCCCGCACCGCCAGGTGTAGATCCCGCAGGCGCTCTGGAGACAGTTGAAGATCTGAGGGAAAAAATCTGCTCTCCGCCGAGAGAGAAACTCGATCTTGTAACCAGATCGAACGATTTCCAGAACCCATCTGTCCCGCACACGGGCCAACCAGGGCTGAAGAAAACCGAGCAAGCGTCCCCCCACCCCAAAACTGGGTGAGGGCGCCCCTTCAGGCCGAACTGTTATGGGCTGCAGGTCCGGATTGGCCGGACTTCTGTTTCCCAGACCAGGGCTTCTTCTGAGAGCCTTGGCCTTTGAACGGTTAGCCCTTGTAGTGCGGCCGAAAGGCACGAAAGGACCCCTGAGGGGGCCGAAAATTAGCATGCTTCTTCCCAGAAGCCCCCTTAGCCTTGGGGAAATGGGGCAAGAGAGTGCTCTTACCCCCGGTGATCCCCTTAATCAACACATCCAGGGACTCCCCAAAAAGGCGAGACCCATCATAAGGCAGATTGGCTAAGGTCTTACGTGAAGATTGGTCCACCGACCAACATTTCAACCAAACCAGACGGCGAGACAACACCGCCACGCTGTGCACACGTGCAGCCAACGGAATCAGGTCCAGGTCCGCATCACACAGATACATGACACCCTGGTGGATCTGATCCACCATATCCAGGGTCGCCGCCGAGGCCGAATCGGCCACTAGGACGCGCCTAAGCATCTGCGTCCAACTTGCGATCGCCTGGGCCGCCATGAGAGAAGCAAACAGAGCCTTAAGCATAGAACCCGTAACAGAATAAGTATGACGGGCAAGAGACTCCAGTCTCCTATCCGAGGCATCACGGAAAACAGGGGAACCCTCTGCAGGAATCGCAGTGGCTTTGTTCAAAACCGCAATTGCATGATCCACTGGTGGAGGTACACACCACCGTTCATCAGTGGCAGGCGAGAAAGGATAACGCAGCTTGAATTTACTTGGTACCGCAAAAGGTTTGCGCAGATCGCGCCATTGATCCTTAACAGCGCGCTGAAAATCAGCATTGCAGGGAAAAACCTGCGGCGTCCTGCGTTTTCTCTGCGTCCCATAAGCCACCAAGGCAGCGGGGGGACACACTTCGTCCTGCAAACGTAGCGTCTGCTTAATGGAAGCAATCAACTCATCCATGATTGCAAGCTCTTCAGGCGAGCCAGGGGGAGAATTATCAACCCCCTCAACTTCAGCCTCTACCTCAGACCCCACTAGATCAAGAGAGGAGCGGGACCCCGATAAGGAGGTCCCTGCCAGAACAGCCCCATCACCTTCACCCTCAGAATCAGAGGACAGAGCAACTCTGGGCCGTTTAGTAGATTGAGCAGCCACCAGCATTTGCACCTGGGCAGCAAGGCCAGCCACAATAGCGGCCAAATCCCCCCCTGGGGGGGGAAACAGCGGTCCCCTGGCTTTCCACCAATACTGTAGGAAACTTGCCCTCCTGAGAATCCATTGCCCCTGTAATGCCAGACAACCAAGGGTTAACTGCCCCCTTTTAGCAAGCGCGGCAAGCGCAGCCCACCGCACCACACTCAGGCACAATGAGACCCCCACAGGGAATATACAAACTGAATACAGGCAATGGATAGCAAGAACAGAAGGATAAAACCTGAGGAGACCCCGCTGCTGCTGCTGCCTCGATCGGTGTTCCTGGAAAGAGGAAGTGATGCTGCCAGGGCGCTCTATGTAAGCCTATGGAGGCTACAAGAAAATGGCCGCCGTGCATGTAAACCATGCGGCCGGAGCGGGCGCCGGTAAAATGGCGTCGTTTGGCGCCGAAAACGCCGCTCCACAGTGCATAAAAACACACACATTACATCCCAATATAAGGATACATGTTAGATCGCCGCAGCGATCGCTGTATATGCCCAAACATGCCAAGAAAAAACATGCCCCACAGCACACAGCTTCTCACACTGCCCAGCCTGACACACACAGTGTCATACAGCTCCCCCCCCCCCCCTTGCAGCCCACAGCATGCAGCTGAGAGATAGGGAGACAAGCAGTGTGATTAAAGGCAGGTTACACAGTCCCAGACTGAGACCCTCCCAGACAGACAGGTCCCCACATAAATACACTTACCTCACATGGCGTGGGGAACCCGCACAGGCGAACAAGCCGCTGCACATGAGGCAGGGAGAGTCGCAATTCAAGACGCACACAATGGAGGTTAAGAAACCGCACAGCGTCCGGTGAGGTAGCCACCTCACCAATCATCCCTGCACCGAACAGGGATGGGTCGTTCACTGTGCCAGGAGCGTTACCTGGCTGAACGCTCGATGGCAGACTGGGAAGCCACTGACCCACGACCTGCGACCAGGGGGATCAGCCCGAGACCCAGTCCGCATGATCCTCTTCGTCCGAAGAACTAACTAATGCTGACAAAAATAACAGCTAAGTAAAGATAGAGAGAAAACTCAAACAAAATATTAAAAAGAAGAAAGAGTCTGGGACAGAAAGGCCCAGCACAGAGAGAGCCAGCCACTCCTGACAAGCTAGACATTAAAACTGAGATATGGTTGCAGGAAGTAGGAGGGTATTGACTGAGGGGACCACCCCTTGAGGGTGGGATATGTTAAAGCTTTATTGTTAACATATTCTGTTGCCTAGCTACTCCTTCGGAGCAAAGTCTAATACCCCATATGTGACGAATATGAAGAGGCGGCGACTGTCGGAGGACGTAAGAGAAAGTATATTTTTATAACTGGTGTGATAGACCAGAGGCCCCCCCCAAAACGACAGATTGAAGCGGGGTGTTATATACCTTCTTCCACATATACTGCGCTTCTCTAGAGACTTTTGTCACAGGGTCATTTAAAAAATGACAGGCAGAGGAAGAGGCAGATCCTTCCGCAGGGGTGGTAGGGGGTAGGGCAGGAGCACCAGGCTGGAGCCAAAGTGGGAAGTTGCAGAAGGTGCGTTCAATTACATCAAAGGACGCACCGCACTTGGTTGAGTGGCTCACTCAGCCTTCCTCTTCTGCACCCTCCTCATCCTCTCTATCTGCACCCTCTTCACTCTGCTGTGTGTACCCCCAAAGACGACACCACCACCACCATATACCCTCCGCTTGAGTCACAGGAATTATTTTCCGATCCATCACAAGACATTTACGATGCACAGCCATTCTTGGCTTTGGATCAGGAAGAGGAGCTTGCAACAGCCGCCACTCAGCAGTCTGACGACAGTACCCAGATCAGCCCATGGAGGTTGGTCCCCGCTGTTGCTGCCTACTCCGAGATCTCTAATGTTAGTGGTGGGGAAGGTGACGTCGATGATGCAGAGGCAAAATTTCTGCAGTACCCAAATGCACTATTATGAAAGTATATTGTTAAATAACACCCCGCTTCAATCTGTCGTTTTGGGGGGCCACTGGTCTATCACACCAGTTATAATACTTTTTTCTAAATGCGTTTGTCACTCTTTGTAGTTGTAGTATCGCTGCAGAATCAGTCACAAAGCTGCACAATACAAATCCATTATTTTATGCTTTCTATATTCATCCAGCATTGCGACTTTCTCATCTTGCTGCTCCTCGACGGCTTGATCAATGACACGACGCAATGCACGCTCCAGAAAGAAGGCGTAAGGTACGATGTCACTGATGGCGCCCTGGCTGCGACTGACCAGTTTGGTGATCTCAACATATGGCCGCAGAAGTCTGCATGCGTCGCGCATGAGCAGCCACTGGCGCGGTGAAAAAAAACCCAAGCTCCCCAGAACTTGTCCTGCCGCAGTGTTCGTACAGGTAGTCGTTAACTGCACGTTTCTGCTGGAGCAGCCAATCAAGCATTTACAAGGTTGAGTTCCATCGCGTCGGGCAGTAACAAGTAAGACGTCTGATGGGCAGGTTGTGTCGCCGCTGAATGTCAGCAAGGCAAGCCATGGCTGTGTAAGATCTTCTGAAATGGGCCAAGATTTTCCTGGCCTGCCGCAAGACGTCCTGGACCCCAGGGTATTTGACAACGAATCGATGCACGACCAAGTTCAGGACATGTGCCATGCATGACACGTGTGTAATTTTGCCCTGTTTCAGCGCGCTTAGCAGATTGGCACCGTTGTCACACACCACTTTATCAACTTTCAAATTGAGCGGTGTTAGCCACTGATCTGCCTGTGAATGTAAAGCTGAACGGAGTGCAGGACCAGTGTGGCTCTTGGCTTTCAGGCACAAAAGACGCAGCACAGCATGGCAACGTCTCACCTGGCATGTCGAATAGGTTCTGGGGATCTTGGGCGGCGCAGCAGAAGAGACGGTAGCAGCGGAAAAGGAGAAGTCCGTGGCGGTAAAACCAAATCCAGACGGGTGCCACGGTTTACATGCTTGGACAGCCATCAGAAGGTTCACCCAGTGGGCAGTAAAAGTTATATACCTTCCCTGCCCGTGTTTGCTAGACCACGTGTCTGTGGTCAGATGTATCTTGGCACCAACACTGTGTGCCAGAGATACATTCACTTGCCAATGAACATGGCCATATAGCTCTGGGATGCTCTTCTGCGAGAAATATTTCCTTCCTGGGACCTTCCATAGTGGTTTTCCAATGGCCACAAATTTTCAAAAGGCCTCCGAGTCCACCAGTTTATATGGCAGTAGTTGGCGGGCTATCAGTTCCGACAAGCCAGCGGTCAACCGTTTGGCAAGAGGGTTATCCGGCGTCATCATTTTTTTAAGCTCGAACATTTGGGCCACGGAAGCCTGCCTTTTTCTAGAAAAACGTGAGAACAGCATGATGGAAGGTGGAGTGGAGGACAATTGTGAGGAGAGAGGAGGAGAAGAGGCTGGACAGTGAGAGCCTGGAGTGTGGCTTTGTGGGTTCTGACTGTGTTGCTCCAACTGGGCTCAGTGATGGGAGTCCAGGTGCCTTCTTAGGCTCCTTTCACACAGGTGGACCGTTCGGATCCGCCTGTCCATTTTTTTTGGCGGATCTGAACGGTCCCCCCATGCATGTCTATGGGGCATCGGATATCAGCGAAGACATGTCCGCTAACGCTGACATCCGATCCGTAAAATCTGGACGGATGGAAACCCTATTTTCCATCCATCCAGCGGATCGTCCCTAGGTGAGTGTTGGGCTTACCATGACTTATGCATTGACTGCAAAGGCTCCAGCATCAGGGAACGCATAGACCGACAGGTGTCCGACTACATCGGGTTAACGGCCGATGTGGACGCTCTGAGAAGTGATGAACCCCTGGACTACTGGGTGGGCAGGCTTGACCTCTGGCCAGAGCTTGCACAATTTGCAATGGAACTGTTGGCTTGCCCCCTCATACAGTGTCCTGTCCGAAAGGACGTTTAGAGCAGCAGGGAGGATCGTGAACGATAAGCTCACTCGCCTAGCTCACAACAGTGTTGACTACCTCACATTTCTAAAAATGAATGAGGCATGGATCTCGGAGGAATTCAACACATGTGACCAGTAGACCATGTTTGATTCAAATTCCTCATAACAGGCCACAAATATCCGCCGCCGCCACCACCCATAACAATTCATGGTCCCTGTCTTAAGTAAATACAGCTGTATAAAAGGCTTTTTATGTCCGTTGAATGCCTAATTGCTACAGTCTGTCCCTGCTCCACACAGCAACCTCTCCCTACACTGACAAAAGACTTTTGTGGACCTATTAGCTAGCGATTTGTGTCACTATACAGTCTGTCCCTGCTCCACACAGCAACCTCTCCCTACACTGACAAAATACTTTTGTGGACCTATTAGCTAGCGGTTTGTGTCACTAGCACTCTGTCCCTGCTCCACACAGCAACCTCCAGCCACAGAATACAAAGTTATTTGCTGTCAGGTAAACGCCTGTGGGCTAATTATTGGGGCCTGTACTGGCCGACACTTACTTCTGTACCCTGTGAATGCCTAATGTACCTCCAGCCACAGAATACAAAGTTCTTTGCTGTCAGGTAAACACCTGTTGGCTAATTTTTGGGGCCTGTAATGCCCGACACTTACTTCTGTATCCTGTGAATGCCTAATGTACCTCCAGCCACAGAATACAAAGTTCTTTGCTGTTAGGTGAATGCCTGTTGGCTAATTTTTGGTGCCTGTACTGGCCGACACTTACTTCTTTATCCTGTGAATGTCTAATTTTTCAGACTGGACTTGAAAATCAATGGGTCTGTAAACGTTCCGCTAAATTGTGGAACGGATGCGGACCCATTTTACAGACGTGTGAATGGACCCTATATGTATTTGACATGTATTTACCGGCTGCTATCAGTTCTGGCTGATTTAGAAAAAAATATATATTTTTTTTTTTTCTGGGGGAAAAAAAAAAAAATATGTATGGCAACTTTTCCAATAGCAATACTTCTGGTATGTTAGTGTCCATGTTGTGGGACTATGTGTGCACAGCTAGTAAGTATTTTGTGGCTGCAAATATGACCTGGAGGTTTTTCATGTTTGTCTGCTATTAAAATAAATGAGGAAGCCGCGAACCACAGGTTCGCGAACATTTGAGCAAGTTCGCACGAACCGTCCCAGGAGGTTTGTCCATCGCTACTCCTGAATTGGCTGAGTTTTGATCCGTGGTCTACTGCCACCCTAAGGCCTCGTACACTGGGGTGTAATACAGCCTATACCCGTGCAAGGGCCGTATTTGCCCAGATGGGGATCCACAGGCATTCCATGCATCCTCACGCAGGCAGTCCCATTCATGTAATTTGGGACAGAGCTGCTGCTCCAAATGCCTGTGCATCCCCATGTAGGCAAACACTGGCCTTACACGGGTGTATTCTGTAGTACATTCATGTGAACAAGGCCTAAATGTCCTCTACCAGGATACACTTTTGGGAAGAAATTAAAAGCTGGGGTTTTTTTTTCTCTATTATCACAAATACACCATTCATACTTACATTTTCCAACTTCTTTCCCTACACTCAACATGCAGAAGCCCATTCTTTATAATTGTTCCTGTTCACACTTGTTTGCTCAGTCACCCTACTTTCCAAAAAGTACAAGATTTTTTTTTTTTTTATATTATTGAGGTGCCTCTATACACATTGTGTAGATGTTCCTTGGCTCCTGAAAGGAAAACAACTTTCCAGAAGAGAAAATTGACACTATACTGTTTTCTTCACTACAGATTAAAAAAAAAAAAGTGTCTCAAACTGTAAAAAGTATACTGGATTTGTCCGTTGATACTGGACCTTAAATATCTTCTAGCAAGTAATGCCTGGTTCACATGATGAGATTATCGGATGAATGATCATCCTTTTTTTGCATGCTAATCTCATATCAAAAATGAAGAGTTTACTACATTTTGTTCCAAATTATTATCCAAATTCTCTTCAAGTGTCACAAAGATTAAATATTTTGTTTTTGGCTCCTTTCACACACTATGTCCGTCAAACGGACCCCGCTGAGCAGAAGGATGACAGCTGTGTTTCCGTGCTGTGTGCGGAGACACAGCTGTCAGTTCCCCATGCATCTCTATGGGGGAAATCGGATGGGAACGGACCGTCGGTCCGTTCTCATCTGATCCGATCCGCTGGATGGATGGAAAATAGGGTTTCCATCCGTCCAGATTTGACGAATCGGGTCGGATGTCAGCGGACATGTCTCCACTGCCCCATAGGAATGCATGGGGGGACCATTCAGATCTGCCAACAAAACGGACAGGCGGATCTGAACGGTCCGCCTGTGTGAAAGGGGCCTTTCAGTTTAACTCATGGATGGCATTGTGTCTCAGGGCTCTTTTGATCACTGAAAACAATCTCAGACACCTGTGATAATTAGATTGCCAGGTGAGCCCAATTTAAGGAAAAACTACTAAAGGAGGTTTTCCACATTATTAAGCAGAGCACTATTTTCATGCAATACGGGGAAGAAAAAGGATCTCTGCTGCCGAAAAGAGTGAAATAGTTCAATGCCTTGGCCAAGGTATGAAAACATTAGATATTTCACGAAAACTTAAGCATGATCATCGCACTATTAAGAGATTTGTGGCTGACTCCAAGCACAGACGGGCAGATAAAGGCACATTGAGGAAGATTTCTGCCAGATCCATGCATCAGATCAAGAGAGCAGCTGCTAAAATACCATTACATAGCAGCAAACAGATATTTGAAGCTGCTGGTGCCTCTGGAGTCCCACGGACATCAAGGTGTAGAGAGTCTTCCAGAGTCTTGCAACTGTGCATAAACCTTCTATTCGGCCACCATTAACCAATGCTCACAAGCAGAAACGGCTGCATTGGGCAGAAGAAAAATACATGAAGACTAATTTTCAAACAGTCCTGTTCATTAATGAGCGTTGTGCAACCCTGGATGGTCCAGATGGATGGAGTAGTGGATGGTTGGTGGACGGCCACCCTGTTCCAACAAGGCTGCAACATCAGCAAGGTTGTACACCTGAGCCACAGACGCCTGATGGCGAAAAAAAACCCAAGAGGCACTAACGGCTCGAGTAGAATGAGCCTTTACCAGGAAAGGAAGAACCTGACCCTTGATGGAAATGGCCTTAATAATCGTCTGTCTGATCCGGATGCTTGGGCCGTGCGCACAGTGAAGGCAACACGACATCTAAATTGAAGTGGAAGGAATAAACCACCGTTGGAAGAAAAAATTGACTTGGTCGCAGAACCACCTTATCTCTATGAAGTACTAGATAAGGAAAGCGGCAGGACAAGGCCTCCAATTCAGACACTCTGCGAGCCGACGTGATGGCCGCCAGAAAAGCAACTTTCTGTGACAACATAGACAGAGATATCCCCCTGATGTTCTCGAAGAGAGATTTATTGTAACACTGACAAAAACCAAATTCACGTCCCCTGGAAGCAAGAGAGCTCCCCTCAGGATGAGTCAAATGCCGCATCTCTTCAACAAAAGGTGCGGCCCAAAGAAAGCGGCGTCAAAGGTCATTGAAACAAGATGGCCAAGGCCGACAACGGACCCTGGCCTTAGTCAGCACCAGCTGCTGATCCATGCCCTTCTGCAGGAAGGCAAAGACCTTCACCACCGAGAAGGAACGAGGGTAAAAACCATGCACGTTGCACCAAGCGAAATACGCTTTCCAGGTGCTGCGAAAAAAAACTTCCTTGAAGTGGCTTTGCGAGCCCCTTACAAGGTAAGGACGACCGCCTGAGGAAGACCTCTATCCCTCAGGACCTGGCTTTTAACAGTCATGCCAACAAAGCCAGCAACTGTAAAGCCGAATGGAAGATCGGTCCTTGGGACAGATCGTCTTGCAGCGGAAACCGTCATCGAGGTTCTACGACCATCTGAACGATGGCCACGTACCAGGACCGTTGAGGCCCGTCCGGGGCTACCAGAATGACTGACATCCATTCCGACGCCAACCTGCGGAGGAACTTGGATAACAGTGGAATCGGAGGAAAGGCATACAGTAGCCGATAGCGGTGCCAAGGCACCACCAACGCATCTGCCAGAGGATCGCGAGCCCTGGCCACAAACCTTACCACCACTTCGTGGAGACGGGGCGCAAACAAGTCCACGCCCGGGGTCCCCTACCAGGCGCACAGGAGGTGAACCACCTCCGGATGTAGGGACCATTCCCCTCGGTCCAAAATCTGGCGATGTAGATAGTCCGCCTGCCAGAGTTCCACACCCAGAATGGGAACGGCTGAGAACGCAGGCACCTGCGATTCGGCCCAGGACAGAATCTCGGCCACTGCCATGGCCGCCCAGGCACTCCACGTGCCCCCTTGGTGATTGATATAAGCCACAGCCATGGCATTGTCCATCTGTACCCGCACCAGACACCCCTGAAGCTGAGGTGACCACCAGAACAGGCAAAGCTGGAGCGCTCGGAGCTCCAAGACGCTGATCGGTAGTGAAGTCTCCCCCGCCGACCACGTCCCCTGGTTGCAAAACGTGCCCAGAACTCCTCCCCAGCCCGACAGGCTGGCATCCATTGTGACAACTGTCCATAATAGGAGGTCTGAAGGACCAACCCCGTGTCAAGAACATCGGCCAGCGCCACCACAGAAGATCCGACCCGGATGACTCAAGGAAATACTCCTTTCCAAGGCCTGAGGTGTCCTGTCCCACCTGTCCAGGATCTCCGCTTGAGCAAATTGAGCAAACCAATTGAGCAAACGGAACTGCTTCGAAGGCCAAGACCAGCTGTCCCAGAACCTGCATGCAGGTCCGCAAAGAGGAGAGATTGTCGTTCCTGAAAGCTCCAAACTCCTCCCGCAAAGTCCCGATTTTTGTCCTCCGGAAGGAAGACCCGAGATTGAGCAGAGTCCAGGACCATCTAGGTACTGGAAACGAGTAGAGGGAGTCAGTGCCGACTTCTGAAATGGACGGCCCACCCAAACTCCTGAAGCGTCTGAACCTTCACAGCCAGATCTTTTGCCAAGATTACAAGAGGTCGTCCAGGCAACCGATGACCGTAATGCCCCGTAAACGCAGTAAAGCTAGACTGGAGCCAACACCTTGGTGGAAACCCTGGGAGCCAAAGCAAAACCGAAAGGCAACGCCACGAACTGGTAATGCTCCCCAGCCACCGCAAAGCAGAAGCAGCTCTGATGACCCTCGAAAATAGGGATGTGGAGATACGCATCCTGCAAGGCGATGGATGCAGCAATTCCCCAGGCCTCAACGAGGCCATCCCCGACCGGATGGATCCCATCCTGAACCTCCCGCACAAAGCGGTTCAGGGCGTCAAAACTTTTTCCGAAAAAGAACGTGTACAATCACTCCGTGTGCAAGCAAATCGTGCACAGCCCCCACGAGATCTCTGAGACAATCAGGGGGCAGCTGAAGAATGGACGGGAGGAACCTGTCTGCGGGGCGAGATCAACTCGATCTCTCTGAACGAATTGGTTCGTGAACCCACCTGTCCTGAATGCCGGACAACCAGGGTTCCTGAAAAGAAAGCAGACGTCCCCCCCACACCGACAACGGGGAGGGCTTCCCTTTTAGGAAGAGGTGGACTGGGCTGCCGAACCAGACTGACCGGCGTTTGGCTTACCCGACCACGGCTCCTCGTGGCCCCAGAAAGGTGGAAGGGTTTACCCTTCTCCTGCATCCCAAAGGCAATTATGTTGAGTCTGGAAGGGGGGCCCCCTCCACGTACGGGGGAGCTCTCCCTTGGTGACCTGGCGCAGATGAGTACTCTTACCTCCCCTGAACCCCGCAATCAACTCATCTAGAGTTACCCCAAAAAGACGAGCCCCCTCATAGGGGACCTCAGACACACCGTCTTTTAGGACACGTGGTCAACCGACCAGCACTTTGACCAGGTAATGCGGTGGATCGCAATCCCCATCGCTGACAACTGGGCGACCAACAGAGCCACTTCCAAAGCCGCGTCGCCCAGGAAGCTCCCAGTATGGACGAGCTGATCCTGCTGCGATGCCCCTTGCACCATGTCATGAGTGCCCGAGAGGCCATCACTGAGGCAAAACACAGGTTGCAACAGCGAACCCGCCACTAGATAGATGTAGCGGGCAAGCGCTTCCACACGCCTATCAGCCGGATCCCTGAATACTGGGAACCCCCTACCGGCAAGTAAGGTGGACTTATTCAGCCTAGACACAGTGTGATCCCCTGCTTGGGGACACCGACCAACGTTCGTCCACCGCCTCAGAAAAACGGAGAGCGGGTGGAAAAACGCTTAGGCACCACCAATATGCGCTAAATGCGCCGCCACTGGCCATGCACAATCTCGGCAAAAATCCACCGGGCAGGAGAATTGCCTGATCCGACAGTCTGGGGTCTGCGGAACCCGAGCAAAACGGACCGCTCACTTGACTGAGCTGGCTCATCATTAAGAGAGAGTTTCTGTTATGACACCCACAAGAGCGTCTGAACCTTCACAGCCAGATCTTTTGCCAAGATTACAAGAGGTCGTCCAGGCAACCGATGACCCTTGCTACTCATCCCTACTCAGGACATGCAGGCAGGGCCAAGCTTAATGCAGTAGTAAACCGCAAAAAACCAAAACAAACAAATGGGGCCCTGCAGGATAATGTCCTAATGTGATAGTATGCATCACATACTAACATATTATGACAAACTGGTCTTAAAACCAAGCCCTACTGCAGCGTGCTGCCAGGGCTTCCATCTGGTTTCTCAGGCTCCAGCCATCTTATAGCGGTTGTATCCCCAAAATAAAAAAAACAAACCCTCCAGGAGAATGGCATAATGTGCTAGTATGCATCGCATACTAGCACATTATGAAATACTTACCTTAGAACAAAACCCCAACACAGTCGCCTGGACACTGCTGAGCCAGCTGACATGTTCCCTCAGCGTCTCTTCCGGGTTTGGGGCTCCGGCACTGAGTGGCCAGAGCCGCGCAGGAGTTCACTTCTGGCAAGGAGCTCTGAAGGTCCGGCAAGATACGTCAGACATTCAGAGCGCATGCGCGCTTGTGTCAGCGGCTGCATGCAGGATGAATATCTCCTAAACCGTGTAGGTTTAGGAGATATCAATTTTACCTACAGGTAAGCCTTATGATAGGCTTACCTGTAGGTAAAAGGTTAAAAAGCGGAGTATACTACCGCTTTAATGACCAAACCAAGATGACGTCACTCCGCATGTGCATGGCAGTCACAGTCATGGCACAGTCCATTCAAAGCTCAGTGCACATGCACCAGTGACATCAGCAGCTGCTGATACTACTATTGTGAATATCTCCTAAACTGTGCATGTTTAGAAGATAGTTACTGTACCTACAAGTACGTTTTATTATAGGCTTACCTGTATGTAAAAAAAAAAAAAAAAACAACCTTCTGGTGGCTTTGCTACCGCTTTAATTTTTACAGGGATTATCGTAGTCTACATATAAAAAGTCAGCTGCCTGCATCAACAGATCTATTGACCATTTTGAAATGCAGTTTCCACAGAGGGAAACTTCTGCTTATTAATTCCTTTATACAGTACTTTGAAGGGTGTTACAAGGTTTAACTTTGGGGATGTTCAAGTTACGGTGTTGCATCTAGAAATAATGGTTATTTTTAGGTTACAGCATGCACTGCCCCCTTTGCAAGGTTGAGACCTGCCAGTGTCATGGATTGTTCTCAATCATCGTCTGGGAAGACCAGGAGATGTCAATCTCAAAGGTTTTAAATGCCCAGACTCATCTGACCTTGCCCCAAAAATCAGCACCATGGGATCTTCTAAGCAGTTGTCTAGAAAACTGAAAATAGTTGACACGCACAAAGCTGGAGAAGGCTATAAGAAGATAGCAAAGCGTTTTCAGATGTCAATATCCTCTGTTCGGAATGTAATTAAGAAATGGCAGTCATCAGGAACAGTGGAAGTTAAAGCAAGATCTGGAAGACCAAGAAAAATATCAGACAGAGCAGCTCGCAGGATTGTGAGAAAAACAATTCAAAACCCATATTTGACTGCACAATCCCTCCAGAAAGATCTGGCAGACACTGGAGTTGTGGTACACTATCCCACTATAAAGAGATACTTGTACAAATATGGTCTTCATGGAAGAGTCATCAGAAGAAAACCTCTTCTACGTCCTCACCACAAAAATCAGCGTTTGAACTTTGCAAATGAACATATAGACAAGCCTGATGCATTTTGGAAACAAGTTCTGTGGACCGATGAGGTTAAAATTTAACTTTTTGGCCGGAATGAGCAAAGGAACGTTTGGAGAAGAAGGGGCACAGAATTTAATGAAAAGAACCTCTGTCCAACTGTTAAGCATGGGGGTGGATCAATCATGCTTTGGGGTTGTATTGCAGCCAGTGGCACAGGGAACATCTCACGAGTAGAAGGAAAAATGGATTCAATAAAATTTCAGCAAATTTTGGATGGTAACTTGATGCCATCTGTGAAAAAGCTGAAGTTAAAGAGAGGATGGCTTCTACAAATGGATAATGATCCTAAACACACCTCGAAATCCATGGGGGATTACATCAAGAGGCGTAAACTGAAGGTTTTGCCATGGCCTTCACAATCTCCTGACCTCAACACAATTGAAAATCTATGGATAGACCTTAAAAGAGCAGTGCGTGACAGACAGCCCAGAAATCTCAAAGAACTGGAAGACTTTTTAAGGAAGAATGGGCAAAGATACCTCAAACAAGAATTGAAAGACTCTTGGCTGGCTACAAAAAGCGTTTACAAGATGTGATACTTTCCAAAGGGGGCAAGATATTAACTCTGCAGGGTGCCCAAACTTTTGCAGACGCCATTTTTTTTGTTTTCTGTTACTTTGAAAGTATAAACGATGGAAACAAAATCTAACTTTTGTTGACATATTATAAGAATGTCTAATCTGTAATTTGATGCCTTTTGGAGATTTTTCCATCTTTCCTTGGCTTCTTTACGCACATTAATACAAATTTTTACCTGGGGTGCCCAAACTTTCGATCACCACTGTAAATGAGGATCTGACTTCCATAAAATTCTATAGGCACAAGTTGGATAGAAGTAGCCTTGAATTAGTACAGGAACCTTTTCTAAAGTCAAAGCGACTTCAGTACTTCTGGTCCGCCCCACGCATATATACTAAGGGAGGGCCGCCCTCCTATGAGAAATCACGTACCTGTACGGGATTTCGTGCAATGGGTCTGGGACGTGCCCCATCGGCGACCCGCCGTGTCCAATCAGCGGGTCCGATGTTCACCTCATCGTCATTCGGGAGAGAGGCAGAACGGCAGTCTGCCTATGTAAACAAGGCAGATCGCCGTTGTGTGAGAGGGGGGGGGGGAAGATGGAGAGTTTGTGTTCTGCTAAGCAGGAACACAGATCTTTGTCTTGCCCCAGTCAAAGCACCCCAAACACAGTTAGCAAGCACTCCGAGGGAACACGACATGCGGTCCCCAGGTTACAAACAATATAGGGACTGTAAGTTTTTTCTTAAGTCGAATTTATTTGTAAGTCGGAACAGGTATATTTTTTTAAGTGTAGCCCCAGTCAAAAGAATAATTTTTAAGATTTTTGGATAGCATAGGGAAGGGTTACCACCCCTGTAACGTTTATTTTGCTGTCTGTACCCCTGTTCAGTCCCTGTTACAATAAGATTTTGAAAATTTTGGGTTGTTGTGGAAACAAGGATTAGTGATAAATCTTCAGTGGAGACACCTTTTTGCCATGAGAACTCTTACAGGAGTGAATTTCCCTTCCTAGGGCTAGATTTCTCCTCACTTCCGGTTATCTCTTTCCATTTGTAAGTAGGAGTCATATGTAAGTCGGATGTTTGTAACCCGGAGACCGCCTGTATTAGGTGTAAGTTAGTGTCCGTTTTGTCCCCTGCAATGTCACAGTCCTGCTAAAAATCGCTGCCATTACTAGTAAAAAATAAAAACACACCAAGTAAATAAAAATTCCATAAAAACATCCCATAGCTTGTAGACGCTATAACATTTGTGCAAACCAATTAATGTACCCTAATTGTTTTTTCCTTTTACCAAAATCATGTAGCAGAATACATAATGGCCTAAATTGATAAAGAAATTAGATTTTTTATATTTATTGGGTATGATTTATTGCAGAATGTAAAAAATATATATATTTTTTTTCAAAAATGTTGGTCTTTTGTTTATAGCGCAAAAAATAAAAACCGCAGAAGTGATCAAATACCACAAAACGAAAGCTCTATTTGTGGGAAAAAAAGGACATCAATTTTATTTGGGTACAGTGTCGAATGACCGTGCAATTGTCAGTTAAGGCAGCGCAGTGCCGTATCCCAAAAAATGGCCTGGTCATGAAACCATCCGGGGGATGAAGAAGTTAAAACCGCTCTCATTAACTAACATGGGATTGCACATGTCCTGCTATTTGGGGTCTCACAAGTCGGGGATCCCAAGTTGTAGCAGTATGAACCGAGCCTAAAGCCCCGTACACACGATCAGATTATCGAACGATCTGTCGTCCGTTTTTTGTGGCATGCTAGTCTGATGTGGAAAGTGAAGAGGTTATTTTCATACGAATTTTCCCGTACGACAGAATTCTACTTCAGAAGTGATGTCATGTGTTGGATTGTTTTGTATGTGTTCTTTCGTCTCTGAGCATGCCTAGTCTTGCTCTTAAGATTTTTTTTCCGTCGAAATCTGTACTAATGAGACGAAAATCGGACGTTGTTTTGACGGACGACAACAATTTTATAGCCTGCACATCAGGATTTTGTTGGCCGAAAAGTCGGAGTCGGCTGTCGAAATCAGCATACTAACAATCCGAAAATCGGCAGATCGGTCGGACGAAATTTCCCTTCAGATTTTCTTATCGTGTGTAGGGGCCTTAAGACTCTTTTACACGTGGGTGACTTGGTATCCGACTTGTGATACCCCAAGCCACAGAACATGTGAAACACCATGCATCTCTAAGAGAGCCGTTCCAATTGACACTACTAAAGTTGCTGCAACTTCAGAAAGGTTCCCCCACTACTTTTATCTGACTTTGACAGGAGAATTCATGAAAGTCACTACAAAGTCGGACTCCAAAGTTGTATACTGAAAATTGCACAACTTTGGAGTTGGCTAAAAGGGTTTGGCTCAGAATATCATCAAGTTAGTATTAGATTTCCAGGCTGCACAGTATACTTACTGATCAATTCATTTCTCACTTTGATTCTTAGTTGTGGCTTCCCTCCATGCCCATATACATACACAAAAACTACTCACATCAATTTTGTTACAATTTATACTAATGTACCAAACATTTCATATCCAGACAGTGCTCACCAGAATCCTTCATTAAAGTCTGAGGGAGGAATAAAATAGGTGTTTTCTTTAAGATAAAATGGAAATATCTATGCAGCTCAGGTGCCAAATGCTTATTTCCTTCAATAGACTGTTACTCTTATAAACTGGAATTATAAATAGAAATGTACATTCAAAATATATGGAAAAGAGCGTGTGTCTACATTATATTTTGTATGCATTAAACCCTCCCTCCCCCTGGTAATTGAAAATACTATGTTTGCCTCAAACTTTGTATCCGACAATGAAGTGCTGACTATTACAAATAAAAAAAGGGGGATGAGGGGGGTTGGTAATGTAAAATGATTCTTTAAAAAAAAAAAAAAAAATGAAAGTAAAAAAACTTTACATGTCGTTTTAGAAAAAAAAAAAAAAAAATTACAAGAGGGTTTTATTTCCTAGCTATGAAGGTTTAAGCTGGGCCGCTTAGCTATACACAGCAAGAAGCGGCCATTTTGCAGGCTGAGCCAATAAGAGGTAAGCTACCAATCAGTTCACTAGAGACAGGTGACATCACCAATGCATGAGCTGACAAGGTGGCTATTGGCTTAGCCACAAACAAAAAACAAAATAAAACAAAAAAAACATAAACAAAAAAAAACGGCAGCTCCTCTGTGTACAGGAAACGGGCCCACTTTGACGTTTGCTTCAGACACAAAGTTGGATTTATTTGTACAAGATACAAAATGTAAACATGGCAAAATAAATAGTTAAAACAAGTGATGCAGGACCCCATTTCATGCTCATGATCCCATTAAAGATTTGTTTTTTCTTTTTTTTATATCCATTCAGTTGCAAATTCAAGTGCAAAAGCATGATGATGAATATCAACTATTCAAGTAACAGAAATAATATGGATGATACAAATAATCTATTTTACAAGGTAGTGATTTTATCCGATTTTACAAAATGTACATAGAGTGGAATGGGAAGATGCCCCATACACAGTCTGTGGTTAGGTCCATGTTAGCGCGCTCTGATCCGCAGAGAATAGCGCTTTGCATTTTCGGTGGAAAGGTAAAGCCTGAACAGTCAGGCAAAGTCCATGCTTTGAAGTTATGTCACCTCCATTGCTACTGTTGTGTCTGCAATTCCATTCAAACCCAACCTTTCCGGCTCGTGGTTCTCTCTGAAAAAAAAAAACAAAGAAAAATGTTTATTACCACAGAGGTCTTTGCATTCTTGACATTCAGAAGGACAAGGAAGCTATATAAAATACCACGTAAAGCTGATCTGTATCTATCTTTAATAAAGTTACATTTATTTAGATGCCCATTTAGATTTTTTTTTTTTATTAAAACAAAAATTATAACTATCTCTCTCTCAAGAAAACAGGATACAATCTTTGATATGCAAATTATTTTACTTCAGAATAGTGTCTTCATAAAGGTACACAGACAACTCAAAAAGAAAACCTCCCTCTGCCTCAATCTCGGAATCCTGTCTTGTTCTACTTCCCTCCTCTGTGCAGGTAGTTTTGCACAGAGCAGCCCGGATCCTCCTCTTCTCGGGTCCCTCGTTCCTGCTCCTGGCCCCTCCCTCCTATTGAGCGCCCCCACATCAAGCAGCTTGCTATGGGGGCACCCGAGCCAAGCTGCAGCTTCGTGTGTCCATTCAGACACGAAGCTGCCACACGGCCCCGCCCCCTCTCTCTCAGATTGGCAGCCACGGGAGCCAATGGCACCGAGGCTGTGTCTCAGCCAATCAGGAGGGAGAGTCCCGGACAGCCGAGAGACTTGTAGACATTTCTGGAAAGAGGGGCCTCAGGTAAGTATTAGGGGTGCTGGGAAGGCTACTACACCCATAAGGTTTTTTATCTTAATGCATAGAATGCATTAACTGCTTCCCGACCACCCGCCGCCTTTTTACGCAGGGTGGCTCTCCTGCGCAAACCGATGTTGACCTTTCACCCCCACTGAGCAGCAGGGAAGCCAATGCACAAGTCAGGCGGCTCCGATTGCCGCCTGGCACCTGTGATCGCTCCCCACTGAGAGAGAACAACGGTTAGATGTTGTAAACACAGCTGACCGTTCTTCTCTCTGAAATGATCACAGGGCCCATGTGATCCTTCTATGTAGAATCACATGTCTATGGTCATTTCAGAAGCCACGCCCCCCCCCCAGTTAGAATTACTCCCCTAGGCTCACATTTAACCCCTTGATCACCCACAGGGTAAACCCCTTCCCTGCCAATGGCATTATTACAGCAAAAGTGCATATTTTTAGCACTGATTACTGTAGTAATGTCATTGGTACCCCCAAAAGTGTCAAAAATGTCAGTTAGGGGTCTGATCGGTTCGCCGCAATGTCCCAAAAAAAAAAAAAAATCGCAGATCGCCGTCATTACTAGTAAAAAAATAAAAAATACAAATCTTTCCCGTAGTTAGTAGACGCAATAACTTTTGCGCAACCCAATCAAAATACGCTTATTGCGATTTTTTTTACCAAAAATATGTAGCAGAAAACAAATTGGCCTAAAATGTTAAAAAAAAATTAGATTTTTACATTTTTTTTGAGAATGTCATATAGCAGAATGTGAAAAATATTGTTTTTTATTTCAAAATTGTCGCTCTTTTTTGTTTATAGCGCAAAAAATAAAAAACAGCACAGGTGATCAAATACCACCAAAAGAAATCTCTATTTTTGGGGAAAAAAAGGACATCAATTTTATTTGGGTACAGTGTCGCACGACCGCACAATTGTCCGTTAAATTAACGCAGTGCCAAATCGCAAATAGGGCCTGGTCAGGAAGGGGACAAATCCTTCCAGTCTTAAAGTGGTTAAGTTAAAAAAAAAAAAAAAATCTTTCCTGACTTTACAACTCCTTTAATTCAGTGTCCTTGTGGTCATGATGGTGTATGATGTGCCGTGCTGCTCCGTCCACCAGCGGGATAACTGCAAAAACATAGATGGAAAATACAGAGTACACCGGCTATTGGTGCAACAACGTTTGAGGTTACAAAAACAATAAACGGTGTTGCACTAGAAGCCGGTGCGTTCTGTCTTTTCTATTTCTGTTTTTTAGTTTGACGCACCCAGAAATATCCAACACCTGCAGTGGCCGGGGAGCAGCAAAGTGGCACCATTTGAAGACATTGATTTTCTGTTACATCCCAGGCTTCTTTTGAAAGTGACAGGGTCACTCTAATCTCTCCCTGTCCAACGCAGACCAGAAATCAATTTGCAAGTAGCAATACTAACAGTGTGAGCCACAGTGGCTGAGTGGATGAAAAGGCAAGTTTACAGGAGGGGGACAGCATGGAAAGCATCTATAGTCCTAAGAGCAGGGAGAAGCTGAGGAGGTGACAAATGAAGCTGCACAACTCAAGGCTGGGAACACTGTCTATACATTGTGGCAGAAGTATGACAATTACAAGAGTGGCTAAACAGAATGACTAATATTTTTTCGGTTTCAAATGTACACAAACACACCTCTAAATCCTATACGACACAGAAAAATTGAAGCCTTAAAAAACAAAGAGTGTGAAACTATTGATCTAATACACACCTGGCTATGCTGCTGATAGCACTGCTTGGAGTAACCTTTGGCACTCGGTCCATGCTGGCAGCGACTGTGGCAAGTTTTAAGGCTGTGGGAGATGGAGCAGAAGTCCTTGTGTTGATATGCACATTGACAGGTGACACAACACTGACGTTGTTGAGGTGAACGGTGTTCGTTAGGCAGGAATTACTCATAGGAAGGGTCTGGGGAGTACTTGTGCATAAGGTTGGGATTAAGTGGTTAGTGGTGGGATGTCCTACTGTCCGTACAAGCTGAACGGTGGAGATCCCTGGGCTGGATGATAGCGCCACATTAGTGGAGTACAGCGTTTTAGCGTTCCCTGGGTAGAAAAAAAAAAAAAAACACAAAGGTTTCCGTTAAATCTTTGACATCAACAAGTCAGCTGACTGGCAATGTTAAGAGGAATGAAAGTCATAAACTTAAGATTCTAATGCCAGTGGGACTACACAAAAGCAGTAGTGCACTGAGTTTAATGAGCCCCCAAGAGCCTTGATGTGGACTAAGCCTGATATGGTTCTCTTCCCTCCCATCTTTCACTTTTTTATTCTTCATGATTTCATCAGCCTTGTCCATACATTTATAGTGTGATGCACAACTACAGATCCTATAGATGTACACTGGAGAGCCACCCCAGGTCAAGAATAGACCTATGGGCCCTACCAATAGTGACTTGTTTTTGAAAGACTCAGGGCAAAGCACCTGTGAAAACAGAATATACAGATCAGGATGAAAGTCACCCTCATCATGTTTTACTGCTTCAGTAGATGAACAAACATGTGGCCAGTGAAGCCAGAACGGAGGTACTGCATGCTGTTCCAGAACAAATAGTAGGTAGTGAAGCCAAGACAAGGATGCCCCACAGTCCGCTTTTAAAAACAAAATCAACATTGGCAGCTCCCACATTTCCATGCTTACATCAGGGCTCAAATTTTCAAGTTCTTAGCTACTAGCCAGGCATCAAGAGTTTCTTGCCCCCAGCGGCTCCACCAAATTTCACTATGCTCCTTTTTCCACCCCTAAACACGCCCTTGTAAATTATCTCATTATAGGACACTGTTAATTGTTTTAAGCAGAATTAAGGTACAAAAATAAATATTAACAACTTTAATAATATTAACATAAAGCATATTTCATTAAACTGACTGACAAATAAAATAAGGATAAAATATGATTGGCTACTATAGGCACTGTACACAATCTGTCTTGTTAAGTAAATATTTTAATGCTATATTAAATATAGCATGAAAAAAATTAAAACCAATGAATGACACTTTTACAGGATTTAGGATGCAGAGAATTAGAGCAGAGCGCGAGCTGCCAAAGTTAACTTTTTGTATTAACAAGCTGGTAATTGGCTGCTAGGTGCTCCGAGCAACCAATCACCAGTTGATAATAGGAAAAATAAACTTTGGCAGCTTGTGCCCAACTTGCCTCCGCCTCATCTAGTTCTTTGCAGACTCCCGCGGCATTGCCAGGCCCTGCATGAGTGGAATGAGGAAGTTCTCTCATACCTGTGTGTTGTGTGTATAATAATATAAGGCAGATAGCTGCCCAAGAACTGTGCATCTATACAACCACTTGAGAATAGGTTTCTGAATTTAGCATAATTTACTACAATTGACAAGGCTGTCACCCTGTTAACCTGAACTAACTGCTTTTTAATGGTATTTTAAACATGAAAAAAACGCAACGAAAAAAAACATACCTCCTGGAGGTTGGACAACACCGTTCAGGTTACTGTGGACTGTACTCTGATCCTTGGTCACTTCACTGCGGCCTGGTGCTGGTGAATTGACCACAGCGGATGCAGCAAAATGGGCGCTAGCCGAGTCCAGTGTCTTGGACACGCAGTCATATATTCCAGAGCCCTGAAAAACAAAATCACAATGTAAAAATCGCCTGGTAAAAGCAAAAAGTTAGTAAACTACAGCTATGCTTTGGTGCACTACTTCTCGCTTGTAGGTGGCACTGTGGAAGCCTAGGCACATAAACCTCCTAACATGTAATTTTTCAGTGCGTATCGGTCTCAGAGTGACATAATTAGCGCTGTATGCGTTCACAGATTACCAATTAAGGCAGTGCAGGCACAATTTTGTAGCAGGCGAGAGAGTTTTTAAAGTGGTTGTAACACAAAAATATAAAAATAAGCAAACTGATCCTTCAAAGAATGATACACAGCACAGTGCATGTGGTGTGTCATTTACCCCGGTCTAGGTTCTAAAAAACCTGGTTGATCCTGCCAGTTCCTGTGACCCCCCCCCCCCCGCCTGTGCTGACCACAGTAATTATGGCTGCTGATCTAGGATTACCGTGGTCAGTTTACGTGCCTCCGTCATTCTGCTGTTCTCCTCTCCCCTCCCTGTCAGCTCGGGAGTCTGTAGCATTATTAAGAAATCCTGTAATCCGCTCCTTTATGGGATTGTGTGTAAAATGTTTGTGCGAAATACCTTATTTACAGCGCTGCTGGGTGCTAATGTGACCTTCCGCTGCTCTCCTCCCGGCTGATGTCAGCGGGGAATCTCAACCCCTCTCGCTGTAGTGCTCGGAGCAGGGGAAGGAAAGCAGCAGGAGGTCCAGTTAGCGCCCAGCAGCGCAGTAAAATAAGATTTTTGTAAGATCTTACCGTAAAATCTTTTTCTCTGGATGTCCATCGACAGACGAAGCCTCATCTCCATGAGCGGAGTGGGTTTATGTTCCCCCCATCAGGAGTAGTCTAGGCAGGAAAATTTGAATACACACGCCCAGGGGGCTCTCCCTTCAGGCATAAACCCCCACTGTACAACCCAGCAAATCCGTTTCGTTTAAAAGCAGTGAAGACAACAGAACCAACCCCAAACAGAGGGGCGGGTGCTGCTTCTGTCGATGGACATCAGAGAAAAAGATTTTACGCTAAGATCTACAAAAAAAAAAAAAAAAAAAAAAATCGGATTTTCCCCATCATCCATCGACAGACGCAGCCGCAGGGGTGGGAAAATGCAACCAGACAGTAACATCAAATCCAAAAGGCTAAGCGTAGCCAACCGGGCAACATGGAGCTCAACCAAACAACAGGAGCTCACCCAGATAAAATACCCTGAAGAGAAGTACAAAAAACATTCTCTTATGAAACAGCAGCCTGCAATACCTTGCGGCCAAAAGAGGCATCAGAAGAAGCCAACAAATGCACATTGTAAAATTTGGCAAGTGTGCACAGACGACTAAGTCGCTGCCTTACAAACTTGTACAACAGAGGCCTGATGGCGAAAAGCCCAAGAGGCACTCAGCGCTCCAGTAGAATGCGCCTTCACCTGACCCTTGATCGAATAAGCCTGAACAACCGTCTGCCTGAACCATCTCGAAATGGTCGCAGCGGATGCAGCCAAACCTTTGCGAGGACCATCCTGACGGACAAAGTGAGTCCGACTTCCTGAAGGACTCCGTAGCTGTCAGATAAACCCTTAATCGCCAGATCCACATCCAGAGAGTGCAAAACAAATTCCTTGTGATGTTCAGGCTTAGGACATAAGGAAGGCAACACAATGTCTTCATTCAGGTGAAAATCCAGCACCACCTTAGGAAGAAAGGACGGATTAGGATGGAGGACCACTTTATCCCTGTGGAACATCAAATAAGGTGGACAGGACAACGCCGCCAATTTAGAAACTCTGCAGGCAGAAGTGATAGCCACTAGGAAGGCAACCTTCTGCGACAAAGAAAGCAGGGGAATCTCCCTAATATTTTTAAAAGGAGGCTTTTGAAGAAGAACAGACAAAACCAGATTAAGATCCCATGGCGGTAACAGGGATCTCCTCGGAGGGGCCAGATGACACACCCCCTGAACGAAAGTGCGAATCAAACTATGAATAGCCAATGGACATTGGAAGTAAATAGCCAAGGCCGAAACCTGGCACTTGATAGTACCCAACTCCAAGCGCTGCTCAACCCCTTTTTGTAAAAAGGCCAAAACCCTAGCTATAGAAAACAAGCGAGGATGCAGCTGCAGTGAGTCACACCAAGAAATGTACAATTTCCACGTACGATGATAGATCTTCCTAGATGTCGACTTCCTGGCCTTCAAAAAGGGAAGGAATCACTGAATCAGAAAGACTATCCCTCAACACCCTGCATTCAACAGCCAAGTCGTTAAAGCCAGCAACCGTAAAGCAGGATGGAAGATCGATCCTTGATAGTAGATCTTCCTGCAAAGGAAGACACCATGGAGGCTCCACGACCATTTTTACCAGCTCTATGTACCAAGACCACCGAGGCCAGTCTGGTGCCACCAGAACGACCAGAATGCCTTCCATCGCCACCCTGTGAAGAAACCTTGGCAGGAGAACGAGCGGAGGGAAGGCATAGATCAGGCGATACTGACTCCAAGGAGCCACCAGAGCATCTGTGGCGTCGGCCAGAGGATCCCCGAGACCTGGCCACAAACCTCTGAACTTTCCTGTTGAGGCGAGATGCAAACAGATCCACGTCCGGGGTACCCCACAGGACAAAAAGGAGATGAAACACCTCCGGATGCAGGGACCACTCCCCCTGATCCAACACCTGACGACTCAGATAATCTGCTTGCCAATTCTCCACACCCAGGATGTGGACTGCGGAAAGAGCCGAAACATTGTGTTCCGCTCATACCAGAATCTCTGCCACCTCTTGGTGCCCCCTTGATGATTGATGTAAGCCACGGCTGTGGCATTGTCTGATTGAACCCGAACCGGAGATCCGTGTAGCTGACTCTTCCAGTGAAGCAGGCAGAACTTGATCGCTCTCAAATCCAGAATATTGATCGGCAAGGAAGACTCTTCCGACGCCCAAGTCCCCTGAGCACAGAGCTTCCCCAGCTCCTCCCCCTCTGGACAAGGGGGCACCTTTGTGGCTAGGCCTAGGTCAGAACTACAACCTGCTCACGCTCGTAGGTCAGACTGGGGGGACCATAAGGATCTAGATTTTCCAGTAGGAAGCCCCAGCTGGTATCGTTGCTTGTAAATCACCAGGAAATTCTTCCCGGAACACTAGCTAGCGAGTAAAGAGAAATAAAAGAAAATATTCTGAAAAGAATAAAAAAAACGGAGACCGGAGTCCCAGCAGGAAACCTAGGTCTACTCCTTTTCTAGGCAGAAAAACTGATGTGCTGGGTTGTGCAGTGGGGGTTTATGCCTGGAGAGACAGCCCCCTGGGCGTGTATTCAAATTTTCATGCCTAGACTACCCCTGATGGGAGGAGCATAAACCCACTCAAATCATGGAGATGAGGCTGCGTCTGTCGATGGACGATAGAGAAATAGGGTAGTTCGCACAATACCTTTACACACACACACTGCACATTATATAATGCTGTAAGAGTGGATTACATGATTTCTTACTATGACTTCACAACCACTTTAAGTGGACCTTTAACCTCTTTTTTTTTTACTTGCATATAAACTGCTTCTTCCAAACAAAATGCATTTTTTCCTTTAAATACCCATTTTTTTTTTTTTTAAGTTTTGCAGCAGCTAGGGCTTTTGACTTTCTCACCTAAGCAAAAAGCCCCCAGCTTGCTGCAATACTCAAGTGCCATCCAAGGAGGCTTCAGGGCCATGGGGACGCATTGTAGGCCAGCTGCAATAACCCAGAAGAGACAACCGGGCCCCAATGACATAGGCAAAGAAGATGGTGGCACAGGATTAGGCATGCGGCAGACTACAGCAGGACAGTATTGGATTTGTGCTAGGAGAATAACCCAGCAAACAAGGTAAGAGAGGGTTCTACAATCAGCCTTCTGAACATGGGAGTGAGGGGTCACCCCCTCCAACAAAAAATCTAGTTCTTATTAAATGCAGTAGAAAAAAAAAAAAAAAAGTTAGTGGTGGTTACCTAGGATGCCGGGTATCACCACTAAGCCCTCCGGAGAAGTAGTAAACTCAATGAGCTGTCAAAGAAGGATGCCCACCTAATCACCAGCAGCACATACGGACCCTCTACCTGTTCACTAAACCCAACATCAAGAGTGTTGACTGTTGTGTGACCATTAAAACATCCAAGTCCTATTAGCTTTACACAATGTCTGCATTGCAATTCCGCCAACAATTTGGCAGCCTTTATATTAAGTGCTCAGAATGAAAAATACAGGGCAGATATTGTAGAAAGTCAAAATGAGTCAACACATTTGCAGTAACATGTCCAATATCCGTCATTAGCAAAACACTGCAGCATAAGATTTGCAAGTGTCACATGAAATTCTGTGACAGGCAGTTTTTGGACTTACAAATAACACAAAAAAAAAAAACAGGGAAAAAAAAAACAAATCTAGCCTCTTAAATTTTCAGTCTAAAGCCTTATTTTCCGCTAAACAATCAGATTATCAGGTTATGGTAATCTGAGAAATGTTCAGTGATCTGATCATTTACAAAGCAAAAGCGTTGTATGCAGCAACCTTACGCCAGCAGACTACTTATAGATGACAATGTACCTGTGCTTTTGGATGTATCTGCTGCGACGACTGCTGGGACTGCTGTTTCTGTTGTAGCTGAGCCAACTGCTGTCTTTGCATTTGCACCAACTGCTGTTGATGAGTCTGGAACTGCTCCTCTGTGATGCCTCCCGTAACTGGAGGAGGAGGGAAGAGAAACCATGAGACGACAATAACAAAATTATTCTTTTTATTTCACTGGTGACTTGTAAGCATAGGGCTGAATAGCACAGAATTTCTAAGGTGTTCTGCGTCAGCACTTTTTTTTTTTTTTTTTTAAGTAGAGATAATTACAGCTACTTAGGACCTTGTAGTTCACATTGAGGGGCAGCATGATTCCATGAACACACACACAGTGAGAACTTGAAAAATATTACCTAAATAGCTGAACTTTAAGTCGCTC
Organism: Pelophylax lessonae; assembly: GCF_965119305.1. Classification (NCBI taxonomy): domain Eukaryota; kingdom Metazoa; phylum Chordata; class Amphibia; order Anura; family Ranidae; genus Pelophylax; species Pelophylax lessonae. Next base: position 281,909,170 of record NC_138773.1, read on the forward strand.
AAGCAGCACCGATTTCAGAATGTTTTTACTTTTGTGTAAAAAACAAAAGATTATATATATATATATATATATATATATATATATATATATATATATATATATATATATATATATATATATATATATATATATATACATACACATACATACATATACATACACACACACACACACTATCTCACAAAAGTGAGTACACCTGCCTCACATTTTTGTAAATATTTTATTAGATCTTTTCATGTGACAACACTGAAGAAATTACACTTTGCTATAATGTAAAGTAGTGAGTGCACAGCTTGTATAACAGTGTAAATTTGCTGTCCCCTCAAAATAACTCAACACACAAGACATTAATGTCTAAATTAATGGCAACAAAAGTGAGTACACCCCTAAGTGAAAATGTCCAAATTGGGCCCAAAGTGTCAATATATTGTGTGGCCACCATTATTTTCCAGCACTGCCTTAACCCCCTTGGGCATGGAGTTCACCAGAGCTTCACAGGTTGCCACTGGAGTCCTCTTCCACTCCTCCATGACGACATCACGGAGCTGGTGGATGTTGGAGACCTTGCGCTCCTCCACCTTCCATTTGAGGATGTCCCACAGATGCTCAAAAGGTTTAGGTCTGGAGACATGCTTGGCCAGTCCATCACCTTTACCCTCAGCTTCTTTAGCAAGGCAGTGATCGTCTTGGAGGTGTGTGTTGGGGTTATGTTGGAATACTGCCTCACAGTCTCCGAAGAGAGGGGATAAAGAATTGTTGCGTTATATAAAGATGGCCTAGGCTATAAGAATATTGCCAAGGCCCTAAAACTGAACTGCAGCACGGTGGCCAAGACCATACAGCTGTTTAACAGGAGAGGTTCCACTCAGAACAGGCCTCGCCATGGTAGACCAAGGAAGTTGAGTGCAGGTGCTCAGCTTCCTATGCAGAGGGGAATGGGCATATGAGAGCTGTTATCATTGCTGCAGAGGTTGAAGGGGTGGAGGGTCAGCCTGTCAGTGCTCAGATCATACGCCGCATACTGCATCAAATTGGTTTGCATTGCTGTCATCCCAGAAGGAAGCCCAGAAGGAAGCCTCTTCTAAAGATGATGCACAAAGCCCACAAACAGTTTGCTGAAGACAAGCAGACTAAGGACATGGATTACTGGAACCATGGCCTGTGGTCTGATGAGACCAAGATAAACTTATTTGGTTCAGATGGTGTCAAGCGTGTGTGGCAGCAACCAGGTGAGGAGTACAAAGACAAGTGTGTCTTGCCTACAGTCAAGCATGGTGGTGGTAGTGTCATGGTCTGGGGCTGCATGAGTGCTGCCGGCACTGGGGAGCTACAGTTCATTGAGGGAACCATGAATGCCAACATGTACTGTGATATACTGAAGCAAAGCTTTTTTTCAGATCCTCCGAGAGTTCTTTGCCATGAGTTGCCATGTTGAACTTCCAGTGACCAGTATACAAGAGTGAGAGCGATAACACCAAATTTAACACACCTGCTCCCCATTCACACCTGAGACCTGGTAACACTAATAAATCCCTCCTGGGGAGGGAAAATGGCTAACTTGGCCCAATTTGGACATTTAGGGGTGTACTCACTTTGATTGCCAGCAGTTTAGACATTAATGGCTGTGTGTTGAGTTATTTTGAGGAGACAGCAAATTTACACTGTTATATAAGCTGTACACTCACTACTTTACATTGTAGCAAAGTGTAATTTCTTCAGTGTGGTCACATGAAAAGATATAATAAAATGTTTACAAAAATGTGAGGGGGTGTATAAATATAACACACACACACACATACATTATATATACACACACACACACACACACACACACACTTTTGTTTTTAAATTATTATTTTATTTTTCTTTTAATAAAAGCAAAAGAAATAAACTTACCATGGCCCAGGAACTGGAAGGGACGTCACTCCGGTCCTTCAAGGGCATAGAGACGAGTGGCGGCCATCTTGGCCTCACTCTTCTCCATACCCAGCTACCACCAGCGTCGGATTGCTCCCTGGCTTTACTGATCGGTCAGGTAACCCAGGGAACGACCGGGAAGCTGCGGGAGGGGAGGGGCTCCCCTCCCACTGCTTTTAAAAGTGATCTCGCTTTGAATCCGCCCACGAGACCACTTTTATCTGAAAGACAATCGCCTATACCAAAAAAAAAAAAATACCAGGGATATGGCAGAACCTCAGTATTTAACGTGAAAAAAATTAAATTTTTACTATAGGCTGGTCGGCAAATGGGAAACAACCAGCAGGTTCTACAGACATTGGTAATAATAATTGGTTTAAACATAATTCTGTGTTTGCATTAAATAAGCATGTAGCCTTCAGGTTTTACACTATTGCAAATTTCATGTTCTCCCTTATTCTTCTGTAACGGGCCCAGATTACCTGAGTTCAGGAAGTGGAGGAATACTGTGCTTGTAGAGGCTGAATGTAGCAGAATGGAGGATACCAGCATCTGTTACCAATCTCAAAGAAAGTTTCTTTGACAGAGCCGAGTTGCTGGAGGATCAGAGCAGCTTGGAGCTGATGTATAAACCTTATTTTCTTGCAGAGGTCAGTAGTGCTCTGGCGAGTGCACCCGAAATGTAATATATTTACTTTCCACCATTTGTATTAATGATATGTTAGTCTAAGCCTAGTTTACAAAAAAAATATTAATTGCCTTTTTTCACTGATCGCAATTCTGATGAAATAGAACAAAAAGTGTGCCAATTCTAAAGAAAGCATTCATTAAAACAGATGACCACACTGATGATTTTTTTAAAAAAAAAAGGTGAAACATTCGGCTCCCCAGATCATGCCATAGTCTTATGTAATGAATCATTGCAAACTATATGGATGGCTAAATGCATTTGTATAGGGACTATTGTAAACCACAGTCCATGATACAGGTGATTCAAATACTAGCAAACACTCAGACAAAGCTGTACCTGTCAGTCCGTTCTTGCTGGTGTTCAGTAAAGTGGCTCGTTTAATGCTCACAGCATGTCCTACTATCCTTGAGGTACATTCTTCACTATCATTGTCTGGAAAAGGTATTCGCCTTGGCTGGAAACACTGCAGTCGACACGACCTAATATTGCTTAGGATCTCAGATAGAGACAGTCTGTTTTCACAATGTCTATCGGAAGCATTGGTCCGTGAGTTATCGGGAGGGGGATGTGCAACTTGGGAAGAGCTTGAAGAACTAGACAACATTTCAGGGTCCAATTGCTTTAGGATGGGGTCATGGGGTGTAGATAGTCTGTCCATTATAACCCTGAAAACAAAGAGGGGAATAAAAAACAATTACTCCATGGTCTGCAATCAATAAAACATAAATACCACATTAGGTTAAAAAATATCATTAACCACTTGCAGACGGGTAGCCCGCACAGGCAAAGCGAGGTACCCATAGAGTGTCTGCTTGCATGCCTCCCCCTGCTGGTCCCTGCTGTGATTGTACACAGTGTGAGCCTGCCAGCAAGTCCAGGCCAATGATTCACAGCCGAAACCTGCTGATCAGCTGTGTACAATCGCGGCCAAGCTGTGAACAATCGCTGTGTTGACAATCAACACAGGGCTCTGTACAGAGGGAAGGATCTCTGTGATTCTTATCTCTGCAAAGCAGAGATCAGAAACAAAGATCTGTAGTAAAAAGCTGCACACATTACACATTGATCGGCACAAATTTAATACCTTGATCGCCCTAGATGTTAACTCCTTCCCAACTGACCAGTGTCATTAGTACAGTGACAGTATATTGTATAAACACTGATCACTGCATTAGTGTCACTGGCGAGGTCAGTGGAAGCTAGTCAATTCCCTCCCAGTGTCAGTTTGCCCGACACACTACAGCAGTCCTATTAGAAGTCGTTGATCACCGCCATTAGTAGTAAAAAAGTAAATAAAAATACAATATTAATATTATATAACAGTATATATATATATACACATAATATATATATATATATATATATATATATATATATATATATACACACAATATATATATATATATATACACACACACACACACAATATATATATATATATATATATATATATATATATATATATATATATATACACACACACATACACACACACAATATATATATATATATATATATATATATATATATATATATATATATACACACACACATATATACACACACACACATACACACATATATACCCCCCAAAGTTTGTAGATGCTTAAACTTTCACACAAACCAATCCATATACACATTTATGAAATACATGTAGCAGAATACACTTTGGCCAAAACTTAAGCAATTAGATTTTTTTTTTTTTGTGGCAGAAAGTAAAAAAGGTTTTAGTTTTCAAAATGTTCTGTCTTTTATCGCTTATATCGCAAAAAATTAAAAAAGAAAGCTTAATTTGTGTGAAAAAAAATTATCTAAATTTCGACTGGGTTACAGCATTGCATGACTGCGAAATTACCAGTTAAAGTAGAACAGTGCTAAATAGCAAAAATTGCTCAAGCGGTTAACCAACAGATAAGGTTTCTTAATATTGCTTAGCGTTCCAAAAAAAAAAAAATGCATCAAAACAATTGTGTTGGCAAAAAAAAATAAATAAATCTGGAAACATGCATGGTACTAGGAAAAGAAAAAGAATATGAAATGATGTACCTTCCCCCTCGGCCAAGCCGTCTTCTTGCAAATCCTATACATCTTCGGGGGATTGTGAGTGTGGTGAGGCTATGCCTATACCGAAGTCTAGCCAATGCTGACAGATCTGTGTTTTCTGAAATATCGTCCGTTTGGTCCAATCGTGGCTATAAAACACAAGGTTTTTTTTAAAGAAAATGTTGAACTTTCATTACATTGTCAAAAATGAAAATAATTTTTCTATCTTGCTCGGTCTAACAGGACCCTTTTCCATAGAAGGTCCACTGCAGCAAACACTTAATCTTTGAATTGTATTAGTTCAAACCCCCTATTTCATATATTTTAACCTGAAAAATGCAGATTAGGTTTATGAAAATACTGACATTGCCTAAGAAAATAGTGTCATGTTTTTGATGTGTTTGTATGATTCGCTTGCCAATTACAATCTACTTATAGTTAAGGTGCATCCAACCCAGGCTTCGTGATACTTCCTCCCATCTGAAGTGTCTTTGAACATCCAATTTTTTTTTTTTTTTTTTTAATTGTTCGTTTGTGTAATTTTCGAATTTGAATTTTTGTAATAAAAGAAAATAAACTAAAAAGAAAATACTGGCATTGCCCTGATGGATAAAAGGGTACCCACAAAGTGCAAGTCATTCAATATGGCTGGATCAAGAAATAATCCAATGTCTATGATCACACAAACTTTTACATATTCCTTGTTCCCTAATATTGATTGTGCAATACAATATCCATTATTCTAACAATAGGGTGGCATCAGGCTTCTCTGCCCAGTACAAAACAGGCACACCTGGCCAATACGAATATAGAGGTTTATGCCAGTCAGGGGAGGGTTAGGTGGGGGATGGGAATTCAGTGGTTGGATCCTATGACAGCCATCTCAAGTCTATGGGTACCTTAATGTCAACCAGGAAAAACTTCACATTCCAGTCTTGCTATTGTATGGACTGGGATTGCAATATTTTATTAAGCATAGGTAAAGCTTATTTTTTAGAATCCCCATTACCAAATTTTTGTTACTGCAAATGAAAAAAATAAAAAATGTTAATTTCTCAAGGGGCTGACCAACAGGCCTCAGCATAGGGCACTTTTGTCTTAAGCAGGCCATACACGGTGCAAATTTCTTTCCGGCAACCACGGGTTGAAACAGACATTTGCACAATTCCCCCATCAACACAGGCAGTTCTGACAGAGGAATCAGCAATCTTCTCACGGCGGGCGGGGGAAGCAATCTTGCTGGGAGAAGACAGTGATTATTGCTAGTGGCTGCAGCAGCCACTTGCGATAATCGCAAGCAAATCCAGCATGTTGGTTGTACTAAAGCCGACTGATCAACTTGGTACATTCAGCCTGCCCATTAATGCCCCTTTCACACATAGGGTCCGTTAAGTTTATCAGTTTTTCATCCGTTTTTTTTACATCCACTACCAATGCAAAAATGCAATGCAAATGCAAAATGAAAAACGGACCGTTTGTCCTTTTACATCCGTTTTTCGTCCAATCCGTTTTTTTGACGGATGAAAAATAGGGCATTCATCCGTTCCAAAAAACGGACATTGACAGAAGCGGATGAAAACGGATGTTAACAAATGATCATCCGCTGTCATCCGTTTTTACATATAGATGCATTGATGTCCGTTTTTCATCCGTCAATGGATGGATGAAAAACGGACAAACAGACCGTATGTGTGAAAGGGGCCTAAGGGTTAGAATCTCGGCCGATTCAGCAGGAATTCAAACAGTGTATGGCCGGCCCTAGTCAGGTCTACAACTGGTAATCTGCAATACTTTTGCCAGTCTCAGCTTTCCTTTCTCCTTTCACATTCTCTCTCCCCCTTCTCCTTTTTTCTGTCTTCAGTTTAGGTTCCATTCTATCCATATTTTTTTCAGAAAAATATTTTTTTTCATGGAAGGTATTGGGCTTAGAACTCCGGCAGGCAGCCAGGCTGGGAGCCATGAAATATTTCTCTGAAGGCTCACTCCCATGTCATTACATTGAGTTTTCTCCTTTGCCCTCTGTTAAAGATTTAAAAATAAAAATCTAAAGGGTAAAATGGAAAACATTATGATCTGTAAACACAAAAATTGCGCTTTGATTGACCACTGAAATTTTTTTTTTTTTAGGTGTACAAATATAAAAGGGATGTGACTAGACCTCTAAACTTAGGCTAGCAGGTGTAAATCACAGCATTGAGAAAATAGAGGCAAATGCCAACACAAGATAAAACTAATACAGAACAACAAATTGCACATTGTCTAAGGACATAAATGTATAAAATTAGATATTAGCTTCATTATAGCTGGATCCCAAGCTTGGAAAACATAGCAAACAGTGTCATTATAAATGTAGCCTATAGACAAAATTTTTAATTTAAGAATGAAACCTATGCTCATCCAATTATTGTCTTCACATAGGAAACACTTAACAAAACAGCACAATATTTAGTCTTACTGCATAATACTGGCATCCAGTTCTTCTCCTGAAGGCAAAGGGGCCATCAGGGTCATCATCTTCCTCCAGCTCGGACACCGGAGAAGGTACCTGAAGAAGATAAACAAAGCATTAAAAAATTGGTACTCCTCTTCCGAGCCCCCGATGGTTCCTTGAGGATATTACCCCTGCAAGACAAACCTGTGGAAACTCTTCATCGTCAGAGCTGTGGAAGTCATATTGTTTGATATCGCTCTTGTTAATTACTGGCAATGGCTCCGAGGCTGGCTGGGGGAGAGGTGTTACAACCAATTCTGCTTTTGGCTTCTTTGGGTATTTCTTTTTTAGCCGGACAATATCCAACGTTTCTTCTTTGACAGATGGGTGATGAATATTCTGCAACATACAAGATTACTTATAAAGTACCTCACCAAGAGGCTGCACAGAATAGTCTATAAGTGTAACCCTATGGCAAATCAGATTAGTGTAAAAAATAAAAACAATGCCATTAACTAATACAACACAAATCTAAAGAATATTTCTTCATCACTACATCTATATAAAAAGGGAATCACAGAACAGTCTGAAGAGACCCAAGGGCCGCAGGTTGTGCATCGGGGAACTAGACAATTTGAGAAAATAAAAACAACAGGTAAAAAAAAAACGAATGCCCCATACACACGTGCAGATTATCTGAAGACTTTTGTCTTCAGATTTACCTTTTCTATGTAGTGCAAGGGCCTGCCGGATTGCATACAAATTGAAAGTGTTTAGGTTTGACCTCATATTATATGGTTTTGGTAAGTCTACAGACAAAAGTCTTCAGATAATCTGCACGTGTGTACGGGCATAAGGCTGCATTCACATGTCAGCGTATGGATCGCGGGCAGAATTGCCGTGATTCCGCCCACGATCCGGAAATCATTGCAAATCGCGGGACGCCTGTGCGTTGCCCGTGATTTGCAATAGCACCCCAAACGCTGAGCGATGTTGCCGCGATTTCCGCCTGCCGAATCGCGGTAACATCGCGCAAAAAAAAAAAAAGTGCAATTTTTTTTCCGTGATGTTGCCACGATTCGGCAGGCGGAAATCGCAGCAACATCGCTCAGCGTTTGGGGTGCTATTGCAAATCACGGGCAACGCACAGGTGTCCTGCGATTTGCAATGATTTCCGGATTGCGGCGATTCTGCCCACGATCCATACGCTGATATGTGAATGCAGCCTAAAATAAAACAAACCCTGCTAACAAGACAATGAAAAACATACCTCTGCTGCCTATACCAACCTCTGCAATAGTGAGAAAAAAAGTGCCCGGGAAATCCTACATAACCTGATATTTTCGGATTGTCTAATGTCTATTTCCCTGCTGTGCTGTGGTTCAGTTTGCTGACCACATTAGCAATGTAGGGACCAGTGGATGGAACAACTAAGCATACTGGAGAGTCAGAAATCACACTCCCAGAGGCAGCAGATTCTCTAGAATATGCATTGCGCAGCTGGGCAAGAGGTTAATGTCCAAAAAGCTTTGGTAAAAAGGAGATGCCTAATAAACAGGGACTTCATGCTATGCAGCAAGTGGAGAAGAAAAAGATTATGCAAAGATAATTGGGGGGAGGGGAGTAAACATTTTACATGACAGAACAAGTATTTTTGTTTACATCGCCAATATATGGCGCAAAAAAATATATGGCGCAAAAAAAAATCAAATGAACAACAGTATCCGCAAAGTGACTGTGGCAGGCAGACATGGTAATCTAACACAGGAAGCAGAGAAGGCTGTGAGGTGTTTATAATACAATGGACCAGTTTGAGAAACACCGCAGAAAACATTTTGTATCATAAAACAGAGCAGCAAAATAAAAAGGTTTCCGTGCCGGTCATACTTGTGCTATGCGGGAAGGCTGCGAATTCGCAGCCTGTTCCCGCATCGCAAACGCACACTGCCATATGAGATACGCAGGGGGTGTCAATTAAATGTTAACGACACCCCCAGTTTGATCGCATATCACAGTGCGATCGGACAGTTCGCACAGGATCGGATCGCACAAGTGTGAACCACTGTGCGATCCGATCCTGAAAAAAAGGGTCATGTGCGACTTTTGTGCGGGTGCAGTGCGAATTTAGCCATACAAAGTGCATGGCTAAATTCGCACTGCACATCCGATGGCATGTAATGAAGGAGCAGTGCGCTCCGATATTACATGCGATCGCCGCACACGCTATAGTGTGAACCGGCACTCCAAATACATTTAGGTTTTATTCTGGTCATCTGACCAACACCTAATTTGAAAGCCACAATATATTTGACCAAAATCCAGATTTATGCAAATACTAAAATAAATCAGGAAGGCTCCAAAGTACCATTATATACAATACCTTTGCTTTGCATTCTGGAACTCTGTGATGGTTCCCATTGTGTAGTAATGTTGGAATGGGATGAGCTTCCTTCTCAATTTTCGGAATTTTAATTTCATTTAATATTTCACCACCAAAGTCACCCAAATTATACCTTTATGAGAAAGAAAAGTAGTAAAACAATTAAAAAAAAAAAAAAAAAGTTTTTATAACAGGAGACAGCCCAGGCTTGGGGCAACCCTGCGGCTCTTACAATGTGCTGCTGTAATGCCTTCCAAAGCACTAAAATATTTTATAACTTAAAGCTGTGCCAAAAAAAAAAAAAAAGAAAAAGAAAAAACTCTACCTCTAATCAAATCAACAAGAGAAAACCGGCTGCTCTCAGAGAACAGTTCAAATGATGGTAACGTTTCTTACTTCTTGCAATGTTCACCCCTTAAAGCAGGCACCTTTGATTCCCTTCCTCTGATACTTCTGCCAACTAAAGCCGGGCCAAGACTTTCACACCAAAATAAACAAATCTGTGTATTACCATCAGTTTCCCTATAAATGCCTAGTAGCGCTATCCAAGCCACCTCATTCTAGCTTGCCACAATTAGCTGACTGAAAGTGGCGGTGTACAGAATAAAAAAAAGACAAATATATTTTAATACTTATTACTATAGTGCTGCACAAGCACCTCTACACATACAATAAAGATTTTGGGTTAAAGGAAATGCTTAATAAAAAAGGTTACTGTTTGACAGATACATTATAATGGCGCCTGATCTTACCCACAACCAAGAAAAATGTACGCTTCTAGCAAATCTATAGCCTTTTATTGATAGAAAGCAATATGAAGTATCTCACCTCTTCTCCACTACTTCCAACGTTAAATGCAGTAATTCCCGCTTCGTCTTTTCTCTTCGTTTTATCATTTCTAAAATGGTTATGGCTCGGCTAAACTCCCTTCGTAACTTCAACATCTTCTCGTAAGATGCTTCATCATTCTTACGATTCTAGAGAAAAGAAAAGGCAGGTTTAAAATAAAAACATTGGGAATTCGTTTAATGAATTACTGTAGGTGTTCATAGCTGTTCTACTTCATAGTTTGAGGAACTGCAAAATCGCTGCTTGGATCTAGTCACTGAGCAGTAAATAAAACTGGGAGAAATACGTCTGGAGCTTTGTGAAAGTATCATGGTGTATACCCTTTCCTAACCAGTTGTCTTCTGTAATCAGCAACAAAGATGGCGAAATTACCATCTGTTTCTGTATTATTCTTGACAGTAAAGGGACCAATAAGCTTCAGACTAGACAAGAAAATTCCTGATGCAAAACACAAAGGATTGGATCGACAAATTGGACTGTAACTGGTCATAAGGGACAAAGGACAGTTTTACGCCTATTGGCATTTTGTGAGAGAAAAGAATCTACAGGCAAAAAAAAAAAAAAAAAAAAGGCAGCAATCTTCAGGTTAAGACCCCTATCAATGGATGATTGCATATGATGTTATTAGGTTCAGGAAAAAAGAAAGCAAAATTTGTGATTTTATTTTAGATACATGTTGCAGATAAAAAGTTCATATGCCAGTAGGTGGCGACCCAAAACCAGGAAAATTTGCCTTCTACAGGCTAATGTACAAAAAGTGGTTCTAAAGCTTTAGAGCCGGTTCACACTGAGGCGATCCGACTTCGAGGGGCAACCTGTGAAGTCGCGGTGCACATAATGGAAGTCAATGCAAGTCGCTCCCAGGTCGCCCCAAAGTAGTACAGGACCCTTTTTCTAAGTCGGAGCGACTTGTGGCGCTCCTATTAGAACGGGTCCTGTGCTAATCAATGCCGAGCGACCAAGCGCGACTTGCCAGGCTGACAAGTCGCGCTAGTCTGAATGGGGTCTTAAGGTTGTTTACCTTTATGCATTCTATGCATGAAGGTAAAAAACCTTATGTTCTGCATGAGCCCCCTAGATCCCCTTATGCTTACCTGAGCATGATCCAATGCAAAGACGTGAACAAGAGAGGCAGCTCCCTCAGCGGTCTCCCTCCTCCCTGGGCAGATTGATAGCAGCGGCAGCCATTGCCTCCCGCTGCTGTTAATCAAACGTTGTGTCGAGGAAGCAGAGGCAGAGTGGAGTCACCCGGTCTATGTCAATAGACACTGACTTGGCAGCTCGGGAGCAAGTACGCATAGGTGCCTCTATGGAAAGTGGCTTTCCATGGGGGCACTCGCTGAAGAAAAGGGGCCTGGAGCGCCAGTGGAGGACCCCAGAAAGGCAGGATCGGGGCTGCTTTGTGCAAAAGCAGAACTATACCATGCTTATTTTAATAATACAATTTTTTTTTTTTAAACGCAAAAGGGTTTAATGTTGCTTTACCTTTCAAAATAGATATTAATGCTAGAAAATGTGTTACAGATGGTGCAGCATTAGTCTCCTCTTCTCTCCTAGTACAATAGGCAACTTTTGGCTTTGTAAGTTACAAATATGCTGCTATCAAGCATACAGGCAACTTTGGATTTTCCAATTAAACTGTCATAGGTGCCAATTTTAAATGTGTATTTGTAAATAATAAAAAGCGTTACACCCTTTTAACACCATTTCCACTTTTGCAGCCAAATTGGGAAACATATACTTTATATTTGCTACATGTTCTTATTTGCATAGCATAAAAAGTAAAAAAAATTTAAAACAGCACACACCATTTTAAATGCTCTTTTCTGATCATTCCAGCACTGGAAAACCTCCTATTTAGCTCAGATCTCATCAGTTATAAACTAGATTTAAACACTTCTCTAACAAAGGGTTAAAGAAAAAGCTGAGCTTCTTGCATTGCAGTCTATTACAATTACATTTTATACAATACTATTTAGATGTTACTTTTTTGTTACTGCTTTTGCAAATGGGGTGGGTGAGCTCTTGACGTAATGTGCAAGTACACGCATTATTGAGCACTTACGCTCTAAAGTGTAACCTTTTCTAGTGATGTGACATCAATCTGACTGGTTCTGGTCCTGGGCAGCAACTAATGATGTAACTCCAGCGCTTATCGTCCCAGCACCGAATTCTATTCCCAGTAGCTTACAGCAGCTGGGAGTGAGTCATGGGTGTACAGAAAATAAACGGCCAGGAGAATGCTTTTTTTTTTTTGGTCGGACGGGCTTTGCATGCTTTTTTTTGGGCAGGAAAGTTTTAACGTAAACCATTTAAACAGGGGTTATCAAGCAATTACCTTTCGGGTTTGCATCTTCTCAGTTCTACGCCGGAATGCGACATACGGATCGCTGTTAGTAGATCCGTCACGTTTCTCTTGCTTGATTTGGGGAATGAGGGAGGGCCCCCTGCAGTTTTTCCGTTTTCTTACCCAGTAGTCATACACAGATTTGATAAGGTAATCATCTTCGTTTAGCAGCAATTTTGCTTCCTGAAGAGTGACAAGCTGCAATATAGAAAATCACCATGTTAATACGGGGTGCAGGTTCTTTCATAAATAGGTTGAACAATTCTGCATAAATATTTTTTAGTCCATATGATTTTAATGTAGGGGGGGGGGGGGTCTGGGGGGGAGGTGGACCTCTATAGTTTGACAATATCATCCTTTCACTCAATAGAAGCGGGTTCTCCCAGGAACCATGCTGGGATCCCACTAGGCAGTAGAGCGCTGCCACAAGTCATTAAATGTATTTGTAATCTCCATTAAATTTGGGAGTCCAGAGCTCTACCATCCTAATCCTGAAAATGTAGGAGGAGGTTACAATTCTACAAAACACCAGAACATTCTGACTTCTACTCAAGCATATTAATGCTTCAGATCGTAGAACCGTAGAGAGACAATTTGCTTTGAAACATATAAAAAGCTCCAATCTCATACTGTAAAATTTCCAATTTGCAGGTAATGAATTAAAAAAAAAAATAAAAATTTAAATGTTCAAAGCATAGTTGACTAAAATTTCTTACCGTTAATTCTGTAAGGGGTTTTACCTAGCCTTTCCCTGGTTCATCTGTGCTAAATTGCATGCAGTGTACTTTTCTGTTGGTATCCATGTTCTTAAAGTGTATTTTAGAGGTGCACCGAATGGAAATTTTGGTGCCAAAACCGAAAATTCAGGATGCACTTGGCCGAAACCAAAAAGGAAAGTTAAAAAAAAAAAAAAAAATGGATTTTTGTAAAATCTTACCGTAAAATCCTTTTCTCTTAGCTCATTGACAGACGTAGTCCTCGGTGATACAGCACCTTCGGGTTATGTTGCCTCCACAGGAGCAGGACTAGACAGGAAATTAAAAAACTCTGGCCACACCCTAGGGGCAGTCCCAGAGGGCATATCCTCTCCCTCTCTGCCTCAGCAAATCAGTTATGTGAAAAAGCAGTCTTTAGAGATTATAACCCAACCCAACTCAAAAAACAAACAGAGGGGCGGGGACTACGTCTGTCAATGAGCTAAGAGAAAAGGATTTTACGGTAAGATTTTACAAAAATCCATTTTTCTCTAGCGCTCATTGACAGACGTAGTCCTCGGTGATACAGCACCTTCGGGACGTCCCAGAGCAGTATCACAAATGAGGGGTGGGAAAATGAAAATCAAATCCTAATCTAGAAGGCCCAACCGGTGCCAACTAGAAGTTTACAATGCTCATCCTTAATGATGAGACTCAACAAAAAAAGAGAAAAAATTTTTTTTTTTTTTTTTTTTTTCAAACAGAAAAAACCCTCGAGGTAGACCACCGGTCTTCTCAAATTGCGGCCTGCAAAACCTTGCGGCCAAATGAGGCATCCGCCGATGCCGTCACCTCAATTTGATAGAATTTTGTAAAGGTATGTACCGACGACCAGGTGGCCGCCTTACATACCTGGACCACTGACGCCTGATGGCGAAAGGCCCAGGAAGTACTGAGCGCTCGAGTGGAGTGCGCCCTAACAGGGAACGGAGGACTCTGACCCTTAATAGAATAAGCCTGTACCACCGTTTGTCTGATCCATTTGGCAATGGTCGCGGCAGATGCAGGCAAACCCTTTCTGGGGCCATCCGTGATCACAAAAAGTGAATCCGTCTTACGGAATGATTCCGTAGCTTTCAGGTATACCCTGATTGCCCGAACCACATCTAAGGAATGCAACGCATGTTCCCGATGATGCTTGGGCTGAGGACACAAGGAAGGTAGTACAATATCTTCATTCAGATGAAAATCTGAAACCACCTTAGGAAGAAAAGATGGCTTAGGATGAAGTACTACCTTATCCCTATGAATCACTAGGTATGGGGACTGGCATGATAATGCAGCCAGTTCTGACACCCTGCGAGCAGAAGTAATAGCCACCAAGAAGGCCACCTTCTGGGATAAAGTAAGCAAGGGAATCTCCCTGATGTTTTCAAAGGGAGGTTTCTGTAGAACCGACAAAACCAAATTAAGATCCCAGGGCGGTAAGGGCGCGCGGACTGGTGGAGCCAGGTGCCGCACCCCCTGGATGAAATTCCGCACCAAGGACTTGGTAGCTAAAGGCTTCTGAAAGAAGATTGCTAATGCTGAAACTTGACCCTTGATGGTGCTCAAGGCTAGCTTCTGCTCAATCCCTTGTTGCAAAAAGGCCAATATTCGAGTCACTGAATAGGTACGTGGAGGAAATCCTAAAGATTCGCACCACGCAATATAAGTCTTCCATGTGTGATAATAGACCTTGCTGGAAGTCGATTTCCTTGCTTTAATAAGGGTAGGAATGACTGAAGTAGACAAACCTCTGTCCTTCAGTACTTGGGTCTCAATGGCCAGGCCATTAAAACCAGCGACTGTAAAGCATGATGGTAAATTGGTCCTTGAGACCACAGACACTCCCTGAGACGAAGTTCCCACGGAACGTCTGCGACTAGCATGTCCAAGTCGGCCAGGCCGGCTTGAGGAGGCCAGCCTAGAATTTCTAGGACCACTGGCGCTGATAGAATCTGAACCAGACGTCCCTAGAGGTATCTGGCCCCGACCATCCGAGAAAGTCTGGTCGTTTTCTGTTCCCACACATTTATCAGATACCTGATTGTTATCAGGAAGGGTGATCTTTTCTGGTTGAACCTCAGGGACCGAAGTCACCCGACTAGAGGCTACTTGGCCTATCTGGTCAACCAGATCAGATTCCTGTGAGGTATAGGGACTAATCTTAGGAAAAGGTAAAGGAAAAGATCTATTCAGGGAACGGTAACTACCGCTTCCTGTAGTACTTAAATGTTGGAAGGGAAGAATCGCACCGGTAGTAGTGGTTGATGCTCGATCTAATGTCCTGAATACCGGTGAAAAACGTCCCCCCACCCTGAAACCGGGTGGGGGCGCACCTTCAGGCTGTGTACTCCTTTGCTTCGGGTTTGGCTGGGTTGGTCCTCCGCTTGTCCGACCAGCCCTTCTTGAACCCTCCTGGAGGAGTCTTGCCTTTCCCGCTTGTACCAGCCGGGCGCCCTTTATGGGCGGTAAAGAAAGGTCCTCGCTTGTTGCGAGGTCCCTTAGCTTTAGCAGCCTGTGGCAAAAAAGTGCTCTTGCCCCCAGTGGCATCCTTAATGATTTCATCTAGGTTGGCCCCAAATAGACGATTCCCCTGAAAAGGGAGATTTGTCAAGGTCTTTTTGGAACCTAGGTCAGCTGACCAGCATTTTAACCACAGCACACGTCTGAGGATGACCGCTGACATAGATGCATGCCCTAATAAGGGAGTAGTGTCCAAGGCTGCGTCACAGATAAACCGTAGCCCTTGTATAATCTGTTCCATCAAATCAGATGTCTCCTGGGGAATATCTTTTCCCCTAAGGTCTTGGCGTACCATTCTCGCCCATTCCGTAAGTGTCTGGGAAACTAGACCAATAACAATTACTGGTCTAAATGCTGACCCTATCAGAGAGAAGATGGTGCGGGACTCTGCTTCCATCTTTCGATCCACCGGATCCTTAAAGGACGAAGTGTCCTCCACTGGGATAACCGTGGCTTATTCAGCCTGGAAATAGGTGGATCCACCACTGGTGGTACCGTCCATTTCTTAATGATGGATTCCTCAAACGGATAGCGTCTAGCAATACGCTTGGAAATAGTAAAGGTACGTTTAGAATGCTCCCATTCTCCTTTAATCTGATTACCGAAACACTTGGGTACAGGAAAAACCTTCACCGTTTTGATGGGCTTATTAGTACCAAAAGGAATCTCTGTTTCAGTTGCCTCTGCCGGTAAAGCCTCAAGTTTTAAGGTTTCCTGCACTGCCACAACTAGTGCGTCCACCAATGCTTCTTCCTGAATTATAGCGGGAGAAGAAACGTCCTCCTCCTCCTGCAGTGACCATCTCTGAATCTGAGTCAGAGGTGTCAGATAGTATAGGGGTAGGCGGGGGTCGCTTCCTTGACCCCCGTCCCTGACAGGCCGCCTCCACCCGAGCCACCATAGACTCCAAAATTGCTGTAAATGACTACACTGTGCACCGGCGGGTCCCGTGGCCCCCTCGAGGGAAACAGGTGGGGGAATATGTGTGGCAGGGTCCATGATAATTCCAGTCACTTCCTGGATAATATAATTCAAAAATAAAAAACTTTTTTTTTTTTTTTTTTCAGACCCCCAGCGCCACAAAAAAGCCCCTTAGTGTTACCTGCTAGGGATACCTATCGATCGAGAGAGAGAGAGAGATAGACCCCCAGGCTCACCACTTGATGCTCAGAGTTTAACTGCAACAGGTTACAGCGCTGTCTTGACAAACAGGAAGTCTTTTGGCTGGCTGCCCAGGAAGAAAGGAGGCGGCTCCGCCCCTCTGCACGCCTTCCGGCGCCTCCCCTAGCTCCACGAGGTGTTTGGATCACCTCAAACATGGCCGCCCCATGCTGGAGACACGAGGCTGCGCCAAAATGGCGGCTCGTGCGATCCAGCAAAAAAAATGGCGGCGGCCTGTACTGAATAGCGGTGTGCTGCAGGGCACACAACACTCTCTCTGCATGGGGATTTGGCGTGGTTGGCGGTACCGGCCCTGGCGGACCGCATGGCCATTCGGGAGGCCTGCTAATAGCTGGAGATCTGATTAGGAAGGCAGTCTACATGTCCGTGGCTTCTGACTGGTAGGTAGCTTATTTTTATCACCGTAAGATTCCCAGAATGCCACTGATTACAATCTTTTTAACATGTATACAATTAGATTGTTAGCTCCCAAACCAAGCCTCCTGGCTTTTTGCACATAAAATCACACTCAAAGTAGGAGGATTTGTGACATGTTATAGGATAGAGAGGGACTCTATCTTACCATACAGAGAGGGGCCCGCGTTCACCACAAGACCCATCAGGGGAAAAGGGGGAACATACTACTCACCATACCGGAACCAGGCGGGCACCAACTCCTGACAGTACCCCTCTCCACCGGGGCGGGAGGGCTGTCGACCGATATGGACGCCGTGACTCATGGTCTTTGGCGTTTCAGCGAGACGTTTAACTCGCGGGGTCAGTCCTTCAATGGGACTTTGTCGCGGCCGACCCAGCGCGGAGCTATGGCCTGCACGCGCTCGTAGGCTGAACTGGGGTGACCACCGGATCTCAACATCCAGCCTGTCGCCCAGTTCAGCTTTCTTGCTTGAAGATCTCACAGGAACACTGGAGAAAAAAAGCTGTCTAAAAAAATCTTTTAAGAAAAAAATCTTGCCAGGACCTAAGATCCCAGCAAGGTATCTAGGTCCTTACTCCTAACTAGACAGAAAATAACTGATTTGCTGAGGCAGAGAGGGAGAGGATATGCCCTCTGGGACTGCCCCTAGGGTGTGGCCAGAGTTTTTTAATTTCCTGTCTAGTCCTGCTCCTGTGGAGGCAACATAACCCGAAGGTGCTGTATCACCGAGGACTACGTCTGTCAATGAGCGCTAGAGAAAAAATTATATATATATATATAATTGTATTCTATTTGAATTCAATATCATGAATTTTAATGAATATGAATTTATTGTCGGCCATTATCTGCACCTTTAGCGCAAGAAATGCTGAAGAAAAATGCATTCTTTAAAATTCTATGTATGTCTTCACACTGGTTCATTGCGCTTCCGTTGGTGTTAAAAATCTTGCTTGGTGCATTTTTGGTCAGTTAAAAAAAGCTGCACCAAAAACGCACCTCCCCAATGAAAACGCAGCAAGAACGCATCAATAACGCACAAATAATGCACCAATAACTCATCAATAACGCACCGTTTTTTTGCTGTTTTTGAGTCACATGATCTATGAAACACACACCATAAGCACAGTAAATGGTGATAAAATCGCGTTAAAATCTAGGCAAAATCGCGTGCGTTTTTGGCACCTTTTTCTCTATAGGCAAAATGCTGAAAACACCATTTTCGACCCCTAAAATTTCAGTGCATCTCCAGTGTATTTAAACCCAAAAACATTGCAGCTTTCCAGTCCTTCGATTTGGTGGCTTCATTCGCTTCTTTTTTCAGGCTTCTTTCTCTTAATTTTAATCTGGCGATCCTTCCAGTGACATTTTCGGTCCTAGGGTGACAACGCTCAGCTTGCCGTATTGTATGTATTGGGAAGCAGCACTGTCGCCCAAGGCTGCTCTCTTGATTGACTATAATCACCTCCCCCTCTCCATTACCAGATAGCAAGTAAAATGGAGAACACGGTGTGAGATTTCAGTTTCGTGCAAAGGAAAGTTACAAGCATAATAGATTTCTGACAATACCAACAGGTATTTTTTGTACATGTAACAATGTTCTTAGACTATAAAAAAAAAAAAAATAATGAAGCCATCACATCCAAATACTGGTAAGCAGTTATCACAGAATTAGGGTCCTTTCACACGGGCTTTCTGCCCAGCAGACTCTGTTTTGCTCAGCGGGGATCAGTCCGCCGATCCCTGCTGGCGGATGTCAGGTTCCTTCCGCTTACTTTGCAAAGACAGACCGGTCAGTTCCCCGCTCTCCTCTATGGGGGATCGGATGAAAACGGACCACCTGTCTGTTTTCATTTGATCCTCCAGAGGGATGGAAAATAGGGTTTCCTTCCGTTTGGATTTCACGGACAGGATCGGATTGGATAGAAGCGGGTGTCAGCGGAGATGTCATCTCTGACTTTCGCTGCTCTATAGGGGTGCATTGAGCATTCGATCAGGTCCGTCTGAAAAAACGGATTGGAAAGCCCGTGTAAAAGGGGCCTTAAAAAAAAAAAAATATATAAATATATATGTATATATATTTTCTATGTGCAGTTAAGGATACTTTATTTACACAAAACCGTAATATTTGAGTGTGGGTCTAAAAGACAAGGTCTGTCCATATGAACACTGGCTCTGCAGAATATAATTGATTAGAAGCCATTCTGTTTGACATTGACTGTATCAGAAACTCTAAATAAATGGGACCCAAAGCACCATGGATTGTGGGTTACTGTGTGTTCACTGAAGCGCATGTTACTACAATATAACTGTCAAGTCACCCCAAAGATTAGGTACCAGCTGCATCTTTTAGTGGGTCTTTCCTGCCTACTGAGATTTGTCCAGCCCTGGAAATTCCAACAAAAGGACACATATTGTCCCAATCAATATGTTGCATGGAGAAACCCACACATACCTGATTGGAGCTTGCCTTTTCCAGCCGGTCAATCATAATTTCAAACTGCAGTGGTTTAAGCTCCATTTTCCTGTTGAGCCGATTAATTAATGTCTCATCCTCAGAGTCCATATCATAATCTGGCTGCTCATTGTCCAGATTAAATGCTATAAAAAATGGAGAAAAATATAAATTCATCAGCCAGGCGCTAAATGCAAAATACAATTTACTATGGACAGTCAAATAATTAAATACATTGACAGGTTATTTGATATTTATGACAGACTTATTTAGCAAACCTACGTTGTGTTATTAGTTTGCATAGAGAAACTCGAAGGCTACATTTACAAATATGTGCGTAAAAACTTTACTTATGGTATTTCAAATGTTTTTTTCCCCTAGTACAAAAGTTCTTGCATAATGATAAGTAAATACTGTAAAATTATCCCAAAAAATACATGCATCTGGCATCTATGTATACATATGTCCTAAATGTAGATTTTTGTATTACCGATCTGAACTGATTGAAGGTTTCCTTTTTTTTTTAAACGGCTGTGTGAATGAAGCTTAAAGCTATAGGTTTCTCAGTCTGGCACAATACTGGTCTGATATTAGTAGATGGACATCCTATTATTTCTAAAGGGGACCATGCAATATTCCTTACATTTACCATCAACTATTTACAGCAAGGGCCAATATGATTTGATACAAAATCAATTGATTGTTTAGGGGTGTCGCCCTACTAAATTGATTTGGTACATCTAAAAAGGATATTCGATCATTAGATTATATTGTATATTCTAGGTTGGTTACAGAACTATCTGGGGTCTGGGAACAAAGGTTATTCTGTCCATCACTAGTGTTGTGGCATAACTCTGTGGCAAGAAAGTTTTAGGCCTAAAGCAATTCCTAAATCAGGAACTACAGCAGCTGTACAATTTTTTCACAACTCCTCTTTGAATTTTGTGAACCCGTGCATAATATCCAAAGTGTTCTGTGAATGGACAGGGGAGAGGAAGGCCAGACAGGATGGCTGCTACTGTGTAGAAGAGCTGCATGTCTGCTCTTTTAAAACCAAAGTATATAGTATTGTATAGTATAGAAGGCGCTTGATGAAAGTGTAAATTGTAGCTAACAGTCAGTGAGGAGGTGGTATACAGCAGTGAGGTGGTGGCATACAGCAGTGAGGAGGTGGCATACAGCAGTGAGGAGGTGGCATACAGCAGTGAGGAGGTGGCATACAGCAGTGAGGAGGTGGCATACAGCTCCTGAGGTTTAATTATTTGTAGCAGTAACATTTTTCAAAAACGTTTTTATTTTTAACCCTTTCATGCTCTCAATCTGTGGATTGCAAATCACTTTAAAAAGAGTTTGTAAACCAAAAAAAAAAATAGATCTTGCTTTAAAGCATGTTATACAGCACAGTGCCTGTGCTTTGTATTTTGGCCGCTTCTATCATCTGAAATACCAGGCTGAACCGGTCTAGCTATACACTCCCCCCCCCCCCCCCCCCCTGTAAACTGACCACGGTGTATAATGGCTGCTGAGCCCTAACACCGTGGTCAGATTATGTGCCTCCGTCATCTACAGCCCTGCTCTCTGTCTCCTGCGTCGTCGCCCCCCCGCTGAAATACCCTTATAAACTACGCACAACTCCCTCGGTTATAAAGTCTTCCATGCTGCAGTGTATGTTTTGTAAAAAAAAAAAAAAGGCGCCCATTTCTACTGGAATTCACAGCGCCAATCAGTGGTCATGTGACTCCTCAAGGCTCCCTCTTTCCCAGCTGACATCTCTGCTCTCTTCTCCCGACTGACATCAGCGGAGGAATCTCGGCCCCTCCTGCTCTAGCTGTCAAGATCCTGAGGGGGAGCCTCGAGGAGTCACGTGACCGCCAAATGGCGATGTGAATTCAGGTAGAAATAGGCATTTTTTTTTTTTTTTTTACAAAGAACATACATTGCAGCATGGGCATAGGAGGCTTTATAACAGAGGGGATTGTGTGTAGTTTATAAAAGTGGCCTAACCACTTTAAGGGCTCATTTACACTTGTTTTGACTTTAAAACGCACATTAAAGCGCCTACTGCTTCAACATGCTTTTTTGATGCTTCGGCAATGCTTCAGTGATGCTTTTTTGAAGCTAGAACCAGTTCAGGTCCGCCCTATAGCAGTTTTACCACTACAGGGCGGCACCTGAGCACTGGATCATTTATCTATACGTAATCCGACACTTCCAGGTAGGGGGCACAAGTGTGCCCTACCGCCGGTTCACTCCTGCTGTGATTATACACAGTGGGGGCTGAGCTGCGGGTACTGCAGACTTTATGTCCGCCAGCATCTGCCGATCATGAACGGCGATCTGCCAATGCAAACACGGCAGATCGCCATTCTGACAGGGATGGAATTTGTGTCCCTGCAAAGCAGGGAAAAACGACATCTCTTCTCCTAGTAAAAGTATCTCACATAGTACACTAAAAAACTGGCTAAGAACAGTTAAACGTTTTCCAACCAGTGTCATTAGTACAGTGACAGTGCATATTTTTAGCACTATCACTATATTAGGGTCACTGGTCCTTCAAAAGTGTCAGAATGCCCGCCTCAATTTCACAGTCCCGCTAGAAGTCGCTGATTGTTGCCATTACTAGTAAAAAAAAAAAAAAAAAGTTTAGACACTAACTTTTGCGCAAATCAAACGCTTATTGGGATTTTTTTTTTTACCAAAAATATGTAGCAGAATACATTTTGGCCTAAACTGAAGAAGAAATTAGATTGTTTTTCATGTTTTTTATTATTGGATGGGTTTTAAAGCAGAAAGTAAAAAATAGTTTAGGGCCGAAGCAACAAATCGATTAATCCACAACTAATCAATTATGAACATAGTTGTCAAATATTTTCACCATCGATTAGTTGGTCAGCCAATTAGTTGGCCTGCATACAGAATGCATTATTTGTTTACATATGAAATACAGCTCAGGACATCGTTCATACATGTCAGAAGACAGAGTTCAGCACACATACAGAGTACACCATCCATATATGTCAGTAAGTGCCTGAGAACTTGTGAGTGTGAATGGGTGAGGAGCAATGCCTCATGGGACATGTAGTCCTGGGCAGGAACTTTTACCAGTATATTGCATTATATTTAAAATCAAATCCATGAAAAAAAAAAAAAAAAATTCTCAGCTTTTAGTACTTCTTTAATATAAAAGCTTTATATCTCTCTTACACCCTTCATACAGCTTCATGTCTGACTCCTAGTTAAAATGCCCATATATCTGACTTCTGGCTAGATTTATTTCTAAACATACAATATATATTATTTTTCACTGTTTTACAGTATAAATGAGTCCCTTATAGAAGCAATTATCTGCGCTTTTTGTACTATAAAAGGGCTAATTTTAGGTTTTTTTTTAACCCCATTATGACCGGTGATATAAAAAAAAAAAAAAAAAGCATGCTTCTGCTACTAAACGTCTTAGGCCTGGTTCACACCTTTGCAATTTTTTTTTTTTTTTACAGAAAAACACTAAGTGTTCATTTAACATGGTTTCCTATGGGAAACGTTTACACCTATGCTTTTTTCGGCCGCTTTGATTTGGAAAGGTCAAGGACTTTTTTCAATGCAAAACTGTTTTTTTTTTTTTTTTTTTTTGCTTTTTTGGTACAATAGACTTCAAATGGAGAAGCTGTAGAAAAGCATGTTGTGCGTCTTTGCCGCGATTTGCGTTTTTGTATCTGCCCAACAACAAATTGACCAAAAAAAGCATTAAAAAAAATGTAAAAAACGCAAATCACATCAAAATCGTGTGTGCAAAAACATAACAATTTATCCTTATTCACATTATTTTATTTTATATTTTTGAACTTTTAAGTTAATAAAACTAATAATCATTTTATTAGTCCTGTACATACATATTAATTATCCTGTATGTAGAATAGGTAATAACCCCCATCTTTTTTAACATCAGTCTATGGGAATTTTTCTAACATAGATTAGCCACACAATGCAGCAGTAACCACCATAGGTGCTGTGGTGACAGTACACATTTTTGTTTACACCAGTACATGCTGCATAAGTTAACATAAGAGGTTAATAAATGGATATGGTTGTAATTATAGTGCCGAATGTGTTGCTCATATCAGCCGGCTCCACACCAGCTGTGATTATTACTAATGACATTAGATAATACGAACCGCATTTACATAGGATATAATCACATCAAAAATGGCGGCGCCCATGAGACTACTAGAAAATGGCACCCACAACCTAAAATAAATAGATAGCCAGCTATCCCTCTTATCACATCCCCCTGAGGAAGGCGCATGACCCTGTGCTGACACGCGTAGGGGAGGGGCCACAGTGGAGACGGAGCCTGGCTGTACACTCATAAGCATATATACTGCATTCTGCCTGTACAGATTGGTAAACTAAAAGCACCAAAGACATGTGAGTGTACCTTTGTATTTATTTCAATACAATTTTAAAGAGGTAGAGTACTATTAGACTCTCTCCCCTTTTTTTTTGTAACACTAAACTACATCTTATGAGGAGCTTCATCATCTAGAGGAGAGCACCCCCTTGAGGAGATAAGAGGAACAAGCAGCCCAAAATATTCCAGTGTGGATAAAAAGCGCTTTATGAACAAGCTTAGCTAAGTGTCACATATTTTAATATTTACTATTTAGCGCACCAAGGCAAACACTTGGGATAGTAACTTTCAATGTATTTTGTATTTTGATTTTAAAGCACGGGATTATTTTTGTATGGACTATTAATATATTTCACAATGTAACACCATCGTCATTCACCCATTGGTCAGATTTGTATATGCACAGCACTAGAACTATACAAAGACACAAAAAGCACTGCCGAAACAGATCAAAAGTTTCTGTGCATTCACCGAATGAAAGAATGTGGTTTAAAAATTTCACTTGCTTTTAACATTGTTTTAAAATGAATGTAATTTCTGAACGAAAACCGCATACACTGAAAACTACTTTGACCAAGAACTTTTTTTTCTGCTCCTCAGAATTTTCCTGTCACTGTGGAAAACGAATGCGGATTTGACCCCGCTAACTATTGGAAAATCGAATAAACGTTCTTAGAAATGAAAACTTTTTTGAAGGAAGACATTGTGTTTGTATGGCCAGCATAAGTGGCAGCAGGCGCAGGGAGCTTTTATCAAGGCACTTACCTATGACAAATCGGCAAAACAGTCTTACATTTTTTTTTTCTTTAAATAAAAAATTTGATCTCGGAGTCTGATGATATTTACCGGATTCAACCTCTAATAGTAATACAGTATATCTCTTCTGTCCATTATTTTCAGCATGGATTTGAGATTTTCCTCCCTAACCATATAGTCGGTTATTTATATTTACCACTATACATATATATATATATTTTTTTTTTTTTTCTTTAACTTTACATTTTAAACTAAATTATACGCCACACTTTTTTTTAAGATTATTTGATTAAACGAAAAAATAAAGAATCTGCCAATTGATTATTAAAATAATGTTAGGTTGCAGCCCTAAAATTGGATTTTTTTTTGTTTAAATAGTCGCTCTTTTGTTTTTAGCGCAAAAAATAAACTGCAGAGGTAATCAAATACCACTAAAAGAAAGCTCTATGTGTGGGGGGAAAACCCCCAGCTCTGGTAATTCTCTTCTTTCCGGGTCCTGCTCACCTCCTGCTATATTGCTCCCACGCTGCGCACCACATGTGCCATCTGCTAGTTTAGCCTGCTATGGACCCCTAGCAATGCAGTTTGTCTGCTTCTCAGTCCTCTCTCAGGTCCCAGTTCATCTTCCACTATAGCGTTCCCATTTTGCACACCACGTGTGCCATATTCTAGTTGCTCCGTTCCAGTCCAGAACCCGCTCATCTTCCTGCTGCCCCACCCTGCACCCCAGATGTGATTTCTGCACCAGACATTCCCAGAATATTTACATATGAACCAGATGTGACTGCTGATGACGCCTTTCTGGTTCGCTTATTGGTTTCCCAGTGCATCCTGGGATTTCTCATACCTGCAATACCTCCAAAACAAAGCGAGGCTAAAGCTGAATAAAAGCCATTCAAAAGCTTCAGGTGCTGTAAGCAAGCTTTGTCATAGACTTCCGCAAAAAAAAAAAAAAAAACTCAACAATACATTATACAGGAATAGGTTTAAAAGTTTGTGTAAAATATATAACAATGACACAGAAGAAGGGAAGGAAAGCATTTTTACTACGGTTGTCCAATTTTTCAGGGATCAAAACCGAAAATCTTTAATCTTTTTAAAAAAATAAATAAATAAATTGAATTCATTAGGCAACCTATCCTGGACTGGATTATAAAATTCCCTTTTTCAGGGAACTTGAGGATACCAAGGTCTATGTTCCAAAAGGCTAGACTAGAGGAGCAATGATAACAGGGCCACGTTTAGCGAGTGTGTTGAAAGTTGGCTTCCTGTAGAAAAGAGCAGGTGGTTTGTCCAAATGAAGCAACAGATGCAGCCTGTGTGATAACTGGAATCTTGACAAGGAGGACACGCCAGCGGTCTAAGCGCACACACTTACGTTGAATGTGAATGAACTGCTTGGGCTGTTTAAATTCTCCTTTGTACAGGCGACTGTAGTAATGGACATTGCTCTCAGCCTCAGGAACGGGAATAACCATGCTTTCTTTCTTTTCTCTAAAAACCTGTTGTGCCGAGATAGCTCTTTGTAAATGATGTTCCTGCAAAAAGAAAAATGAAAGATGTTAAAGGCGCCATTCAAATTATTAGCAAACGGCAGTATAATTTATATGCTTATGGTTACCATTCAATATACATGTGTAAAACGTAAAGCTAGCCACACACCCACTGTACAGCATTTACCAATAGGTTTTTAAAAACCCAAGTTCTTGCGTTTCCATGTGTTTCTAAAGGTGTCTACAGGAATAATGAAGATCTGTACCGAATTCAGTTGATTACAGGAAGATAAGACATCAAGTATGTCTGTAGGCAATCCCTGACCTATAACTCAACAACCTACTCTGGGGAAAAGATAATCAATGGTCTTAGATTTTCCTGTAGGACCTAGGAAGGAGCTGGTCACAGGGATGCCTCTATCTTCTCTGTTCCTTATTTAGATTCATAAACATGCATGCTTATCACATTTTTGAAAAATTCCTTTGATATTTAGCTCACCGCCTGCACAGGTAGATTTAGAAACAAGTTTAAAGCCAGACAATATATGGATAAAAATTCAGCCAACTCAGCATGGACCGGACACATTTTATCCACGTATGGGCAATCTGGTTGCCCACAAGTCAATCTATTGATGGACACTTGTGTAAAATTAACCTGTCTGGTTTTTACCTATATGACTAGTGCTGCCTGGCAACACTAATCATTGTGTTCTACCAGTAGAGAAGCCTCCCCACTGCCAGAATCCCTTAGTTCTGTAGGAGGGATTCCTCCAACACTAACTGTGTTCATAGGGGACTCAAGCAATTTTCTTTCCTTCCACTAGGTGGCCATACAGTAAATGTTTTTTTTTTTTTTATATGTGAAGCCAGTGGGTTAAATGAAGAAAATCAGATAACCCCATTCACGTATTTGAGGTGGACGGGCAAAATCGCTCTGCTATTGTGTTTTGACATCAAGGAGACTTCCCTGCAATCTTAACACACTGACTGATGAGTGCTCCTGGCTATAGCTGGCGGCACGGATCATTCGGGAAAACCCTGACAGGCTGCTAGTACAGAAGTCTACTGATATCAACAGATCGGTGGATCGACTTCTATACATAACAGCCTGCTCATATATGAATCAAAATTAGTTAAGTCCCTGCTGGAACAGCAGAATTTCAATCCATGTATGGCCCGCCATAAATCTACTTCTCTAAAATGTGATCCGTGTTTAGATTACTTTTCAGTAGCAATTGACAGTGAGGAGGTGATACAATGCCACCTCACTGCCCAGTTTAACCCCATTTTGGCTGCCAAACATACCGGAACCCCATGCAATGCACGCGGTTACGGGGCATTTACATCGCTTCCCTGTTCTCCCCTCATCCTTAAAGTGTTACTAACCCCAGAGTTGAGGACCACTGCTTTACTGTATATACAGACTGATTTTACTGTTGTGGGTTTAGTAACACTTTATCCTAATTTAGTCCACCCTCCCCATTTACATACTTCCCTCAATCCATCAGCTGCAGCCTCCACTGTTTATCATGTGCCAAAAATCCTACGTGCCTTGGCCCAGGCTGCTCAAAAGATCCCAATAGACTTCTATAGTTCCCTCCTCCCATAGTTTCTAGTCTCAGGACACAGCCCCAAAAGGTTATTGGAGAGCTACTGCACAGGCGCAGTCGTCACATGCATGACATTCAGCGCAGGATGTAAATAGTAGAAGCTGCTGCTTAATGAAGGCAAGTGTGCAACTGGAGAGGTGGGGGTTGGCTAGTCGGAGTCAGGAAAAGGGGGCAAAAAAAAAAAGTTGAACCTACTTTGATTTCAAGTGCACTTATCCTTCAGTAGTACAGGCGGTCCCCGGGTTACAAACAACTGACTTACAAACAACTCCAACTTACAGAGGGAGACAACAGGAAGTGATAGGAAATCTCCCCCTAGGAAGGGAAATTCACTCCTGTAGGAGTTCTCATGGGAAAAAGATGTCTCCACTGAAGGTTCATCACTAATCCTTGTTTCAACAACCCAAAATTTTCAAAATCTAATTGTCATAGGGACAGAAAGTGAGGCAAAATCTTCTGAACAGGGGTACAGACAGCAAAACAATAAGCGCAGGGGTGTTAACCCTTACCTATGCCATACAAAAAAATTGAAAATGATTTTGGCTTGAGCTACACAAAAAAAAAAAAAAAAAAAAAAAAAAGAAAAATGTACCTATTTCGACTTACAAATTCAACTTTAGAACAATCCTACAGTCCCTATCTTGTTCGTAACCCAGGAACCGCCTTTAGTGTGATCTTTGTTAGTAATAACTACAGAAAAAATAAATTTCCACCTAAAATTCAGAATGTAAAAATGTTATCTGTATCTTATCAACCTAAAGTTCTATGATTACAGATTTGCATTGAGGCAGCCATATTGGCTCATTACATTTACACAGTGATTGTGCATTACTGTTCCTCTCTGTGCCTATTGACTAACAGATCACAAGTTCATAGATAGATGGATAGAAAGTCTCTCTACGAAAAGATCTACCATTATGAAAAAATGGAACAGGTAACACATAATAAAATGTCAGATATTAGAGGTAAACATTGCAACAGATCCTCAGCACATTTACGCAATGAAATACACACCATTTAACATCTAGGCTATGACTGACTATGTTTTTCTGTTGAACATTTGCAATGTAGAAAAACCACATCACATCTATTCTAAAAAACAAGACCAGCGATGATGAAGAGGGCATCATATGACGCAAGGAACGCAGGCCTAAAATCTCCCCTAAATTCAAGCTCCGCTGTGCCACCATCTAATTTTCAAAAAAAAAAAAAAAAAAAAAAAAAAAAAAATTAAGAAAATCCATTATAACAATTAGAAATAAAGCAGTAGCAATAAATCAAATATAAAAATCCAAAAAAACAAATAAGCAGCAATTTAGTTTAGCAACTTACAAAACCATGTTTTGGCGAACATTCACAAGAGGTTGAACATATTGCACAAGTCAAGCTGTACTTCAAGCAGTATTAAATAAAATAAATAAAAATCTATTGCAGCTTATTTCTTAGCTGCCATTACGCAGGCCATAGATCATGCCATTTTCTTTGTATTCTGACAGCGGGAGGTTGTGCCCAAAATTCCAGAATCGCGGCGGGATGTGTTTGCGATGCTATTACTTCTAATGGCACCCCAATTGTGGTGCGATTGTGCCGTGGTTGTCGCACGATAAAAAAAAAAAAAAAAAAAAAATGCAAGGTGCAACGTTGTCACCCAAAAGAAGCTTACTTTTTTTAAACAAACTTTGCGTGGTGCGATTTTGCAGCGATTGCACAGCATTGGGGTGCCATTAGAAGCAATGGCATCGCAAATGGATGCCGTGTTTTGCCGCGATTCTGGAATACCCAGATGTGAATGGAGCCCGAAAGTTCAGCTATACAGAAAAACTGTCACCCCCTCCCATCCCCGCTGTACTTACTGCCTGTGATCCTGAACGGTCAGGGTTCCCGCATCCACTTTACTGGCCCAGGGATTAGACAGCGGGAGACAGCAGACAGTAAGTACAGTGGGGGGGTCAGATTTACATTTCTGTGCCCAAACCTTGCTCTTTAAAATGGAAAAAGGGGTGGAGAGAGGAACTAGATTGGTGAGCGCCCTTGCAGTTCAATTCTTCCTGCCCTTCAGTAACTGTCTGCCTGGGAAGACAGCTGTACTGAGAGTCTGCAGGAGCCTGATATTGCACCCATTTGATTGGCTATTTCATAGTATATGGTTACCATCCAGAGATCTGTTGCTGTAAAATCCAGATATTGTAATTCATAACCTTGCATTTATCTTCTTAAAGTGGAGCTCCACCCAAAAGAGGAAGTTTTGCTTGCCTGCCCCCTCCCCCTGCGACATTTGGCACTTTCGGTGGGGTTGTTCCTGGTTTTGACAGGTATCCGACCCCCCTTCCGGTTCAGATTGCCATGGAAATCTTAGGCTTCATGTACACGGGACGTTGTTAAAAGTCCCTTTGAATGCTGGAATTTTTAGGACGTTTAAAACGTCCGTTAAGTAGCGTTTGCACCCGCGTTTAGGGGGCGTTTGCGTTTAGAACCGTTCCTAGAGTCCAAAAAACTCATTCCCCTTTAAAATGGAAAAAAGCAAGCGCTAAACGCGGGTCATCACGTTCGGTCGTGTTTGAAACGCCGGGAAACACGTTCGAACGCAAATAATTGCTTACCAAAAAACGTCCCTGAACTCAACTGCCTGCAAATGACTGTAAACTACCCTGTGTACATGGACAGATAAGATAACATGCAGGTGGGTTCAGGGGCTTCTGAAAAAAAACGCCCAACTGCTCCTAAACGGCCATTTACAACGTCCCGTCTACATGGAGCCTTAGATGGAATTTCGGCCCCCTTCCTTCCCCCGCAGTCTTCTGGGACACATCACATGTCCCAGAAAACTGCAGACCCCTACACAAGATGCAGCGCGGCTCACGCATGAGCAGTAGGAAACCAGCTGTGAAGCCGCAAGGTTTCCCTTACTTGAGAAATATCAGTTCGGGGTGAGATCGCTGGATCCCTGGAAAGGTTAGTGTCCTTAAAAAGTCAGCTGCTAAAGTATTTGTCTTAGTTTTTTGGGGGGAGCCCAGAGATCCTCTTTAAGCCCCAAAGTTTGAAAGCTCATGCCAAGGGAAACATGGAGGGTGCCATTGATAAACTGTCCTTTCCAAGCGGTCATGCTAAAGCTGGGTACACACTCCGAAAATCAGCTGGTTCAACAGGAATGAGCTGACTTTGTCAGTGTGTACAACAGGAATCCTCAAACTACGGCCCTCCACCTGAAGAACTACACATCCCATGAGGCATTGTAAAACTGACATTCACAGACATAACTAGGCATGATGGGAATTGTAGTTCCTGAACAACTGGAGGGCCATAGTTTGAAGACCCCTGTGTACAGCATTCTAACAGCTGGATTTTGTAGAAGGGACATGCTGGAAACCAGCATCCGATCAGCACTGGTAGTCAATGACTGTGAGCACGCATCAGTGTATTATGGGGGTGGGGGGAAAATCGCCACACCAACATCACTTGCGTTGGTATAGCGAACTGTCAGCTCTTGCAGTGTGTGTACCAGGCTTAAGACAAATGCTTCAAACCACTAACCCAAGTTCGAGAATTATTTTTTCCCCCTGGTTTGCCCTGGGACAGTGACACAAATCACTGAAGTCAGGGTCAGCATGGAAGCCAATAAAACTGCCATTTTCATAAGAAGGCCAGCGATCGCTGCCTATGGATTTCCATCATAGATATTTACTTCAAGTCAAAAAGAGGCAAAGGAGGAGGGCTCACAGAAAGACATTATACAGATTACTCATAGAGTAATAAAAATCGGAAATTTTGTTTTATTTTATATCTGTGAAAAAACAAGCAGCCTCTGATGTGAAAACATACAGTAATTGTCTGAAAGCCGTGTAATAGCGGGCCGCATCGCACAGGTCTGGCAGCCAGTTAAATAATCTTCTCTTAAAGCACAGCACGTACCATGGTGCTCCCTCCCTCCCTCCCCCACCCCGATAGCCTCAGAGCAGCCAGCAATTTCAGCACCACCTCGCTCACCAATGGCAGCCACATTTCTTCTTACAATTTCTGTTTAAATTATGTACACAGAGTTTTTATGACTTAATGAAATCTAAACGACTGTTTTTGTCTCTAACACATTAACCGTCCATCTGTTATTTTATCTGGTTTCAAACTGCACAGGGAAGAGAATATTCTGCCATTATATTGGGTTTTACATGGAGGCATCGCCTGCTCCACCACAGAGGTGAAACAAAGGTTTATAAAGATCAGGGCTAGGGGACGTTAGGAAAGCCATTCATCTAAAATGAAATGACAATTACAGGCAGCAAGGAAAATCAATGCATGGCATGCTAATTTCCAACAAACACTGCAAAGGAGTTAAACCCAGAATTTCCAATCAATTTAGTTCAATCGGTTTTTAGAATATATTCTAGTTCTATCAGAATGATTTGGTTTTTCACTATTCCAGACTGGGGAAAGCCTCCTGTCAGTGGAACCTTCGTCTCCTGCACAATGCGTCCATCTATGGCAGTGCTGGAATACTTAACCAGTTCTGGACCGGACAGATTTGCCCCCTTAATGACCAGGCCATTTTTTGCGATTCGGCACTGTGTTACTTTAACGGAAAATTTCGCACTGTACCGAAATAAAATTGATGATCTTTTTTCCCCACAAATAGAGCTTTCTTTTGGTGGTATTTGATCACTTGATTTTTATTTTTTGCGCTATGGACAAAAAAAACAAAAAAAACAAAAAGCAATAGTCTGAAAAAAAAAAAAAAAAATGTAATATATATATATATATATATGTGTGTGTGTGTGTGTGCACATTATACACACACACATATATATATATATATATATATATATATATATATATATATATATATATATATATATATATATATATATATATATATATATATATATATATATTATATTTGATTTTTTCACATTTTGCTATATACCATTCCCAAGAGAAAAAAAAATCAACATTTTTCATACTTTTAGGCCAATTTTTATTCTGCTACTTATTTTGGTAAAAAAAAAAAAAAAAAAAAATCACAGTAAGCTTATTTTGATTGGCTTGCGCAAAGGTTATTGCATCTACAAACTAGGGGGAAAATGTATGTCATTTTTATTTATTTTTACCAGTAATGGTGGCACTCTGCAGTTTTTAGCATACTGCGACATTGCGCCGGACAGATCGGACCCCTAACCTTTGACACTTTGGGGGGGGGGGGACCAGTGACACTACAATATAGTAATCAGTACTAAAAATATGCACTGTTACTGTAATAATGACACTGGCAGGGAAGGGGTTAACCTAGGGGTGATCAAAGAGTTAAGTGTGAGCCTAGGGGAGTGTTCACTAGCTGTATGGGGGATGGGCTTGTGAAATGACCATAGAGACCTGTGATCCTATATAGAAGGATCACAGGCGCTCTGTGATCATTCCAGAGAGAACAACGGTCAGCTGCGTTTACAAGAGCCGACTGTCCTCTCTCAGCGGTGAGCGAACGGCTTCCCCGCTGCCTAGTGGGCGCAGTCGCCTCCCAGCACCATGCACGCGACTGACGTAGAGCTACGCCGTTTCGCAGAGCCGAGTAAAACTGCGGTGGGCAGTCGTCAAGTAGTTAACTCCTCTACCTACTGGGCATTGCATTGTACTACATCGACCACAAGCAGGAGTGATTATTCTGAGTGGACGATTAAAAAACATCACTGTTTACGATTGGTGCGCATACCCCACAAAACGCTTATAATTCCTCTGTTAGACAGTGAAGACCATAGGCTATCGTTCTCAACTCCTGTCCTCAGGAGCCACCAACAGGCCAGGTTTGCAAGATAACTGAAATACATCACAGCTGATATAATTTGCTGCTCAGTGATTGCGGTATTCTAGATTGCATCTCCCCAGGTAAGGCCTCATGCACACTGGACATTTTTACAGCGGCTGTTTTTGGCGTCAGATGTTTTTTTCTGCAGCCAGTAAACTCCCCAGCATGTTATCCTATGTGTCCATGCACACATAGGCTGTTTTCAGCAGTTTTTGGCAGGGGCGTTTTCTGGCTGAAAAAAAAACCCAGAACTAGTGGGTTTTTCAGCTGTAAAAACGCTATAAGGGCTCTTTCACACGAGCGATCCGATCAGATCCGCCTGTCAGTTTTTTAGGCGGATCTGATCGGATCCTCCATGCAGCTCTATGGGGCAGCGGATGTCAGCGGAGACACCTCTGCTGACACCCGCTGCCATCCGCATCCGATCCTGTGCGTGAAATCTGGACGGATGGAAACCCTATTTTTTCCATCCGTTCAGGGATCAGATCGGATGAGAGGGGACAGGCGGTCCGCTCTCATCCGATCCCCCATAGAGAGCAGCGGGAGCTGTGACACCTCCCTCTCTGCACTGCAAGCTGTCATCCACCGGCTCAGCGGGGATCGGCGGATCGATCCCTGCTGAGCAGCACGGATCCGCCTACGGAGGCGGACCGTGTGAAAGAGCCCTATCTCTGATAAAAGCTTAAAAACTAGGCTATTTGGCGTTTAACCACTTCAGGACCAAGCCCATTTCTGACACATTGTTTACAAGTTAAAATCAGTATTTTATGCAAGAAAATTTAGAACCCCCAAATTTATTTAGTACACATACGTACACTCTCTCTATATATATATACACACACACACACACACACTTGTAAATTTGTTTAGCAAATTTAGACTGGAGAATAAAATGGAGGTTGTTACAATATTTTTTTCACGTGGTATTTGCGCAGCAGTCTTTTTTTTTTTAAACACTTTTTTTTTTTTTTTTTTTTTTTTAGAAAAAATACATTTCACTGTATTTAAAAAAAAAAAAAATTATCAAACGATAAAGCTATCCCAATTTTTTTGTATATTGTGAAAAATGATGTCAGGCCGAGTAAATAGATACCAAGCATGTTACGGTTTAAAATTGCACACACTCGTGGAATGGTGACAAACTATGATTTCCTAAAAATAAAGAGACGCTTTAAAAAATGTTAACGGTTACCAGTTTAGTGGGACAGCGAAAGTATTTTTCTAGAATTATTGCTCTCACTCTGGCGATACCTCACATATGTGGTTGGAAAAAAAGAAGTGCAGAGAAGGCTTGGAACAGCTTATGATCCAAAGCACATGTCGTCATCTGTAAAACATGGTGGAGGCAGTGTGATGGCATGGGCATGCATGGGTTCCAGTGGCACTGGGTCATTGGTATTGATTGATGATGTGACAGAAGACAGAAGCAGCCAAATTAATTGTGCAGTGTTTAGAGATATACTGTCTGCCCAGATTCAGGCAAAAGCAGCAAAGTTGATTGGACGGCGCTTCACAGTACAGATGGACAATCAAACAAAACACACTGCAAAAGCAAACCAGGGGCTTTTGAAGGAAAAGAAGTGGAATATTCTGCAATGGCCGAGTCAATCACCTGATCCCAACCCAATTATGGATTTCACTTACTGAAGGCAAAACTAAAAAGGCAGAAAAACCTATAAAGAACAACTGAAGACAGCTGCAGTTAGAGCCCAGCAAAGCATCAGAAAGGAGGAATCCCAGTCTTTGGTAATGTCCATGGGCTCCAGACTTCAGGCAAAGGATTCTCAACAAAATATTAAAAACGAACATTTTATTCATGAATATATTTGTCCAATTACATTTGAGCCCCTAAAAATGGGGGTATTGCGTAGAAAAATGGTTGCAGTTCCTACAATTTGTACTTCATATTTATGTTCAACCCCTTGAATTAAAGCTGAAAGTCTGCAGTTCAAATTCATTTGGATTATTTCATTTTCATTTTATTCTGGTGGCATGAGTATGAAAAGAGTGTGAGTGTGAGTGTGTGTGTGTGTGTGTGTGTATGGTTCTAAGTAATTTTCTAGTAAATAGAACATTACTTTTTGGCTTAAGCTGGGAAGAAGAGTTGGAATCTTAAGATTTTACTGTGGTCCCTGTCCTCCTTATGAAGACTCTTACTGGCTTTCAGTTTCCATGGCATCCATCAGGAGGATCGAAAGGGAAAGAAAAAAGGTCAAACTAGCCAGGACAGAAAACCTCTACATACAGGCTTTCAAATGTTATGGGATGACTCACAAAACAGTAGACAGTTTTACTTTGTGAAGGAAGTTGCACTTTGCAAGGGAATTTTCCCCGGAGCTTAGTGAAGGAGGTGATGCTTTTCGGACTTGTACTGTATCTTCTAATCACTGCAAGCAAAAATGCATTTTCTTGCACGCAATTGGGTGTTCTTTGCAAAGTAAAACTGCACTACATTCATTGCTCTGAGGCAAATGCCCTTTGCAACGTGAACAGCCTATTTGCCTTTAGTAAATCAACCGCTTAGATAAGATTTAAGATGCAAACTGCATACACTCATCTCAAGTTGTCGATTCTCAATAGCACAAGATACAGACAATACCGGTTCTGATGAATCAATGTGTTCTAGAGATATTGCCAAACACTTTAACCTCTTCATGCACATTTGGCCGTCTTTCGGCTATAGCGTGGGCCTAACTTGCCGGGAGGGCATCCATTTATGTCCTCCTGTGCATGAGCTACCTCCGCGAAAAGGAGAAAAGAAAAAGCCGATCCTGGGCTGCTGTCAGGAGGTACATCGGTCCCGAAGAGGGAGAGCAACTGCCGCCTCATCTGTGCACACCATTGCCCCCCCATCAGTGCAGCCTACCAGTGCCCCATCATCAGTGCAGCCTACCAGTGCCCCATCATCAGTGCAGCCTACCAGTGCCCCATCATCAGTGCAGCCTACCAGTGCCCCATCATCAGTGCAGCCTACCAGTGCCCCATCATCAGTGCAGCCTACCATTGCCCCATCATCAGTGCAGCCTACCAGTGCCCCATCATCAGTGCAGCCTACCAGTGCCCCATCATCAGTGCAGCCTACCAGTGCCCCATCAGTGCAGCCTTCCAGTGCCCCATCAGTGCAGCCTACCAGTGCCCCATCAGTGCAGCCTACCAGTGCCCCATCAGTGCAGCCTACCAGTGCCCCATCAGTGCAGCCTACCAGTGCCCCATCAGTGCAGCCTACCAGTGCCCCATCAGTGCAGCCTACCAGTGCCCCATCAGTGCAGCCTACCAGTGCCCCATCAGTGCAGCCTACCAGTGCCCCATCAGTGCAGCCTACCAGTGCCCCATCAGTGCAGCCTACCAGTGCCCCATCAGTGCAGCCTACCAGTGCCCCATCAGTGCAGCCTATAGGCTTGTGACGGTATCAGATTTTCATGTTGCGATTAATTGATTAAGGTTTTGCCACGGTATACGGTATTATCACGGTATTCTATTATTAAATTTAAATTATTAAATTTCCACCTCACTTCAATTTCATTGCTGAATTTAGGGGCTTTGGTTCACTTATGCACATTATTATATAGTCAGTCAGTACAGACTCTGTGAACCAGGCCTAAAATAGGTCATCAAGCAGTGTCTGGCCTAACTGGTGATAACTGGTCCTGGCGCTCGGCTCCGATCCAATGGCCTGGTCATTAAGAGGGCAAATCCTTGTGGTCAAGAAGTGGTTAAACCTGAAGGTGGTGTTTATAAATTACTTTACTATTGCTTTAGGCCTGGTTCACATGTATGCGGGTTGGCGGTTCACATGTATGCGGGTTGGCGGCCCACATTTGCACAGGCATAGCAGCCCATTGATTTGAACGGGCTGCTATGCCCTCATTTTCTGCAGAAAAAAGGTGCATGCAGCATTTTTTTAAAATTCAGTGGCCTTGAAATCCATCCTGCTTTTGCACCATGCGACTAACCTGCAGTTCCTGCTCTGGCAAGCTTTCTGCATTTTTTGTATACGTGGGCACGGCATTTAAAAACAGTTTGCGTGTGCAGCAACGGCAAGAAGGATGGATTTCATGGCCACTGCATTTTTTTTAAATTCTGCATGCACCTTTTTTCAGCTGAAAACGCAGGCATAGCAGCTCAAGCCCATTCACATCAATGGGCTGCTATGCCTGTGCAAATGTGGGCCCCCAACCCGCATACATGTGAACCAGGTCTAAAGCAATAGTAAAGTCATTAATTGGTTAAACCTGCAGGAGGACCGGTGTTTTTATCTATTAATGACTTTACTATTGCTTTAGGCCTGGTTCACATGTATGCGGGTTGGTGGTTCACATGTATGCGGGTTGGGGGCCCACATTTGCACAGGCATAGCAGCCCATTGATGTGAATGGGCTTGAGCTGCTATGCCTGCGTTTTCAGCTGAAAAAAGGTGCATGCAGAAATTAAAAAAATGCAGTGGCCATGAAATCCATCCTTCTTTTGCACCATGCCACTTACCTGCCGTTGCTGCACACGCAAACTGTTTTTAAATGCCGTGCCCACGTATACAAAAAATGCAGAAAGCTTGCCAGAGCAGGAACTGCAGGTTAGTCGCATGGTGCAAAAGCAGGATGGATTTCAAGGCCACTGAATTTTAAAAAAATGCTGCATGCACCTTTTTTCTGCGGAAAATGAGGGCATAGCAGCCCGTTCAAATCAATGGGCTGCTATGCCTGTGCAAATGTGGGCCGCCAACCCGCATACATGTGAACCGCCAACCCGCATACATGTGAACCGCCAACCCGCATACATGTGAACCAGGCCTAAAGCAATAGTAAAGTCATTAATAGATAAAAACACCGGTCCTCCTGCAGGTTTAACCACTTCTGGATCGCAAGGATTTGCCCCTTTAAAGACCAGGCCATCGGATCAGAGCGCCAGGACCAGTCATCACCAGGTAGGCCAGACACTGCTTGATGGCTATATAATAATGTAATGTGGGCTGGTGTGTGTGTGTGTGTGTGTGTGTGTGTGTGTGTGTGTGTGTGTGTGTGTGTGTGTGTGTGTGTGTGTGTGTGTGTGTGTGTGTGTGTGTGTGTGTGTGTATATATATATATATATATATATATATATATATATATATATATATATATATATATATATATATATATATATATATATATTAGAGCTGCACGATTCTGGCCAAAATGAGAATCACGATTTTTTAGCTTGGAATAAAGATCACGATTCTCTCACGATTCTCTGTGTAGCAAAAAAAAAAAAAAAATTGGGATAACTTTACTGTTAAGTTTTTTTTTTTTTATTATTCATTAAAGTCTATTAATTGCGTTTGAAAGACTGCTGCGCAAATACAGTGTGACATAAAATATTACAACAATCGCCATTTTTTTCTGTAGGGTCTCTGCTAAAAAAATATATTAAATGTTTGGGGGTTCTAAGTACTTTTCTAGCAAAAAAAAAACCTGATTTTAACTTGCAAGCAACAAGTGTCAGAAAAAGGTCCAGTCTTTAAGAGGTTAAACTTCCTTTCTCCCTGGCAGAGGGAAGGAAAAGATACAATGTATTCATTTTTGTTTATCGTTACTGGGAGACTTTAGCTGTGTGAGTGAATGAGTCATCCAGCTCACTGAAATGTATCAATTCAAAAGTCAGACCCAGGAGCAGAGAAACTCGGTATTTTAAAAATGCCACAATAACAATACCATGGCTATGCAATTATACCGCGATATATCGAATTACCGAAAACCAGCATATGTCTAGCAGCCTACCAGTGCCCCATCAGTGCAGCCTACCAGTGCCCCATCATCAGTGCAGCCTACCAGTGCCCCATCATCAGTGCAGCCTACCAGTGCAGCCTACCAGTGCCCCATCATCAGTGCAGCCTACCAGTGCCCCATCATCAGTGCAGCCTACCAGTGCCCCATCATCAGTGCAGCCTACCAGTGCCCCATCATCAGCACACATCAATGAAGGTGAAAAAATTACCTGTTTACAAAATTTTATATCTATAAAAAAATTTTTGTGTGTGTTCAGCAAAAAATAAAAACCCCAGTAGTGATTAAATACCACCAAAAGAAAGCTCTATTTGTGTGAAAAAAAAATATAAAAATTTCACTTGGGTACAATGTTGCATGACGGCGCAATTGTCATTCAAAATGCGACAGCACTGAAAGCTAAAAATTGGACTGGGTAGGAAGGGGGTTTTAGGTGCCCAGTAGGCAAGTGGTTAAACATTCACAGTAGTATAAAATCTAATGGCTAAAGGGAAGTAACTCCAGATCTCAATAAGAACGTGTTAACACAAGACTTTACAATGAAGATTTGAATGGGTTCTTGCTGTTCAGCGCACACAGCTCAATACGGAGATACAATCACTTGGCAAAGATCTGCTTTCACACGATTTTCTGGTACAGCTGAACAAAATCAGTTTATTGAGCAAATCAAATTTTAAATTACTTGGGAGTTTTTTTTTTTTTTTTTTTTTTTAAATCAGCAGATTTAGAACAGAAAAAACAAAGCTAAGAAATTCAAAATAAAAAGTGGCCCATCAAATTCCCCCCTTATATCTGGGTCCCTATCAGAGTCCCCTCTTAGGGGGCCACATCAAATTTTGGAGTGGCAATATTTGGCCCACGGACTGAAGTTTGAAGACCCCCAGTTCTATAAAGCAAACTTAACTCAACTTAGGGCTGCAACTAACGAATATTTTCAAATAAAAAAAAAAAAAAAAAAAAAGAAGGTTTCTGTGTAATTTAGTTAATATTCTTGAATATCTATATGCAGTGGTAAATATAAATATCCAGCTATATAGTTGGATATTTAATTCACTCTGAGACAGATATATGTATTATAAGAGGTTTAAATGTGGTTTAAATGTGGTACATAGACTCAGATCAATATTTAAAAAGACAAATGTTTTGCAAATTTTCAGACCGGATTGGTATATAATATTCATGATAGACTCCCTTATTAATAGGCAGGTAGCTGGATACAAGCTCCCTGCGTCTGCTGTCACTTATGCTGGCCATACACAAACTACATTTTTTTTAGAATTTTTTTAAAAACATTCATCCGATTTTTTAACCATTAACCACTTAAGCCCCGGAGGATTTGGCTGCTAAACGACCAGAGGGCATTTTGCGATTCGGCACTGCGTGACTTTAACGGACAATTGCGCGGTCGTGCGACGCTGTACCGAAACGAATTTGGCGTCCTTTTTTTCCCACAAACAGAGCTTTCTTTTGGTGGTATTTGATCACCTGTGCGATTTTTTGATCACGCGCTATAAACAAAAAAAGAGCGTAAATTTTGCAAAAATAGCAATATTTTTCCCTTTTTTTTATATGAAATTCCCCCAAAAAAAAATGTAAAAATCAAAATTTTTTAATATTTTCGGCCAATTTGTTTTATGCTACCTATGTTTGGTAAAAAAAAAAAATCGCAAAAAGCGTATTTTGATTGGTTTGCGCAAAAGTTATTGCGTTTACTAACAAAGGGAAAGATTTTTGTCATTTTTGTTGTTTTTTTTTTTAACGCGTAATGGCGGCGATCTGCGATTTTTTTTGCGGTACTGCGACATTGCGGCGGACAGATCGGACCCTTGACTGACATTTTTGACACTTTTGGGGTTACCAGTGACATTTCTACAGTAATCAGTGCTATACATATGCACTGTTACTGTAAAAATGCACTGGTAGTGAAGGGGTTAACTTTATTTGAGAGGGAGGGGCTGTGTGTGTCCCTAGGGGCGTGATTCTAACTGTGATTGGCTGTGGCTTCAACTGTATGCAGAGTGATCAATGGATCTACATAGTAGATCCATGTGATCAGCTCTCATACAGAGAGGAGAATGACAGGCAGCTTGTTTACACAAGCTGCCTGACTATCTCCCTCTCCCCCGCCGATCGC
Organism: Pelophylax lessonae; assembly: GCF_965119305.1. NCBI lineage: Eukaryota > Metazoa > Chordata > Amphibia > Anura > Ranidae > Pelophylax > Pelophylax lessonae. Next base: position 281,951,091 of record NC_138773.1, read on the forward strand.
AGAGTGGCCGGCGGCGATCGGGTCCGCCGGTCACGCGCGCGGGGGGGTCCGTGACCACGCGGGAGCGGGAGCGCGCCTCCGGCGGCGCGCGCTCGCTCCCTAAACCCTCACAGGCGAGCGACGTAGACCTACGTCACTTTGCCTGTGAGGGGCTGACCGCCGCCGTAGATAGTCGTGCGGCGGTCGGCAAGTGGTTAATGGGGTCTATTCGGTGTTCGTTGTCAACCAGTGTGACAGGAAAATTTGAAGGAGCAGAATAGAAAACTTCTCGATCAAACGAATCTTCAAATAGTGTATGTGGTTTTTGCTCAGAAGTTTAATTTATTTTAAAATTTAATGTTAAAAGCAAGTGGAGTTTTCAAACAACACTCGTCCATTCAACGAATATACAAATAATTTTTGTAGAAATATAGATGCAAGTATTTTTGTCCAAAAATCCAATACATGTATGGGCAGCAGAAGACATTTAGTAGTAGCATGTTTTTTTTTTTGTTTTTTTTTTTTTAAATCACCAGTCATGATGGGGTTAAAAAAAAAAAAAAAAAAAATAGCCCTTTATAGTAAAAAAAACAAAAAGCAAACAAAAACACACACACACACACACACACACACACACACACACACACACACACCAGATATCGCTACTGTAATATAATAATAATTTCTACTGGGAAACGGTGAAAGTATTATATCTTGTATCATGTGTATGTATGTAATAAAATATGCCCATAAGTTGGATATGCAGGATATTTTAACTGGGAGTCAGACATGAAGCTATATGAAGGGTGGAGGGGGGAAAATAACATTGTTATATTAACCACTTGCCGACCGCCGCACGACTATTTACTGCGGCGGTCAGCCCCTCACAGGCAAAGCAACGTAGGGCTACGTCGCTAGTCTGTGAGGCTCTAGGGAGCGAGCGTGCGCCGCCGGAGGCGCGCTCCCACTCGGTCACGGACCCCCCCGCACGTGTGCCCGGCGGACCTGATGTCCGCCGGGCACTCGCGATTGTCCGTTACACCAGGAGAAAGGCAGGCGGCTAATGTAAACAAAGCGGCCTGTCATTCTTCCCTGTGTAAGAATGGAGATCATACGGTTCTACTATGTAGGACTGTTGATCTCTGTTCTTACACCTCAAGCCACATCCAATCACAGTTAGAATCACGCCCCTAGGGACAGACTTATCCCCTCCCTCTCGAAAAAAGTTAACCCCTTCACTGCCAGTGTAATTTTTACAGTAACAGTGCATATGTATAGCACTGTCACTGGTAACCCCAAAAGTGTCAAAAATGTCAGTCAAGGGTCCGATCAGTCCGCCGCAATGTCGCAGTCCCGCAAAAAAATAAAATAAATAATCGCAGATCGCCACAATTACTCGTAAAGAAAAAAAAAAAAAAACCACACAACAAAAATTTTGCGCAAACCAATCAAAATACGCTTCTTGTGATTTTTTGGGGGGAATTTCATATAAAAAAAAAAAAAAAAAATGTGAAAAATATTGTTATTTTTGCAAAATTGACACTCTTTGTTTATAGCCCATGATAAAAAAAAAAAAAAAAAAAAAAAAAAAAAAAAAAATCGCACAGGTGATCAAATACCACCAAAAGAAAACTCTGTTTGTGGGGAAAAAAAGGACGTCAAATTCGTTTAGGTACAGCGTTGCACGACCGCGCAATTGTCCGTTAAAGTCACGCAGTGCCAAATTGCAAAATAGGCCCTCGTCAGGAAGGGGGTAAAATCTTCCGGGGCTTAAGTGGTTAAAAATTAAAGTACTACTAAAAGTTGAGACTTTTTCCATGGATATAATAATTTTAAATATAATGCACAATACTAGTAAACTTTTACTTTCAATGTAATGCCTTATATCACCTCTAGTCTATTGGCCTCCACCTTCTCTGGGTTCAGATGCTCATCTTCCCTGCACAGAGCCCTTAAAGGGATTGTAAACGTTGGATTTATTTCTTTTTAACAACAATCTTGTCATACCCTGATGATTTTGCACAGAGCAGCACTGATTCTCCTCTTCTGGCCCCTCCTGCCTTCAAAGTGCCGCTATGGGAAGCAGCAAAGTCTAATACCGTATAGAATGTCCCTATAGCAAGGCCTTTAGAGTCACTTGGTTCCTTCTCTTGCCCAAGACTACATTTCCCATGAGGCATTGTTCCTCACACATTAACAAGTTCTCTGCCATCTACATACATGTATGGACGGTGTACTGAGCTGTATTTTCTGACATGTAAACAAATAATGCATTCTGTATGTAGGACAACTAATCGGCTGACTGATTAATCGATTACGAAAATAGTTGACAACTATTTTCATAATCGATTCGTTGTTTCAGCCCTAACTCCACTAGATAAGAAAAAACAGAACTAAGCCCCCGTTCACATAGAGGCGACCTGTGAGGCGACCTGGTCGCCTCACAGGTCGCCTTCCATAGGGAAGCTGCGGACCCGTTCTAATAGGAGCGACACAAGTCGCTCCGACTTAGAAAAAGGGTCCAGAGCTTCTTTGGGGCGACCAGGAGGCGACCGCCATAGACTTCAATGTTATGAAGTCCGTGCCGGCCGCTCCGAGGTCGCGGCGCGCTGCTCGCACCGCGACCTCGGAGGTCGCCACCCGAAGTCGGATCACCCCTATGTGAACTGGGGCTAAACCAAACCCAGTTAGAGAGATGTTGCTACAAATTAAATCTAGTTTCAGGCCCGATTTAAACATAAATAGAGCCATTTTCCTACATTTTTATTTGAGAGTTTTGCAAGCATAATTGTAGAAGGTGTATTCAAGCTTCAGGTGTTTTATTTTAGCCAAAAGAAAGCACTAGGGCAGGAGGTTTTCAAACTGGGGCCTGTTGCTTGCCTTCATCCATCCCTTGGGGCACTATTCCTCTTGGTTATTGAACCCACAACAGTAAAATCAGTCTGTATATGGAGTCATCCTTGTTATACTACCTGTGCACCTAAGGGGTTAATCCTCCGCATTATGTAAAAAGGTTTTTGATCCTGCCTTCTCTGATCCTCCTTTCTTTTACTGTCCCAATCCATCTGCTGATAGCACAGAGCCCTAGAAAGCACTCTGCACATGCTGTTTGGTGTGTATTGCTACAGTTTTTTTTTTTTTTGTAGGGGGGGGGGGTGCATGTAATCAGCACAGTGCCAATCAGCACTGTCCAGACAGAGGGTCAGGGGTCATGTAGCCTCATAGGACAGTCAGAGGAGAATGAAAACTCCTCCTACAAGCTTTAACCAGTGTTGGCCAGACACAGAAGTCGTGAGACTGCTATATACTGCTGATGAGAGAAATTGGATTTTTGACTTACCGTAAAATCTATTTCTCCAATGTTCATTGACGGACACACCTCTTTATCTCCATGACCGTAGGGCTATACTGCCCCCCTACAGGAGTAGGACACTAGTCAGGGAAAAAAAGCTTGAGCACACTCCAAGTTCCTGCTATAGATATTCAGTTTTGCAACAAGCAGTGACAGAAAAAAAAAATAAAACTCCAAAAGAGGGGCGGATGCTGTGTCCGTCAATGAACATCAGAGAAATGGATTTTATGGTAATTAAAAATTCCCATTTTCTCTTTCATTCATTAACGGACATAGCTGTATATCTTCATGACTGTAGGGATGTCCCGAAGCTTAAACATGAGGGGTGGGAACAGCAGAAAACAAACTTCCCCCAAGGCTAAACACAGCCAACCAGGTAACTTGGAGCGCTCAACTATTAACAACTGGAGCCCTCAAAGAGGACAGGTCCTCTAAATAGCAGCCTGCAAAACTTTGTGGCCAAAAGAAGCATTCAGGGATGCCAACACATCCACTTTATAAAACTTTGTGAATGTGTGTACAGACGACCAGGTGGCCACCTTGCAAACCTGCACCACTGAGGCCTGATGACGGAAGGCCCAGGAGGCACCAAGCGCCCGAGTAGAGCGCGCCCTGACAGGGAAAGGGAGAAACCTGACCCTAATAGAATAAGCCTGAACCACAGTCTGTCTGATACCTCTGGAAATGGTCGAAGCAGAAGCAGCCAGCCCCTTGCCAGGTCCATCCATAAGGACAAATAGTGAGTCTGACTTCCGAAACGACTCCATAGCTGCCAGGTACACCCTAATTGCCCAAACCACATCCAGGGAATGCAAGGCAACTTCCTTAGGATGCTTAGGCTTGGGACACAGGGAGGGCAACACAATGTCTTCATTCAGATGAAAATCAGGGAGGACCTTTGGAAAGAACGATGGACATGCCGAAGAACAACCTTATCCCTATGAACCACTAGGTAAGGTGAACAACAAGACAGCACCGCCAGCTCAGACACCCAGCCCGCAGAAGTAATAGCCACCAAAAAGGCCACCTTCTGGGACAACGTAAGTAGATTTTCTAGCTTTTAGGAATCACAGATTTAGACAACCCTCTATCATTCAGCACATGGCTTTCAACAGTCAAGCTTTCAAAGCCAGCCACTAAAGCAGGATGGAAGATCGTCCTTGGGACAGCAGATCTTCCCTGAGAGGAAATCTGGAGCAACTAGGATGACCGTAAATCCCTTCTACCTCGATCCTGCAAAGGAGTCTCGGCAGAAGCTTGAGAGGAGGAAAGGCATATATATATATATATATATATATATATATATATATATATATATATATATATATATATATATATATATATATATATATTAGGCAATACTAACTCCAGAGAGCCACCAAGGCGCCTGTGGCATCGGCTAGAAGGTCCCCGTCTGCAAGTACTCTTTCCCCGTGTGGCCTTTGATGATGTCATCCAAAGAAGCTCCAAACAGGCGATCCCCCACGAATGGAAGATCGGACAAAGCCTTCTTAGAGGCCTGGTCCGCAGACCAGCATTTCAGCCAGATAATGCCCTGCAGGACCACTGCTGAGAGAGTCTAGAAATCAGGGGAGCAGGATCACAGACAAACTGTAGCCCTTGGACCAACTGATCCGCCAGCTCCACAAAAGCACGAGGGGGCGGTTTCTCCTCCAGGTCCCGGTGTAAATCTTTGGTCCATTTAGTCATAGCTTGTGACACTAGGGTGATGGTAAACACCGGCCTAAGTGCCGACCCAGCCACAGTAAACATATATGGCGGGTCAAGGACTCAGACTTCCTATCAGCCGGATTTGAGAAGACCGGGGACTCTTCAACCGGTATTGCAGTGGCTTTATTCAACCTGGAAACCAGGGAGTCCCCTAAAGGCGGTACTGCCCATTTTTTTTTTTTTTTTTTTTTAAAGGAGGCACTCCTCATAAGGGTACCGCATCGCAAAACGCCTAGGGATTGCAAAGGTGCATTTTGGGGTACCCCCACTTTGAGACAATATCGTCAAAAGGGGGCGGGAAAGGGGAAACACCCTCTCCGCTTTGGAGGACCAGTATGTGCCAAAGTTGACCCGCGCCTCTGATTCTGCGTTAGTCGTATCTTCAATATGTAAGGTTTCCCACACCGATACAATCAGTGCATTCACTAGCACCTTTTCATGTGCGGCTAGAGGAGCAGAGGAAGAAGCCTCACTATCGGAGCACGCTAGCCCGTTTGCCCAGAACCAAATCTACTTTGGACACAAAGGACTCCAGGACCACCGTCAGTGCAGATAGTTAAGCCCCAGAGGGCCCCGCAGCCTCAGAGGGGGTCAGGTGGTAAAAACATGCTCCATGGACCATGAATGAAGAGGGGAACCCACAAAAAAGTGTAAAACACTGCAAAAGGACACCCCACCGTGCTGTGGCACTACCAGGCCCAGCACAGAGCACTACCACTGCAATAGCAGAAGAGGGAGAGAAAGCCCCACAAAAAGGCACTCACCACACTGGTCAGGTACTCACAGCCCGAACTATCTGCAAGCAGGAAGTGGGAGTATGCCTGCCTCCCCCTCCCGGGACTGCCCCATAGACATGCTCAAGCTTTTTTCTCTGCAGTGTCCTATTCCTGTAGGGGGCAGTACAACTCTACGCAGTCATGAAGATGAAGAGCTGTGTCCATCAATGAACAAAATAATTTTTTTAGCAGTTTATATTTACTAAAATAATTGCATTTCCATGTTCTGTATACTGTGGGAGACCAGATATAGTGAATGCAGGCTCCTGGGTTTAGTAACACTTTAATGACACTAACAGTGGGGCACCATTTCCCCTACTGACACCAATGATGGGAGCACTATTTTTCCCCCCTAATACTAAAGATGGGGGATGGCTTTCCCCCTCACTGATGGTCAGGACATTTTCTTCTCCCAAAGATCTAGCTGCATTCTCTATAGAAGGATTGTGATTTCGGCTTATTTGACTCTGTAGTGGGGTCAGATATTTAAGGTGAGCAAGCACTTCACCTGTTGGTGGTGGGTCACCAGAAGCACTTTGAAGGCAGAAGGGTGTTAATAGTACACAAGTGGTTTCACAGAACTTTTATGAGAATTTTCTTTTTTGTTTGTTTTTTTATTGTTTGATGGACTGGTGTCTTTTTCAACCTAACTACGTTGCTATATTTTCATTATTCACATCAATTATAGGAGTTTGTAATTAAGTGGAGTTTTGCTAGAGTTATTAGTAGACTTCACAGATCCATGTCATTGTTTAATGAGGATTTAAATTTGGTTGTATTCATTCACATACCCATCGCACTACACTTATTTACACATTTTTTTCAAGTAGTTTGGTCTGGTGGTTGGCTGTAAACACACCAAGAGAGTGTTGGCTGCATATTAGCCCGGGTTAGAAGGCATTATCTGTGTGTTTCTTTCCTATTTAGCAGGTTGCACTAATTTGTTACAAGATTCTATATACACACACACACACACACACACACACACACACACACACACACACACGTACACACCGATCAGCAATAACAATATGGCCACTGACAGGTAAAATGAACATTGATTATTTCATTACAATGGCACCTGAAAATGAGCAAGATATATAAAGGCAGCAAATGAACATGTCCCTGAAGTTAAAATGTTGAGAGCAGCAAAAAAAAAAAAAACAGTAAAAAAGTTTGAGACTGTAAACTGCGGTTCCTGTGGGATGTTCCCGGTCTACACTACAGTGGCCAGGACCTACCAAAAGTGGTCCAAGAAAAAACAAAAGCAAAAAAAACTGGCAAACCAGCAACAGAATACGCTAATGCTTTACAGCATGCAATGTAAAAAATAAATAAATGCACCGGTTTTTTTTTTACCAGCAAAATTGGGATTTTTGACTTACCGTAAAATCCATTTCTCCGATGCTCATTGACGGATACAGCTCCTGTCATTCTTGACCATTGGGTTATGCTGCCCCCTACAGGAGTAGGAAACTAGGCAGAAAAAAAACCTCTGGCTACACCCATGGGCAGTCACAGGGGGTATACTCCCTCTTCCTGCTATAGTCACTCAGTTTTGTGCACGGATGGCTGGTTAGGACCCGGAAGGCCCCGCAGCCTCAGAGGAGATCACGTGGGGAAACGTGCTCCAAAGACTACATGAGTCACCAGGGGAACCCCACAAAAAAGTGTAACACACTGCCAAGGGACTACCCCCACCTTGCTGGCAGCACCACCCGGTCGCCAAACACAAAAGCACAGAGCGATCCTCAGGAAAGATGGAGAGGACCCCACTAGACTCACCACCTGCCGACACAGGCACCTGCAACCACTAGGAGAATCTGCACTACACGTGCGGCGATCAGGAAGCTAAATGATCCAGGCGTCAGCACCAGGGGATAAGGAGGGGCTCCCATAGAGCTGCACTGTCATGGCCGCCGCTATTTGCAATGGCAAACCACAACAAAATGGCTACACAAACATGGCAGCCGTGTATAGGAATACATAGGCATCAACAAAATGGTGTCACCACGAAGCATAGAGGGACCCAGAATTGGGAGACCAGGCCTCAGGACAGATCCAGGCAGGAAAGGGGGCCCGGGCAGGAGCCCCCACCAGACACAACCCCCACACACACACAATCAGTTGTACGGCCTCAGCGCACCCCCTGCCCCCACCCCAGGAAAGTGGCAAGACGACCCAAAAAAAAAAAAAAAAACCAAAGACCCCAGCAAGGAACTAGTTCCTTACCCCTGACTAGGCAGGAAAAAAAAAACTGAGTGACTATAGCAGGAAGAGAGGAAGAGGAAGTATACCCCCTGGGACTGCCCATGGGTGTAGCCAGAGGTTTTTTCTGCCTAGTGTCCTACTCCTGTAGGGGGCAGAGGAGCGGTCAATGAACGAAAGAGAAAAGATGTGCATATACTATTTTTTACAAAAGGTGAACTTATCCTGGTTGGGATGTCTGGTAGCACTGTGTAAACCCCAGAAAAATGGACCAAAAACACAATTTTTGGCAAGTAAAATAACATAGGTTTCAGCTGTAAATGGAGATGTGGGTCGGTAGAGGTTCAGCTTTTAAATCTAATCCCATTGAAGTGTGCAGTATGACTCGGCCAGATTGCGCTCCATAGGTTGCTAATGACTGCTTACTGCGAACATAGATGTAAATATACAGCTGATCCAGTGCAGTGAACAAACATTACAGGCCTGGATACTAGCAGGAGTCAGATTTTTAAATGACAGTTATATTGTTATGTTTACTAACTGGAATTAAAAAAAAAAAAAAAAAAAAACAGTTATCAAAAGCGATACACAAAAGGTCTACAGAACTACAGGGAAGTTTTGTTTCATACTACTGATCAGCACCAGTCTGATGTGCTTAAGGACACTCTGCTTCTGCTTCCACATAACCCTGGCCATACATTTTTTTCCCACTCAAACCAGTGGGCTGAACAAATAAGAAAAACAAAAAAATAGTGGAGCACTGAAAAATAAAAATTCTAGTAGTGAAACCCGAAAATTCAAGATGCACTTAGACGGTTTTAAAAAATAAATATACATATATACACACACATACATACATATTATATATACAGTATCTCACAAAAGTGAGTACACCCCTTACATTTTTGTAAATGTTTTATTATATCTTTTCACATGACAACACTGAAGAAATGACACTTTGCTACAATGTAAAGTAGTGAGTGTACAGCTTGTATAACAGTGTACATTTCCTGTAAAAATAACTCACACAGCCATTAAGGTCTAAACCGCTGGCAACAAAAGTTAGTACACCCCCCAAGAGAAAAATGTCTAGATTGGGCATGAGATACTATATATATATATATATATATATATATATATATATATATATATATATATATATATATATATATATACACACATACATACACTTATAATTTTTTTGTATTAGATTGAACATTTTAGGTACCGTAATATCATGAACCTAAATGAAGATTAATTTATTGTCTGCCATTATCGGCACCCTTTGAAGCGGTGTTAAAATGGCTGCTTGCTGCATTTTTGATCAGTTAAAAAAGCGCCCCAAAAATGCATCTCCACAGTGAAATGCATTGAAAACACGGAAGAAAAAAAAAAACACATTAAACTTGCATCTATGTTGCTTTTCTAATGCATTTTTTTTTTTAGTCACATGACCAACGAAACACACCATAAAACACAGTAAAATTGCAGCAAAATCGCAGGTGTTTTCAGCGCCCATTATCAGCACAACATTGAAAACCCCATTTATGGCTGATCATTTTTGATACATTTTGAAAAACCCAAAAAACACCACAACCACCAACAACAGGATTCCCTCATCAACACATTCAAAGTGAATGGGAGAATCCTTCCTGCTGTGGTATTGTATTCTGACAGCTGGGGGCTTTCTCCACTGACAGAATAGAATGAGAAGTGTCACTGGCTATAACCAGCAGCAATGCACATTCGGAAAAATCTGCCAGGCTGGTTGTACACAAGTCAATCGATAGATCAATTTGTATGCAACCAGCCTGCCCATACATTGATTGAAATTCACCCACTCCCTGCTGAACCAGCTGAGTTTCAATCCATGTATGGCCGGCTTTAGAGTTCTGTGTTTTGAGCTTTGAACTCTGCGTTGTCCATGGCAGTGAAAGAAGAGCAATTCACTCCTGTTAAGTTAATTCTACATTAAAGCGTATCCAATTTAGGCGTCTGTCTGGAATCCAGAGAAGTTCACCTTTGGGAACAAGGTTACAGGTGCCACCCAATTCAGAATGTTATGAAGAGTGATCAGATGAATTGCAATTAATTGCATGAAAATTAACTTAATCCCATAAAAACCATTTCCACTGCATTTGTGAAGAAGGCTTCAGGGCACCCAAGATAGTCCAGCAAGAAGAACCATCTCCTAGAGCGGATTCAGCTGTGGGATGGGGGCACCACCAGTGCAGAGCTTGCTCAGGAATGGCAGCAGGTGGGTGTGAGTCCATCTGCATGCACAGTGAGGAGAAGACTTTTGGAGGATGGCCTGGTGTCAAGAAGGGCAGCAAAGAAGCCACTTCTCTCCAGGAAAAACATCAGAGACAGACTGATATCTGCACAAGGTACAGGGATTGGACTGCTGAGGACTGGGGTAAAGTCATTTTCTCTCTATGAATCCCCTTTCAGATTTGCGGCATCCGGGGAAAAAAACGATCCAGAGAAGAATAGGTGAGCGCTACCATCAGTTCGGTGTCATGCCAACAGTAAAGCATTCTGAGACCATTTATATGTGGGGTTGTTTCTCAGACAAGGTAGTGGGCTCACTCACAATTTTACCTAAGAACACAGCCAATGAATAAAGAATGGTAAGGCCCGTGCACACGTAGCGATTGTCTGCCATAAATATTCGGCCGCCGAACGATCGGCCCATTGTCGGCTTGTTAGTATGATGCTTCCGACAACCGACAGCGACTTTTCGGCCAAACAGAATGGGGTGTGCAGGCTATAAAATTTTTGTTGGCCGTCACCAGAACGGCGATTGTTCGCCAGTCAGTACAGAATTCGGCCGACAAACAGCAGATTAGCAAGACTGGGCATGCTCAGAGAAAAAAAAAAAAAAACCACGCGGAAAGTTAACCATCACATGGCATCACTTCTGCAGTCGGCTGTTGGCCGACAAAATTCGTGTGCAGTCTTTAGCACTTTTCAGCCAACAGGACAGCACCGGACAAAAGACGGCCAATCGTTCGGCCGACATTCGGTACGTGTGTACGGGGCTGTACAAAAACAATTTGGTGACAAGCAATGCCTTTTCCAGCATGATGGAGCACCTTGTCATAAGGCAAAAGTGATAACCAAGTGGCTTGGGGAACAAAACATCGAAATTTTGGGTCCATGGTCAAGAAACTCCCCAGACCCTTATCCCACTGAAAACTTGTGTTTAATCCTCAGGAGGCGGATGGAAAACAAAAACAAAAAGAACAAATTCTGACAAATTCCAAGCATTGATTATGCAAGAAAGGGCTGCCATCAGTCAGGATGTAGCCCAGAAGTTGATTAACAGCATGCCAGGGCAAATTGCAGAGGTCTTTAAAAAAGAAGGGTAAACTATTGACTCTTTGTATAAATGTAATATAATTGGCAATAAAAGCCTTTGACACTTATGAAATGCTTGCAATTGTACTTCAGTACCATAGTAACATCTGACAAAAAGATCTAAAAACACTGAAGTAGCAGATTTTGTGAAAATTAAGATTTGTGTTATTCTCAAAACTTTTGGCCACGGCTGTATAGTGATTTTTGCTTAGGAGTTCGTTTTAGGCTGAACTTCTACCTAATTTTTTTCGGCACCGTTTTCCTATTGGTAAAATGCCAGTAACCCTATTTTCAGTGGCCGATATATTGATGCATCCCTATTGGATACCATTATTCATACCTCTAGGGCTTATAACTGGAGAGGAGTCTCTGCCACCAATGGCAATGTCAAAACACAACTGAAAAAAAGCCAGCACTCCAAGAATGGATGTTTCAATACAGGTACATAGCAAACATACGTACAAAATTTTCTGGGACATACAGAGTCCCTTTATCAATGTAACTTGTTAAGGGGGGGCCTATGTGTTCCAAACCTGTTATGACAAATGCTGGCCAATTACATGATGTAAAGGGAATAAATACTCTGATCTTAGTTCAGTTAGAGCCGATTCACAGCCTCCATAAGAGCATCTTTTATCACAGTTCACTGTAGTTTCTACATTCCAGGTGTGTTCGAACCAACAGCAGCTAAAAGCATAGGTCTAAAGCCTCGTACACACGCACCGATTGTTGGCCGACCGATCGGCCGTCTTTTGTCCAGTGTTGTTGTGTTGGTTGAAATGTGCTCTAGACTTGCACTGGACTTTTGTTGGCCGACAGAAACCAACTTCAGAAGTGATGTCATGTTCTGGTTTACTTTCTGTGTTTTTTTCTTCTCTGAGCATGCCCAGTCTTGCTCATCACATTTTTGTCTGCCGAAATCTGTACTGACTGACGAACAATCAGCCGTTCTGTTGACGGCCAACAAAAATTTTATAGCCTGAACACCAGATTTTGTTCGGCCGAAAAGTCGCAGTCGGTTGTCGAAAACATCATACTAACAAGCCGACAATGTGCGTGTGTACGAGGCTTAAGTAAAGAGAAATGCACCCATGAGGTGCAAAGGTTAAATGCTCATTTCTGTCTAGGGGCTGGCTAAAAACTCTTCTTACTTACCTTATCCTCTGCTCCCTCGGCAGCCGGGGCTCTCCTTCACTTCGAGGAGGGGACTGTCTCTCAGCATCTTCATGTCCAACGCAGGCTGTGGGCTCTGCACTGGTCTTGAGGATGTCAGAGGACCTGTACCACAGAAGAATAGGGGAGGAGAGGCTGTGGGGTATAGTCTTATCGAATGGAAGAAGCCTCCGGGAGCAGAGGACCAAGTAAAACTGCTTTTTTTCCAACCCCTAGAACTAAAAGGAGTATTTAACCCTTGCATTTCAAGGGCAGACTGACTGCAAGGGAGCATTTTTTTTGTTTTGTGTCCCCAGAGTTCAGCTTTAGGACTGCTTAAACTTAGGTTTTTTTTTTTTTTTTTCAGGTTGAATGAACTAACAGCTCCAATCTGATGTAAGTACAGCGATCTCCCCCAAGTGTTCTATTGTATTCTGACATTAGACCAGCCTCCCCCCCCCCCCCCCCCGCCGCCACCAGAACACTTCAGTCAGGGCTCTTAGCCATTGGCTGTGTGTGCTTATCGGGAGACTGATAGCTTCTGTTGAACCGGTTGCCATACATGCAGGCCAAATGTCGGCCGGTATTTATTGAACCAGCCAATGAAGTCCAATATTTGTCCAGTGTGGTAGGCTTTAAAGTGATTGAAAAAGTCTTGTGTCTTAAAAAAAAAAATGTTCTACTTACCTCCTCTGTGCAGTTGGTTTTGCACAGGGCAGCCCAGATCCTCTTCTACTCGGGTCCCTTTCTCCTTTTGAGTGTCCCCCACAAGCATGTGGCTTGCTATGGGGGCACCTGATCTGATCTGTGTGCCCATTCAGACACAGAGCAGCCGTTCAGCCCTGCCCCCTCTCCCCTGATTGGCTAACTTTGATTGACAGCAGCGGGAGCCAATGGCACGGCTGCTGTGTCTCAGTCAATCAGGAGGGAGAGTCCCAGACAGCTGAGGGACTCGTGGACATCGTTGGATAGAGACAGGACTCAGGTAAGTAAGTATAAGGGAGCTGCTGCACACAGATGGCTTTTTATCTTCATGCATAAAATGCATGAAGATAAAAAACCTTCTGCCTTTACAACTCCTTTAGATTAGTCTCCTTATTAACAATAATAAATTCACTTCATGAATAAAACCAAGAAAAAAAGAAACACTTTGTGAAGGCTCAGCCTTAAAGGATAAGCTCACCTTTGGGAACATGCAACATGTTCTTGGGAACATGCAACATGTTCCCAGTGCTGCAGCCTCCCCCATGGCAGCAGTACGGGGAGAAGTTCCCCATGCTATCTGCCACTATTTGAAAGCGGCATGGCCATGCAGGGTTTTGCCCACAGCTGTGTGTGTCTGAATGAACTACAAGCCCCAACATCTTTAGCGGCTGTCTGCGCTGTGGTCGTTCATTGAGTGTTCCTGTTGGAGTATCAACTTACCTGTAGAGGATGTACAGGTAAGCCCATACACTGACAGCGTGCAGGAGACCTGCATGGCCTCAACAACCTGCTGAACGCTGGTACAATGCTTTCTAGGCTCCTGCAACAAAAAATAAATGCACTTTTTTTATCTGCAATAAGTGAACTTATCCTTGAGACACTCACAGGATTACAGACAACGAGCTTGATTATTGTGCTGCATGTACCCAGGTGGTATTTTATTACTAGGAAAATATTTTTTATAGACGCAATTGTCTTATTCCTTGCAACATTTATTAATTGGGGGATGAGATTTTTAATGGATTTGGTGAATATATAGATGACCCCGGCCAGAGTTTACTTAAGGAACTTGCGTTTTACCAGGACCTTTGCCTTTCTAATGCTCAAGACCTTCCTTTAACATTTTATTTGTGCTCACATTTATATCATTACTACTAAGCTGACTTGACTGTCTTCTGGTAATCACACTTTAAGCTATGGGACCCCCTGCTAGTGACCGCAAAGTAAGCATCTTCTGATGCAATGATCGTGCAAATTTAATCTTCATTATTTGGCTTGCCTTAAAAAAAAAAAAAAAAACCCTTATAGAGCTTCATCACTTGCTTGACGTGCGGCACACACCTACATGTTTAGATGGAAAGCAGAGAATGGTGCAGAAACATAAACACCCTAAAAAATTGCAGTGTTTCATCCTGTGTGTGTGTACTACTATGGCTTATAGGTGGCTTCAATTTAACACTCTAATTCACCCAATGAATGTTAATAGTACATCATTCTGTGCTGCTCTGAATGAAAAGAAGAAGAAAATACAGGTCCCTTTCGACACCTTGACAAACACTGGCAAAGCCTCTGAGGAAAAAAAAATAAATATAGAGTAATTAAATTGTGGAAATTGCCAAAGTGATAGACTTGACTCCCACACAAAGACTAGACACAAATAGGTTTTCGCAACATGCTCCGAAGAAAAAACGTATCCTGAAACTCACAAGGCAAACATAAGCTTTATAAAGGGGATACAAATGTTCCCTCCAACTACACAAAAGTGTAAGTTATTGTAGATTTTGGACTGCTTTAAAAAAAATCCCACCGATTAACAAAAAAAAAAAAAAAAAAAAAAAAAAAAAAAAAGGTAAAGATATGCAGCCAAGCAACCTAGCACACTCCTGCCGAGTTAAAGGAGGATAAGTTCACCTTTAAGGCTCGGTTTCCACTAGTGCGGCTACGAAGTCGTGCTACTTCTAGCACGACTTCGTAGCGAAGGTAAACTGCGGCTTCAGTTAGACTTGTCCCTCATATATAGAGGGAAGTCGTGCTCAAAAGTTGTGCACGATCTACTTTTGAAGTCGCCGCAACTGAAGCCGCGGCAGTGGAAATGGGCCCCATTGAAAACAATGGCTTTTGACTTGCTGTGCGACTTGACATGTGTCAAGTCGCACCGCAAGTCGCACTAGTGGAAACCGGGCCTTAACAAAAAACAAATGCACATTTTTTTCGCAGGTAATTATTTTGTTTCTGGAGCCTATAAAGCATTGCATTACATCGTATGGGCAGGCAAATACAGTCTGACATGAATACTCAATGAACTACCACAGCGCCCCACAGTGCCACAGTGGTTCATTGAAAACTACAAGCCGACTGAAGGGATGCCACATCCTTTGATGGAAAAGAAAAATCAACCTACAGAGGGCTGAATTCAAAGAATTCCTGAAAATCAAAGTGATAAAATAATGCAGCAGGCTAGTCCATTTTGCTGAAATTTCATTGCAATAACTCAAATTGGTACCCCCACGTGCTTGTATGCATGAATGACGTTGGGGAATGTTCCTAATGAGACGACTGATGGTGTCCTGGGGTATTCCCTCCCAGATCTGGACCAGGGCATCATTAACTCCTGAACAGACTGAGGTGCAACCTGGAAGTCAGATGGACCGAAACAATGTCCCAGAGATGTTCTTTTGGATTTAGGTCAGGCGGGCATAGGGGCCATTCATTGGTATCAATTCCTTCATTCTCCAGGAACTGGCTGCATACTCTCACCACGTGAGGCCGGGCACTGTCGTGCACCAGGAGGAACCCAGGACCCATTGAACCAGCATAGGGTCTGACAATGGGTCCAAGGAGTTCATCTAGATTCCCTAATGGCAGTCAGGGTGCCATTGTCTAGCCTGCAGAGGTCTGTGCGTCCCTCCATAGATATGCCTTCCCAGACCATCACTGACCCACCACCAAAGCAGTCATGATGAACGATGTTACATGCAGCATAATGTTATCGATGGCTTCTCGAGACCCTTTCAGGTCTGTCACATGTGAGGTCATTTTGTAGGACTCTGGCAGAGCTCATCCTTTTCCTCCATGCACAAAGGTGCAGATACCGGTCCTGCTGATGGGTTAAGGACCTTCTACGGCCTTGTCCAACTCTCCTAGAGTAACTGCCTGTCTCCTGGAATCTCCATGCTCTTGAGACACAGCAAACCTTCTGGCAATGGCACGTATTGATGTGTCATTCTGGAGGAATTGGACTGCCTGTACAACCTCTATAGCAGTGGTCCTTGGGGCCCAACAGGCCAGATTTGCAAGATAACTAAATTACATCACATGTGATCTCATTTTCTGCTCAGTGATTGCAGTATTCTAGTCTGCATCTCCCCAAGGTAATACTTAAAATCTGGCCTGTTAGTGGGGCCCCCGAGGACTGGAGTTGAGGACCACTGCTCTATAGGGTTCAGGTATTGCCTCATGCTACCAGTAGTGACACTGACAGTAGCCAAATGCATAACTAGTTAAAAACAGTCAGAAAAGTTAAGTAAAAAAATGTCAGTGGCCTCCACCTGTAAAACCATTCCTGTTTTGGAGATCGTCTCACTGTTGCACATCTTGTGTACCTGTTAATTAAATTAACACCAAAGCAGCTGAAACCGATTAACAACCCCCTCTGCTACTTAACTACCAGATCAATATCCCTGGAGTTTTTTTGACTTGATGCTACATTCTGATTAGGAAGTGTTCCTTTTTTTTTTCAGCAGCCCCTGAACTCTCCTCGATGTGATGTGTACATGTACACTCAGTCGTTTATTGTAGGTTTGGAGGCAGTGGAGGTTACAGGCTTTTTTTTTGAAAGCAGAAAAATCGCGTTCAGAACTGTAGCTTACCGGCATTTCAAAGGCCAAATGCTTATAACCGCAGTAAACTGCGTTTAGGAAGGTTTTTTTAAAAAAGGAAAGACATTTCTGATAATTTTTGGAAAATATAACATAAAAATGTAAAAAAAAAAAAAAAAAAAAAAAACACCGTCCAGTCCAGTAGTAAACTCTGATCCCCCACGCAATTTTTTGAAATCTTCGGAGCCTAGTGGCCTGTATACGATCCGAAAATCGGACGGACACAGCTTCAGATCTTCATAACAGTTGGGACGTCCCAAAGCAGTGTTAAACATGAGCGGTGGGAACAGCAAAAAAAAATTGCCTAGACTAAAAAGCAGCAAACCAGGCAACAGGCACTCAACCAAAACAACTGGAGCTCACCTGAAAAAAACATTACACCCTCGAAGAGGATCAGGTCCTCAACAGCAGCCTGCAAAACCTTGTGGCCAAAAGAAGCATCCACAGATGCCAACACATCCACTTTATAAAACTGTGCAAAAGTGTGCACCAACGACAGAAAGCCCAGGAGGCACTAAGCGTACGAGTAGAGTGCCCCTTAACAGGGAAAGGAGGAACCTGACCCTCGATGGAATAGGCCTGAATCACTGTCTGATCCATCTGGAGATGGTCTCAGAGGAAACAGACAACCCTTTACGAGGCTCACCCGTGAGTACAAAAGAGTCTGACTTCCTGAAAGACTCCGTAGCTGCCAGGTACACCCTAATTGCCCGGACCACATCAAAGGCAATTTCCTTCGGATGTGAATCACCAGATAAGGTGAACGACAGGATAACGCTGCCAGTGCTGACACCCAGCACGCAGAAGTGATAGCCTCCAAAAAGGCCACCTTCTGGGACAGCGTAAGCAGGGCAATCTTCTCAAAGGGAGGCTTCTGGAGGACAGACAGCACCAAATTGAGGTCCCAAGGCGGCAATGGAGCCTGCACTGGAGGAACCAAAAATGTTGGATACCCCAAAAAAAAAAAAAAAAAAAAAAAAAAAAAAAGGTACGCACCAGGGAGTGTGTAGCCAAAGGTCGTTGGAAGAAGACGACTGCCAAAGCTGTCACCTGGCCCTTGTTGGTACTCAAGGCAAATTTCTGTTCAACCACCCATTGAAGGAAGGTCAAGAGCCGAGCCACCAAGAAGGAGCGAGGATGAACCCCAAGAGACTCACACCACGCAATGTACGTCTTCCACGTATGTTAGTAGATCCTCCTAGAAGTAGATGTCCTAGCTTTTAAACAGTGTAGGAATCCTCGACTCAGATAAACTTCTATCCTTCAGCACCTGGCGTTAACAGCCAAGCCATCAAAGGCAGCAACTGTAAAGTAGGATGGGAGATCGGTCCTTGGGACAGCAGATCCTCCCTGAGAGGAAGCTTCCAGCCGCAACAGATCGGCGTACCAAGCCGACGAGGCCAGTCCCCAGCCACTAAGATGACCGAAATTCCTCTTCCCTCGATCCTGCCTAGACATCTTGGCAGAAGCTTGAGAGGAGGGAAGGCGTAAATCAGACGATACTGACCCCTCAAAGCTACCATCGTGTCTGTGGCATCCGCTAGAGGACCCCGTGACCGATCCACAAACCTCTGTACCTTTCTGTTGAGCCGAGATGCCATCAGATCCACCTCAGGGGTGCCCCACTGGGGACACAACTGATGAAACCCCTCCGGATGAAGGGATCACTCCCCTTGGCCCAACGCCTGAAAATTCAGAATCTAGGTTAACTCCTGCAGAGTTAGTATTGTGATCTCCAGGTTTTCCACAAGAGCAGGAGGAGACTTCACTCGCAGGAGATCCTCCAAGTAGCCCAGTACCGCAATCCCCTTTTGGCAAAGCTAGCACCGAGGCTAACACTTTTGTGAAGACCCAAGGAACAGAGGCGAGACCAAAGGGTACCACCACAAACTGAGAATGCTCCTCTCTCACAGCAAAGCGGAGAAAAGTGCTGGTGACTGGCACATATTGGAATGGGACGATAAGCATCCTTGATGTTGATAGAGGCAAGGAAATCCCCCTGATGCAGGGATGCCACCACCATGCGAATCCTGAACTTTTGCTCCTGCACAAAGCAGTTCAGCGCCTTGAGGTCCAGGATTGGACCCACTTTGCCTTCCTTCCTGGAAACTAAACAAAGAATCTTGCTGGGGGACAAGAGCGAAACACGATCTTGTAGCCGGACCGAATGACTACGCGGACAAACTTATCTTGCACCAGGGAAGTCCACGGGTCCAGAAACCAGCGAAGATGTCCCCCCCACCCCAGATACGGGGGTAAGGGCACCTTCATGCTGAAGGAGCCTTGTCGTTTGGCTCCTCCAGAGGAGGCCCTGAAAGGCTTCAAACACTTGTCAGTCGACCCTGAGGGACAAAAAACAAACAAAAAAAAAAAAAGCTCATGAGCCGAAAAGGAAGGCTCACGTCTACGACGAGAGTCCTTGCCTTTAGTAGCCTGCAAGAGAAAAAAAAAAAAAAAAAAAAAAAAAAAAGGTACTCTTCCCCATCTGTGAGACCTTTTATGGCGTCATCCAGGGTAGCTTCAAAACAAGCGATCTCCTCGAAAGGGAAGATCAGTCGAGGCCTTTTTAGAAGTCTGGTACACAGACCAGCATTTGAGCCAAAAAAGGCACCCCGAAGGACCACTGCCAAAACAGAGAGCTGAGCCATCAAGGGAGCCACATCCAAAGAGGCATCACAGATACCTGCAGCCCCTAGACCAGCTGGTCCACCAGTTTAGCAAAGGCAGGGGGAGTGGTTCTCCCTCCAGGTCACAGCGTAAAAGTTTAGCCCACAGTGCTTGCGACACCAGCCAATGAATGGCCACTGCAAGCATGGAACCCAATAACCTGAAATTATAGTTTCCGCAGTTTTTCTGAAGAACACCTTGGTTTGGTTGGCATCCAAAACCGGTCCCCCAAAAAATTCCAGTGTCAGAATCTTGGAGGACATTAAGATTTAAGATGCCATAGCCCAGCCCAGGATCACAAGTGTCCACTGGAAAGATAAAACAGGATGGCAGAGGGACTAGAATTTCAAGAAGGAAATTACTTTTACCCAACTCCGAGATCATGTGTTAAACAGAAAGCCCGTGGGCAAAATCTGGCCCGCCAGGTCATTTAATGTGGACCCACGCACCTCTCCTACAGCTGTGGCACCCCCCCCCTTCCTCATCTCTGCTCCCACCTTGTCTCAGCAGTTGGCAGGGAGGACATAGCTGCTCCTAGAGATTCTGTACCTCTCTGTGCAGCCGCAGCACCCTCTCGTATCTGTCTCCAACCCTCCTCTGGTCCTTCTCCAGACCCTGAACTTTCTGCTTCCCAGCTCCACCCCCAACTTCTTCAGATGTAATTGAGTTTGACACACAGTTCCTAGATGCTCAGCTAATAGCTTGTTCCACAGTGTGTGGGTTTGGCCAAAAAAAAAAAAAAAAAAAAAAAAAAAAAAAGGTCGCCCCTTTTCCTTTTTTAAGCTGTACATGGCATCCTGCTCATACCACACACACACACTCACTGAAACCTAAAAACACACACAAAGTACTTCCAGGTATGAGGGAACATGTGAAATGCTTCAACCTCCCCACAATAATGAACCTAGGCAGTCACATGGCATATAGGGCAAGTACATGCAAGACCAAATATATAATTTGTATGTGGCATTTGTGATTGTCACAGTACTTACATAATCAGACCGCACTATGACTGGATATTGCCTAATATTGGGGTATACAGTTGATGGTTGTGACACCCCTCCCCCAACTAGAGGTACAGGAAAATTATGCAGGATCATTGGTCTTTCTGGCTATCACCACATGGTAAAACTTGGCAATGGGAAAGGCTCTCTCCAATGGCTCATATTGAGTAATGAATGGTACACAAACCAAGCATGCCTATAATGAAATAATGCGTGCCCATCAGGCATCATTGTTGCATCAGAAGTGTGCGCTCTACTATGCACTGGCAATGCTCTCTCTCTCTTACCAGTGATTGGTTTTTATCCCCCCTGAATGAGAGTGGGTAGAATAAAGCATCGGGGCAATGATTAACATTGCAAACGACTGGTTGCCCCGCCCATTCTGCTTGCAGTGGATTTTTAGTTGGAAGATTTAGTCCGGATAGATTCCTTCATGCTGGCCTCAGAGTAAAGCCATGTAATGTAATATGTATAAAATAAATTTCTATACTGTGTAAAATACAGTTATGCACCATATCAACCTGCTCAGCACAGCCGCAGTTCTTTATTCTTGACACTGTGCCACAAATCAGAGCCACTAGAGCCTAAAGATTTATTGCGGTTCATGGACTCTGGGTTTAAACAAAATGGCAGCCTCCGAAAGGAAGAAACAGGAACAATGCTAGAGGCTATTTACACCACACACTTATTTGGTAGCATACTTATTAACCACTTTTAATAAATGGCTCGTTATCGTCTGGCGACGTAGACCTACGTCACCAGACATTCCCCTCTCTCGGCGACGCGCGCGCGCGCCGCCGGAGGCTCGCTCCCGCTGTTTTCAGTCACAGCGGGAAATGGGCCAGGGGAGGAGCGGCAGTGATCACCGCTGCTCTTCCCCCGATCGTCGGGGGATCGAGTGTGGAGATCCGCCCGCTGGTGTAAACAAAGCGGGCGGATCTCCTAAGTGACAGGCAGGGACAGATTGCAGGATTCAGCATAGCTGAACCTGTGATCTGTGCCTGTGTCACATAGTCCCCTCCCCCCCACACACGTCAGTAAGCACCAGGCATACATTAACCCCTTGATCACCAATAAAAGGTAACCCCTTCCCTGCCAGTGTCATTTTTACAGTAACAGTGCATATTTATAGCACTGATTACTGTAGTATAATGTCACTGGTACCCCCAAAAGTGTCAAAAATGTCAGTCAAGGGTCCGATCTGTCTGCCGCAATGTCACAGTCCCGCAAAAATAAAATAAAAAAATGACAAATTTCCCGTAGTTAGTAGCTACGATAACCTTTGCGCAAACCAATCAAAATACGCTTATTGCGATTTTTTTTACCAAACATACATATGAAAACAAATTGGCCTAAAATGTTAAAAAAAAAATCAGATTTTTACATTTTTTTTTTGGGGGGGGGGGAATTTCATATAAAAAAAATGTGAAAAATATTGTTATTTTTTCAAAATTTTCGCTTTTTTTTTTTTTTGTTTATAGCGCAAAAAGTTAAAAATCGCACAGGTGATCAAATACCACCAAAAGAAAGCTCTATTTGTGGGGGAAAAAAGGATGTAAATTTAATTTGGGTACAGCATCGCACGACCGCGCAATTGTCAGTTAAAGTAATGCAGTGCCAAATCGCAAAATATGGCCTGGTCAGGAATGGGGTAAAATCGTCCGGTCTTAAAGCGGTTAAAAATATGCTCATTGAGAATTTTTTTGTCAAAGACATGTAGCTAAATACATTTTGGCCTAAATATATGACAAAAATTGAATATATTGGATATTTTTTAACTGTCAAAGTAGAAAAATATTGTTATTTTTTTCAAAATTGTCGCATTTTTTTATTATCGCAAAAAATAAAAAAATAAAAATCACAGAGATGATCAAATACCACCAAAAGAAAGCTCTGTTTGTGGGGAAAAAAAAGGACGTAAATTTCGTTTGGGTATGGGGTTGCGTGACCGCGCAATTGTCAGTTAAAGTTGCACAGTGCCGAATCGCAAAAAGTGGCCTGGACGTAAGACAGCAAAATCCTCCGGTGGTAAAGTGGTTAATGTGGAATGCATATTGCTTGATAAATATTATTTATCAAGGTTATGGGTGAAGTTCCGCTTTAATCAAGCAACTGATCATATAATGTACCTGATGTGAGTCTGCATTAGGTCTGTTCTGGTAGTTGGTGGTGCCACCAATGTCTGTTTATTTCTGTTTATTGCTAATCCTTTCTCTGCCAAATTACTCCTATGGGCAGACTATACTACTAAAGCAAAACAACTGGCCACATCATTTGTAATACATGCAGTCCCGAATGCCACTTGCCAGTGTGTAGGCCAGTGAGTTGAACAAAACTAAAGTGTTTAGTAACAAATCCTACAAAGAAGCGACATAATTATATCATCTTTATCTGCAATAAACGGTCAATCATTTAGACACAAACAGGTGGCACAACCATTTTTTTTTCTAAATATCCAACAAACTTTACCACAAGTAGTACAAACTCACAAAGCCAGACTGTGGCACATTGTTCAACCCCATCACTGTCCTACTCCTTCCACTTTGTTCAACCCCATCACTGTCCTACTCCTTCCACTTTTTTTTCTCCAATAGGGGCTTAGTGATTAAGAAAGGAGTACTGGAGCAGCGTGGGGGAGATTATATATCTACATTTAATCCTAATTTCACAATATGGGGATCCCTTGGTTTTTCAAATATGCATAATAATAATGGGAAAATACTCCACAAATATTAACACCAACATTTTGGAATACAAAATATTTTTTTAAAAACATGAAACAATAACATTTCAGAATTTAGAAGTTATAAAATGCAAAAATCACAAGAAAATAGGCAAATGGATTATCCCAAATTCTCACCTGGTAGCAGTTAAAGTGGTTCTAAAGCCTAAATATTTAGAACCTTAATGCATTCCTTGTTTTAAAAGCAAGAAATGTTTAGGTAGCAGTATAGCCCCTATAGTTACCTGAGCCCTCACTTGATCCAGTGCTGTGCCCATCTATAGCGGCAAGGTCTTCTCCCCACTCTCACGGGCTTTGCTGAGGCAGCGGGAGCCATATCAGTTAAATTCTGTAACGAGGGAGCGGGGCTGAGCCCCACTGTCTGTTTATGGATGCAGGCAGCACAGTTCAAGATCGAGCCCACAGGTGTGCCACAATAGGAAGTGGATTCCGGTGGTGGTACACCGAGAAGAGGAGGGGCCTTGAGCGCCAGCGGGGGACCCGAGAAGAAGAGGTTCAAGCTCCTCTGTGCAATCTCATTGCACAGAGCAGAAAAAACATGCATGTTTTTAGCACCCCCCAGGCGTTCTACCTCATGCTGTAAAGGAGGAGGGGGGCAAAAATTATCCCTGTGGTCACGTTCAACAGGGAAAAACCACCTGCTGATCACAACCCATTCAAAAGAATGGCGGTGCGCTGCAACCGTGCTCGATATACAAGATCGTGGTCGCATAGCTCAAGAGGTTAAAGCAGGCAATCAGCAGGAGCTTCTGCCAGAACACTATGCCCTGGTGGGGGGAGAACTATTAGGAATCAAATAGTTTTTTTGTCCCCATACAGCTGCACTGGCTGCACAGAAAAAAAAAAAAACAATCTTTGTCCGGCTTTATGCTTTAATGCTAACAAAACTCCTCACAGCCAACAATTAAACTCTAGTGTTAGAAATTTGAATCTTAGCGATGACGGTGAAGGAGAAATTGCACCACAGAGGCGTCACAAAGTACACTTCAGACCAACACAGCCGCAAGTGATTACTGGATAGAATTAGTAGAGGTTTGATTGCATTTAACTGCAAGCTGAAGTTTCTCTTTATTTCAAACTTTGTTTGCTATATTTAAAAAGCATGCAATTTAACCGCAAAGGGAAAGGATATCATGACTCAAGTGCTAAAGTGTGACTCATTAAAAAAAATATGTATAACTAGAACATTCACCTGGACCCGAGGGAAAGAAGTGCTCTAAAAATCACTTTACAAACTGAAGAGACTACAGTCAAACCACCGTGTCACTTATCAAAACAAGAGGGGGGTCAGACACATCAGGATGCAAGGCTATGTACAGCACCCAGTGTATGATGCCAACATTTTCCAGCAACTACAATCCATAATCCTTTTGTTATGTAAACAAAGATATATTTATAGTGTGTTCCTGCATAGAGTAATTGGTGAGTAGATTACTCATTCTCTTTGTAAGAGTCCTTTTTCACTAGACTGGCACATAAATTATTCACAACTCCAAACATTAAGGCAACAAGACGCAGCTTGATGCTATTTAAAGAACGCCGACTTATGAAAACCTAGGAAAAAAAAATATTCAGGGCAGTTGTCAAGACTAACCAATCAGGTTTCACCTTTAAAAATGAACACAATTCACCAAGCTATGAAAAACACAGAATAACTGGCTTCATTTACGTATTTTAGAAAAAAAAAAATTATATATAAACTAAAATTATGTACGGTGTATAATATAAGCTTTTGGAAAACACACAGGCTTATTCACCAAGAGACTGGTCTGTGCTGTGCAGCAATTTATAACAGCTACAATCATGTTTAAGGCTCCGTTCACATACTAGCGTATCCGAACGTGGGCAGAATCACTGCGACTCCGAATTATTGTAAATCACGGGATGCCTGTGCGATTCCTGTGACTTGCAATGGCACCGCAAACGCTGCACGATTTTGAGCAATAATCAAAATTTAACCAAAATGGCGCAAACAGAATCACGGGACACTTGTCGCTCCAAAACAAGTTCCTGTACTATATTTGGGGCGACAGGCGTCCCGCGATTCTGTTAGCACAATTTTACAGCTATTCGTCAGGTGACAATCGTGGCAAAATTGCGCCGCGTTTGCGGTGCCATTGCAAGTCACGGGAATCCCACATTTTGCAATGATTCTGGATCACTGCAGAATTGCAGCGATTCTGTCCACAATCCGATACGCTAGTACAGGGGTGTCAAACTAAATTTTCATTGCGGGCCGCATCAGCATTATGGTTGCCCTCAAAGGGCCGGTTATATCTGTAAGATTAGATTGTCCAGAGCACCCCACGCCCCCTTACAACCTTACATGAGATGTCAAGACTCAAGAGCTCCCCCACCATCAGAAGTCAAGAGTCACCCACCCTTCCTTACATCACAATGCACCTCCTTACCTTGTGCTGCTGCCAGGAAGAAGTTGTGGGTGGATCTGGGAAGAAGTACAGGGTCTGGAGGAGGACCAGAGTCGGGCTGGAGTCAGCTTCCAGAGTCTGCTAAATGCTCAGATCAGGAAAGGCATAGAAAAGGTGGTGTTGCGGCTGCACAGAGAGGTGCAGGATCTGTAGGAGGAGTTCTGCCCTCCTCTCTGCTGCGGACTGCTGGGAAGGGGGTTGGGTAAAGGCGAGCCTTTCTGCAGCTGCACAGAGAAGCTCTGGATCTGGCAAAGGAGTTCTGTCCTCTCTGCTGCGGACTACTGAGACAAGGTGGAGGCAGAAACAAGGAGGGGTGCTACAGCTGCAGGAGAGGTGCGAGGGCCACATGAAATGGCCTGGGGGGGCCGCATTCGGCCCGCGGGCCTTGTGTTTGACACTGGTGCGCTAGTATGTGAACAGAGCCTTAAGCTTTGCTCAGAGAGGAGCATTTTACGAGCTGAAAAACGCTCAGGTGTGAAGTCTCAAAACAAGCAAAATCACATTCATTTTAATGGTACCGGTTCACATGAGCGTTTTTTTTTGCCTGAAGCACAAAAAAAAAAAAAAAGTACATGAGCTTCTTTTTTGGCAGATTACAAACATTTTTGTTAGAGGTCAATGAGTGCCTGAAAAAACGCCTGAAAACGATACGCTCAGGTGTGAATGGAGCCTTAACTGTGCTGGCTACATTATGAGATCTAACTAGTTTTTGCGTTTTGAAAATCCTCATTCCATTTTTTTTTAGAAGAAAACAAACTGTGGGTTGTCTTTATGTACACAAAGCCCTGTCCATCAATGCGGCAACAGATGAGATATGGATTAGTAGCTACGCATTGGCACACACGCGTTTGCTTTGATGTGAGCTCCCATGCTGACACAGAGTAAAATGATCTCCAGCTAGTCTGCAAGAAAGGAAACTGTGCCGTAAGCCAATCGACTCAGATTATGTCACATAACAAGGCGGGATCACCACTGACAGAAACAATCTTGCTTAGCCAATGACAGCTTGCTGAGGTGGAGCTAGAATTCATTCAGGAAATGTATCTGTGTTCAGTCACTACTCGTGTGCCATTACACAGGAGAGAAATAAACAGAATCCCAGGCATTCACGTGAGGAGTAAAACGCACGGCATAAGTGCAGCGAGCACTGGACTTCACATCGCACAATGCAGGAGATAAGTCTGATTTCAAATATACAGGCAGACACAAATAACAATGACATTTGTTACCAACACAGAAAAGGGTCTGAAATACCTTTCTATAAAACATTACAAAATGAATCATTCCAAACCGTGCAACAAACACTTATATTTTACATAAACACACCACACACATTACCCAAGTTCTAAGGCTGCAGTCACATGTCAGCGTATTGATCGTGGGCAGAATCGCCACGATCCGGAAATCATTGCAAATCACGGGACGCCTGTGCGTTGCAATAGCACCCCAAACGCTGTGCGATGTTGCTGTGATTTCCGCCTGCCGAATCGCGGTAACATTGCGCAAAAAAAAATTGCGGGACGCATTACGCCCAAAAAAGTACAAGAGAAGTGTGTACGGCGGAGAGAGCTGGAATGAACCGTTCTGCCCCCCTTAGAATGCCGGCTACCTGCAGAGCCACCAGGACACTTCTTATGCCCCCTTGGTGATTGACATAAAGCCCCGGCCGTAGCCTTGTCTGACTGAAAGCGAACTTGACATCCCTGAAGACGATCTGTCCAATGTTCCAGGGACCGTCTGATCGCTTGGAGTTCCAAGACATTGATCGGTAGTATAGACTCTTCCAGTGACCAGATCCCAAGCAGAATTTTTGCCAAGGACGCCACCCCAGCCGGACAGACTGGCATCTGTGGTGATCACTTTCCAATACAAGGGGAGTAAGGATTTGTCCAGCCGAAGCACTAAGCCACCATATCAGGGACTCCTTCCCCGGCTCAGCCGCATCCGTTTGTCCAGAGACTGCAGAGTCTTGTCCCATTTGGCCAGAATCTCCCTTTGCAGTGACCCCATATGGAACTATGCAAACGGAACGGCCTCAAAATAAGGTAGACACCATCAGGTCTACCACCACCAGGACACCACCAGTACCCGCATGCAAGTCCGGAGGGATAACCATCTGCTGGACAACAGGAAACGAATCGCAACTTGCAGTTTCTGGAGTTATGCCCCGTACACACGTGCAGATTGTCGGCCGAAAAGATTCGGCCGAAGACCGATCGGCCGATTGTAGGCTTGTTAGTATGATGCTTCTGAGAGCCGACAGCGCACTTTCGGCCGAACAGAATCTGTCGTGCAAGCATTAAAATTTTTGTAGGCCGACACTAGAACGGCCGATTGTTCGCCAGTCAGTACAGAATTCGGCCGACAGACAGCAGATTTGCAAGACTGGGCATGCTCAGAAAAGAAAAAACAGGGAAAGTTAACCATCACATGACATCACTTCTGCAGTCGGCTGTTGTTGGCCGACAAAATTCGTGTGCAGTCTTTTGCACTTTTCAGCGGACAGGACAGCCCTGGACAAAAGACGGCCGATCGGTCGGCCGACGATCGGTACGTGTGTACGAGGCATTAGTCCAGAGGAAGGAGCACTCTGGCTAAGGCAGAGTCCAGAGTCAGACCCAGATAGTCCAGCTTTGTGGACAGAACCAGAGCAGATTTCTGAAAATTCAGAATCCAGCCAAACTCCCTCAGAGTTTGGAGGATGATTCCCATGTTTTTCAGCAGAGCAGTAAGACTGTGCTCGCAGGAGGTCCTCCAAGTAGCCTAGTACCGCGATCTCCCATTGGCTTAACAATGCTAGCACCGGGGCTAACACTTTTGTAAAGACCCGAGGAGCAAAGGCAAGACCAAAGGGTAACACCACAAACTGAAAATGCTCCTCTCACATGGCAAAGTGGAGGATGCGCTGGTGACAGGCACATATTAGAATGTGAATGTATGCATCCTGGATGTCAATAGAGGCAAGAAAATCCCTTTGATGCAGGGTTACCACTGCGAAGCACCCGCACAAAGCAGTTCAGCACCTTGAGGTCCAGGATTGGACGCACCTTGCCTTTCTTCCTGGGAACTGTACACAGGTTTGAGTAAAAACCCTAAAAACATACCGATCCCGTAAACAGGGACAATCACCCCTTGAAGTAACAGGTCTTGTACTACCCCCAACAGACCCTGTAACCAGTCCGGGGACAAGCGCAAGTTGGAAGGAAAGAACCTTGCCAGGGGGGGTAAGAGCGAAACTCAATCTTGTAGCCGGACCGTATGATTTTGTGGACCCACTTCTCTTGTACCAGGGAAGTCCACGGGTTCGGAAACCAGCGAAGACGTCTCTCCACCCCGATATGAGTGAGGGTGCACCTTCATGCTGAAGGAGCCTTAGCGACTGGTCTGGATAAGCCCGCTCTCGACCTGCCAGACAAAGCTTGCTTGGATCCACCAGAGGAGGCCCTAAACGGCTTTGATCCCTTGTCAGTCGCCCCTGAGAGACGAAAAAACTTCTTATGAGCCGAGAAGGATGGCCCAGGTGTACGACGAGGGTCCTTGCCCTTAGTAGCCTGCGGAAGAAAGGTACTAATGAGGTCATCCAGGGTGGCTCCAAACAGGCGATCTCCTTGAAAAGGAAGATCAGTCAAGGCCTTCTTAGAAAAAATACGCAGAAGGACCACTGCTGAAACAGAGAGCCTAGCGACTAGGGGAGCCGCATCCAAAGAGGCATCACAGATAAACTGCAGCCCCTGGACCAACTGGTCTGCCAGCTCAGCAAAGGCAGGGGGGAGCTGCTCCCCCTCCAGGTCACAGCGTAAAAGCTTTGCCCACTCGGTCAGAGTTAGCTACACCAGTGCAATGGTAAATACCGGCCTCAGTGCCGAACCAGCCAGGGTGTACAAATTGCGGGCCACAGCCTCCACCTTCCTGTCAGCTGGATCCTTAAAGTCTGGGGGACTCAACGCCACACTTTTTAGAGATTTGTAAAAAAAAAAAAAAAATTTGAAACCCATTTATCATTTTCCTTCCGCTTCACAATTATGTGCCACTTTGTGTTCGTCGATCACATAAAATACATTTAAGTTTTTTGGTTGTATCATAAGAAAATGTGGAAAATTTCAAGGAGGTGTGAATACATTTTCAAGGCACTGTAATTGGTCGAGTGAAATAAGCACAGCTTTTCCATGTTTTCTAATCTCAGCAAACATTCACTTTGCTAAATGAACAGCCTGTAATACTTTAGTAGTAAATCAACCCCATTGTCTCCCATCTCCTGAGTGTGCGATGACAGGCAGCTGACAGACCTCGGGTAAACTTTAACACTCCAGCATCAGGCTCAGAGAGTGAGTAAAGTCTAGTACACATGATCAGAAAATTGCATGAAAATACCGCTTTCGATCGTTAATACGCGACTTTTGAAAGCAGATCGTGAGAGTTTGTCCGAAATTACCCAAAAGGGACAAACTCGAACCTTTTTCTCGTACTATAACAGAACGTACGATTTGTGTTTAATCAGCACAGTTTTCGTCTGAAAATACATCACTTCCGAATTTTTATTCTGTTGTATGAAAAAAAAAAAAAAAAAAAAAAAAAAACGGACGATCACTCTCTCATATTGGTCACTAGAAGTTCACCGTGGCACCTCATGGCAAAGAACTCTCTGGGGATCTGAAAAAAGTATTGTTGCTCTACATAAAGATGGCCTAGGCTATAAGAAGATTGCCAAGACCCTGAAACTGAGCTGCAGCACGGTGGCCAAGACCATACAGCGGTTTAGCAGGACAGGTTCCACTCAGAATGGGCCTCGCCATTGGTCAACCAAAGAAGTTGAATGCACGTGCTCAGCGTCATATCCTGAGGTTGTCTTCGGGAAATAGAAGTAGGAGTGCTGCCAGCATTGCTAACGAGGTTGAAGGGGTGGGGGTCAGCCTGTCAGTGCTCAAGATCATAAGCCGCACACGGCATCAAACTGGTGTGCCTGGCTGTCGTCCCAGAAGGAAGCCTCTTCTAAAGATGATGCACAAGAAAGGCCACGAACAGTTTGCTGAAGACAAGCAGGCTAAGGACACAGATTACTGGAACAATGTCCTGTGGTCTGATGAGACCAATATAAAACTTATTTGGCTCAGATGGTGTCAAGCATGTGTGGCGGCAACCAGGTGAGGAGTACAAAGACAAGTGTGTCTTGCCTACGGTCAATCATGGTGGTGGGAGTGTCATGGTCTGGGGCTGCATGAGTGCTGCCGCCACTGGGGAGCTACAGTTCATTGAGGGAACCATAAATGCCAACATGTACTATGACATACTGAAGCAGAGCAATGATCCCCTCCCTTAGGGGACTGAGCCGCAGGGCAGTATTTCAACATAACGACCCACCTCCGAGATGACCACTGCCTTGTTAAAGAAGCTGAGGGTAAAGGCAATGGACTGGCCATGCATGTCTCCAGATCTCAAACCTCTTGAGCATCTGTGGGGCATCCTCAAACAGAAGGTCTCCAACATCCACCAGCTCTGTGATGTTATCATGGAGGAGTGGAAGAGGACTCCAGCGGCAACCTGTGAAGCTCTGGTGAACTCCATACCCGAGAGGGTTAAGGCAGTGCTGGAAAATAATGGTGGCCACACAAAAGATTGACACTTTGGGCCTAATTCAGACATTTTCACTTAAGGGTGTACTCACTTTTGTTGCCAGCGGTTTAGAAATTAATGTCTGCGTGTTATTTTGAGAGGACAAAAAATGTACACTGTTATACAAGCTGTACACTCACTACTTTACATTGTAGCAAAGTGTCACTTCTTCAGTGTTGTCACATGAAAAGATATATTTACAAAAATGTGAGGGGTGTACTCACTTTTGTGAGATACTGTACAATTGTAACAAGTAAGCAAACACTCCTACAGACAAGACAAAATATTCCAAATCCTCTATAGAGCCAAATGTAACCAATTATAACTCTATAAAATAACTATAGGCTAATGTATGGAAGATTACACTGTTTAGTTTTTTTTTACACCATGTTTAGCTTTGTTTAATGTGTGTCTAAGTGCTCATTCAAAGGTGTATCAAAAATGCTGTGTACCGCGTATATTCTTCAATGCAGTTTATAGTTCTCTGTGCAGCAATATAGAAGCCTATATACCTATTAACACGTCTGCATCTGGCAGTGCAATTTTGCATTCAGAAATGTCAAATAAAAATGAGAGAACAAAGCTGCGTTCAAGGCTGTATTCGGACCATAAGTTACACTGTACATGTTAACATTGGTGCCAACGTCTACAAGTATACCTGAACTCCATTGGCAGCCTCTGAGGCTTAGCACCAACATGTAAACATCAACAATGTGTAGCCAGCTGCTATGCCTCCACTGATTACACACTATTGAGGCTTAAATGTCAGCCCTGAATAAGTCATTAAGAATTGACCTAGGTCATTCTACGCATTCGTTTCATTCATGGCCAGCATGTAAACATCAATAATGTGTAATCAGTGGCACCCCTGGCTACACATTGTTGGCATTTACATGTCTGCCCCGAGCAGCAGCAGTAGCCAATGGGGTCCATGTACACATGCAACGTCACACGCCTACAGACAACTTTTTATGCAGGATCTCACTACTACCAATATTCTGCATGAATCAATAAGGCCCTACTCTTCATGAATCTGGGGTATCAGAATAACCTAAGGGTCCTTTCACACAGGCTTTCCGGTTTTCCTCAGCGGAAATCAATCCCCCAATCCACGCTGAGAAGGTGGATGTCAGATCCATCTCCGCTTACTTTGCTGAGACAGACCTGTCAGAGCCCTGCACTCCTCTATGGGAGATAGGATGAAAAAACGGACCGCCTGTCGGTTTTCATCCGATCCTGCAGACAGATGGAATAAATGGGGTTTCCATCCGTCTGGATTTCATGGACAGGATCGGAGAGCAGCGGGTGTCAGTAGACATGTCACCGCTGACATCCACTGCCCCATAGTAATAATTGGAGCATCCGATCAGGTCTGCTTGAGAAACTGACAGGTGGACCTGATCGGAAAGCCCGTGTGAAAGGGGTCTAAATCTGATGGTTTCTGTTCTGCCAACTGCCTGATCTAACATACTTGCTTTCCAGTATATATGTGCCTAGTGCAGTGATGGCGAACCTTGGCACCCCAGATGTTTTGGAACTACATTTCCCATAAAACTAAACTACACTGCAGAGTGCATGAGCATCATGGGAAATGTAGTTCCAAAACATCTGGGGTGCCAAGGTTCTCCATCACTGGCCTAGTGCATAAGGTCAAATAGTTGAGTGGGCAGCAAACGATAAAATTCAGGTGACCTTATAACACCCTCTGGAAAAAAAAAAAAAAAAAAATCACAATAAGCGTATTTTGATGTTTTGCGCAAAAGTTATCACGTCTACAAACTAGGGGAAATAAGTCATTTTTATTTATTTATTTTACTGGTAATGGCAGCGATCTGTGATTTTTAGCAGGACTGACATTGTGGCGGACAGATCAGACCCCTTACTGACTTTTGGGGGGACCAGTGACATTAATACACTAATCAGTGCTAAAAATATGCACTGTTACTGCAATAATGACAATCGCAGGGAAGGGGTTAACCTAGGAGTGATCAAAGGGTTAAATGCGAGTCTAGGGGAGTGTTTACTAACTGTGGGGGGGGGGGGGGGGGCTGTGAAATGACCATAGAGACCTGTGATCCTATATAGAAGGATCACTGGCGCTCTGATCATTTTAGAGAGAATAACGGTCTGCTGTGTTTACAACAGCTGACCGCTCTCTCTCAGCGGGGAGCGATCGCGGGTGCCCGGTGGCAATTAGTGCTGACATCCCCGCGCGTGGCCGACGTAGTCCTACGTCGGTTCGCACAGGAGGGGCTGCCTGCCGCAGTAAAACTGCAGGGGGAGGGCGGTCCGCAACTGGTTAAAGTGTTACTAAACCCAGGAGCCTGCATTCACTATATCTGGTCGCCCACCATACACAGAACATGGAAATGCAATTATTTTAGTAAATATAAACTGCTAAATACCTTTTCATTAGCAGTATATAGCAGTCTTGTGACTCCTATCAGTGTCTGGTTAAAGCTTGCAAGAGGAGTTTTCATTGCCCTCTGACTGTCCTATGAGGCTGAAGGACCCCTGATCCTTTGTCTGGACAGTGCTGGTTGGCCCTGTGCTGATCACATGCACCCTTCCAAGAAAAAAAAAAACTAGCAAGACACACCAAACTGAGCATGTGCCGAGTGCCTCTGAGGTTCTGTTCTATCAGGAGACGGATTGGGGAGGGGAGGATCAGAGCAAACAGGATCAAACAGTCTTTTAACACAATGCACAGGTTCCACAGTGAGTATACCAAGCATGCTTTACTGCATATACACATTGATTTTACTGTTGGTTTAGTAACACTAATTCATAACTAAATATTAATTTGCTTACATAAGCCTATGATTGCTACTCTAAGAGCTCATTCAGAAAGGCGCTGGGACCCGCGGACCATGAATGAGCTCTGAAGAAGAGGAATTCCTCAAAATGCGTTAGCCCACAGGGGTCTTCAGTCTCTGTTGTATCTGTTATACATATTGACACAAATCGGACAAAACTATGCTGAGATCTGTGCTGCGCTTTTAACAATTGCAACTTTGTGAGTATAAGGCTCCGTTCACATCTAGGCGTTTTGGGGCGTTTTTGGGGCGTTTTTCTGCTCTAGGATCAGCTCTCAAAACGCCCAACAAGACAAATCCTATTAATTTCAATGGCCCCTGTTCACATCTGAGCGTTTTGAAGCTGTATACAAAACGCCCAACGCTCAAAAAAGTACATGAGCTTCTTTTTGGGCAGATTACAGGCGTTTTCCATTGATCTCTATTCAATCTAAAAACGCCTGCACAAAAATCGCGGTAAAAATCGCGGTAAAAAACGCCGCAAAAATCGCGGTAAAATCGCGGTAAAAAACGCGCGAAAACGCTACGCTCAGGTGTGAATGTAGCCTAATACTTACCATGTTTATAAATACAATAAATTATTTGTCTCAGGATAATTACTAGGCCGGTGCACCCACTGTGTGTTTTTATATGGTTTGAGTGTTGTAGACTTCCCCAATCGTTGAGGGCAGCAAGACCGTGGCTATCCGCTTTCAAGTCTAATGAAGATTTAAACATACCCATCTGGGAGGGTCTATTTTCCTAAGCGCAGGAGGCATTACGTTTGTGACCATGAATGAGTGCCTTGCTTCTGGAGCCAGGTGCTGCATGCAGGCAGATTATTAAGGTCTACTGAGATGCGGGGGGCTGCACGGACACAACCTCATGTTCCAATCTGACAGTTGTGCAGCTGAGTGGCCCCAAATGCAGAGTCTGCATTCAGGGCCGCTCACCCTCACAACCGTCCAATTGGTTGAGTGGTTGTGTCCATCCCCTAAAAGCTAAACCTGCTCATTCATAAACTACAGGTGTCAGTGCCTGTCTGAGTGAGGCTTAAAGTGCAGTTCCACTGGCTTTTGCATTTATTAAAAGTCAGCAGCTACAAAAAGTTTATCTGCTGACTTTTATTAAACACACACCCACCTGTCCTACGGTCCAGCGATGCGGCCGGTGGGAGCCTCGGATCTCTCCGTCTTCTCCCCGTGGCGCCAGCATCTTTAGTGTGGGCACTGCGCATGCGCGAGTCAAGAGTGGACCGGCAATTTTCTGGGACCGGTGACCTGTCCCAGAAGATTGCAGGGAGGGAGGGGGGAGAGGAGAACTTCCGCCGAGCCGCATAGGCGGCCTGAGCGTAAGTGGGAGCGGGCACCTGTCAAAACTAGGTACCCCCCCCAAAAAAAAAAAATGACATGCCAAATGTGGCATGTCATGGGGTCAGAAGGCCTTAAAGCTGAAGTTCCACTTTTGAGTGGAACTCCGCTTTAATAAAAAATGCGATACGAAGAATGATGTGCATCCCCCCACCCAAAGCTTTTCACGCAGCTGCTCTTCTTATATCATATTTTGGAACACCAACCACGCCCACAAAGTATTTGTAAACAAACCTTTCATAAAACATTGCAAAAGGTCAAATATACAAAAATGCAAAACAGCTTCTGCACTTCCCCGGGTGTATGCATTGTTTACCATTCTCATAAGATATTACTACTCACTATAAAAACTGTTGGGCTTGTTCACACCATGTGCATTGAGCGGTTTTGATATGCAATCAAGCAATGCAGGCTCAACACAAAAGCAAAAACAATTGTCTTCCTAGTGCCCTAATCACACCATAGCCCTGCAATGGAAGTCTACATTATTATGTACTCCAACTTAGCACAAGTTACAACAAGCAGCAGTACAAAGACCTGAATGAAGAGTCATTTTGTGACAAAGTTTTGAAGTAAAAAAAAAAAACAAAAGTAAACAGTGTGATAAATTGTAACAATGCACAGCACCGCCCCTACACAATGTAACATTTCATAACGCTGGCTAGTGTGAATGAACCCTCAGCCTGTGAAAACTGACAAAATTCTAAATCATTACCAGTACTCAGACCAGAACATTCCACAATGCAAAATGACTGTCCTGTGTATAAGAGGAAAGCAGATCTAAGTTGTAACTAAAAAAAAATGTAAGTATAACTAGAGACAAAAAAAAAAAAAACTTTTTTTTTGGATAAAGCGCAGAAGGATTAGAACCCTTGTCAGTTTTTATTGCTTTCTGTGCCCCTGTTAAGGAGATTCACCACTCTATTTGTCCTGTTTACCATTATCATAGAAAGTGAAAGTAAAAGAAAATCCCAAATTCTGGGTTGTCCCCAGAAAAGTAATAGAGGGGAAATCTTCCAATGGGGACACTCGTTCTGGTGACCTGGCGGTTCCCAAGGAATTCCCTTAATTTGTAGTGATTTCCTCTCACTTCCTGCTTGGGACAGGAAGTAAAGGAAAATCTCCGCAATGAGACACAGATGGCGCAAAAAAAAAAAAAAAAAAAAAACCTGACGTTTTTTTCCCCTCCCTTATTCTATCTAAAGATAGAAAAATAAATAAAAAAAAAAAAAAAAAAAAAACACGCGTTTTTCCTATAGCTCTACTTTAAACACTTGAATACCCTGGCCTAGTCTGACACTTCAGTCCTACATGTAAAAATCTGTATTTTTTTGCTAGTATTACTTAGAACATCCAATCATTACTTTTTATTTTATTTTTTTAAAGCAGAGGCCCTAGACCTAGAGAATAAAATGATGGGTGTTGCAATTTTTTACATCACGCGATTTGCACAGCGGTTTTTAAAATGCAATTTATTGGGGAATAAATACACTTTCATAGATTTTAATGCACAAAAACAATAGAATACCTAATTGTTTGGTAAATTTGGGACCCCCCCCCCCTACACACACACACACAGTACTCTTATTTTTTATCACGTATTGATAGTAAAAGGAATGTAAACATCCCTCATAATAGCAGTAGGCAGTGACTTTTTACAAACCACTAAGTTTGTTTACAACCAGCGAATTGCTCATTGCTTCTGGTTTCTGAGAGCGTAGAGATCAGGGGCTTTCTAGTCGACTCTGCAATCCCGGGTTCCCCAGATGGTTGGGATCCACCTAAACACCTGGACCGCCTCTGGCTCTCAGTGATCTGCCAAGAGCCTGAGCCGGCCCCTCCACAGCTCAGTACTCCAGTGAGTGCTGGAGGGAAGAGCAGAGAGCCGTTCAGAGCAAAGGGGGAGAACTGAGTGATCAGTGGCATTTGATCGCTCAGTTCTCACTGCAGGAGGTGGCGGGGGACAAATGCAGCATCAGATGCATGCTGCATCCACCTGAGCATTAATGGGTTTTTGTTTAAATCCCAAACTTCTTTTAATTTTGTGCTATGGTTGCCATGGGCAATGCAGCCCACAGCACCACAACAGCTCTGGTGTGAACCAGCCCTTAAGTTAGCCATACATAGATTCTTTGTTCTTTTCTTGCAAAATAAAATCAAACAGGATTTGCCCATCCAATCAAGCAAGGTGGCTGAAGAAACCCTCCCCGCTATGCTATTGTATTCTGACATCAGGACTCCACTCAAGGGAGCGAGCCTACTCAAATACCCCCATAGCAAGAGGCAAAAAAAAAAAAAACACAAGCATTTAGTATTACTTTAAAGTTTATAAAAACCCCAATAAGATTTGTTTCTATCCCTTACGGTCTGTTTAAGTGATAGCATTGAAAATGTTTTTATATCAGTTTGACAAATGTAAAAAAGGAAAAATATATTATATTACAATATTTATCTGTTCATCCAGCCAGAAGTCTTGTGAATTTCCTCTGTGGACAGTTATCATTGTTCCCAGCTACCCCCACTGACTACAAAACACCTCTCCCAATGTTATGGAGGAGACGAGAGTGTAAAAAAATCCGAACACACTCTGTTCTTCGGGTGACAATTCTACTCCTCATAGATAAAGTACGGTGGGCACCCCAAATTAGGAAGTTCCTAGCAGAATCACCAGGTTTAAAAAAAAAAATAAAATAAAAAATCAGCCTTAGATGTAAGGCCTGTTTATACAAAATCTGATTTTACAATCTCTTAAATCTACCATCAACTATGTAGTATAAGGACATGCCTGATTGGATACCAATTGAATATATTGTACAGGCTTGTCCTCATATTACAAAGCTTAGGTATCTGAAAAGAGAAGGTACAATCACAACTGTATAGTGTATGGCCATTATAACCACTTCAGTCCCAGCGCAGTATTAAAGTGGCCATGGGATTAGGGGCTTTTAAAAAACACACTCCTGGCTGCTATATATTATGTGTTTACTACATACTAGAATGTTATTGCCAGTTGCTGCCTGACCACCCTTCATTATTGATTTTCCATTGGACTGATTTATTGTCCTTTTCTATATAGTGGTATTGAAATATGTTTCTAACACACCCCTCTAGCGCCACTGTACACTTTGTACTTTCTGCTATAGCAGCCTGGGCACATGTAAGTTTGCTAAACTGACCGCCATCTGCTTTCAGGTGGAAAACAAGTGGCTATTTAGCCGCCCAATCACTTTCACAACCTCCGAAATATGGCATCACCCCACCATGTATCCTAGGCCTCCCCCACCCATGAGCAGACTTAAGACTGGCATGGTGGGAACCGCCAGTCAGAGGGGAGGGAGAAAAGCGAACGTTCACTGATCCGGTTACTGAATGGAAAGGGAAGTGTAAAAGATCACTTCCAAGTCACTTACTAGCTGGGGAAGAAGCTAATGAATGCAATCTACACTCAATTCGTTGGAGGACAGGTGGGACATCAAGGCTCTTTTATACCCCCAATGTCTCATTAAAGAGAACCCATCACCAAAAAAATTAATCACAATTTCAATGGACTAAAAAGGTTATAAAGTTGTAACAAAAATTCTAGGCCCGTTATCCATGGTTCACACTAAACTGATGACCCACAAGGACTCTAAAGCATCGCCAATGGGAAAATACAAGATACTGAAATTGCTGCAGTTTCGTGGGAACGCACAATTTTGAGGCTTGACATGCTGGGAATTCCTTTACTCGGTGCAAACTCATCTTAATAAAAGAAAACAAAAAAATAACTGATTTTATTCTCTTTCTAGGGTGTCTGCTTTCAGGGAAATAAATATAGTGTTCAGCGGGCATTGGGGGGGGGGGGGGGGAGAGATATTAGGAATCTTCAAGCCTAACATTTTTTATACATGCAAACAAAAACAATTTGAAAATATACTCCGGGACTGAAGTGGTTAACCACTTCCCGCAAACCGATATACCTGTACGTCCGCTTGCAGAAGTGGTTGTACCGGGATGATGCCTGCAGCTATAAATCCGGTACTGTTTTTTTAGAGCCACCGGTCGGCTTCCAGGAGATAAAAGCCAATGCGGCTCAGCAGCCGCTCAGCCATTATACCAGAGAGTTGGAGGGGACGTCCCCCCCCTCCCACAGCACTGCCCAGGTCTCCCCATCTGCCGGCTGGTTGGAGTCCTGAACAAAGCCGGATTCGGCTTTGATCGGGTCTCCAATGTAGTAAAACAGAAGCGACATCACAATGGTTTACTCAGCTGCTAAAGGCGCCGATTTAAAAAAAGCTTTCAGTATTCAAAAATGCCAATTTCGGCATTTTGAATACATTGAAGTGCAGTGGAGGGGTCTGGGGTCTTTTAGACCCCTGATCCCCCCATAAACAGTACCTGTCTCTGCCTTTTACTGTCAAAAGGGATGTTTACTTTGGTTGGGACAGCAATAAAAGTGATTTTTTTTTAAACTGCTAAAAAATAGCTTGTGCATGAAAGAAAACGCATACGCAAGTCGCACCCGCAAATGAAAACGGTGTTCCAACCACACGTGAGGTATCGCTGCGATTGCCAGAGTGAGAGCAATAATTCTAGAAAAAGGCTTCCTCTGTAACTCTAAACTGGTAACCGTTATTTTTAAAGCATCATCTATGGAGATTTTTTAAGTACAGTAGTTTGTCGCCATTCCACGAGTGTATGCAATTTTTAAACCGTTACGTTAGGTATCTATTTACTCGGCATGACTTATTTCACAATATACAAAAATAATTAGACAAACTTTACTATTTAATTTTTTTAAATGCAGTAAAATATATTTTTCCCCAAAAAAGTTGCATTTGAAAGACCACTGCGCAAATATCGCGTGACGAAAAATATTGCAACGACCGTCATTTTATTCTCCAGTGCCTTTGCTAAAAAATATATATATATATATATATATATATATATATATATATATATATATATATATATATATATATATATATATATATATATATATATATATATATATATATATATATATATAATGTTTGGGGGTTCTAAGTAATGTTCTAGCAAACAATACTGGTTTTAACTTGTAAACAACGTGTCAGAAATAGGCCTGGTCCTTAAGTGGTTAAGGAAAGGGAAATACATGAATTTGTTCTTGTATGTAGATTCACTTTTAAGGTGTTCTACAATGAACTATGTAGTACAAAGTTAAAGTGGAACTAAACTCTCTCAATCAACATTGACTGTTTTGAATCCTTATGCTGCTGGCATTAGTAAATGGATAGGAAAGTATATCATAGTTACTTGTTTTAACCACTTGCCAACCATAGGCCATCATATGACATCCTCGGTTTGCAGTGGTTAAGCTGGAATAATGCCTGCAGCTATAGGCATCATCCCAGTAATAAAATTTGCAGCTAGAGGTTTCCTCTAATGCAGAAGCGATTTGAATGGCTGAATAGCGATCACTTCTGCGGGTGGCAGAATGGGGTCTCGCCACCACCATCTTTCTTGGGCTCCGCCATATCTGATCGTGGAGCCTGAAACCGCGCCGACTGATGGCGACGGCTGCACAGCACAGAGAGAAAAGAGGAACCGACATTGTTCCTCCCCCTGTGACCCTGAGAATTTCTTCACCTCCGGTTCTGCCTCTCTATTTACCTGGCTGTTAGCGGCCAGACCAATTTGTGTCTGATCGACTGCAGGCCAGAGGGGAGAGTTGATCTTATAGACCCCAAATCTCTACATAAAGGAGGACCTGTCATATACCATGATGTGAGCTATAAAGTTAATACAAAAAAAAAAAAAAAAAAACACATTAAAGAAGCAGTGTAAAATTACCTTAAGATAAAATAAAAATTAAATTGTAGTTTACAAATTGGGTAGATTAGGTGGGTCCTCGTTTCACACAGTTTATAAATGTAAAGTTGATTATACGGTGCATTGTGACTAGAGCTCCACGATTCTGGATAAAATGAGAATCACAATTTAGCTTACAATAAAGATCACAATTCTTGGTGTAACATCACCTTTTACATTATACAAAAAAAATTGGGCTCTTTACTGTTTTTTTTTTTTTAATTCATTAAAGTGTATTTTATCCCAAAAAGACTTCTGCGCAAATACAGTGTGACATAAAAGATTGTAACGATAGCCATATTATTCTCTTGGGTCTCTGCTATATATATATATATATATATATATATATATATATATATATATATATATAATGTTTGGGGGTTC
Source organism: Pelophylax lessonae (assembly GCF_965119305.1). Lineage (NCBI taxonomy): Eukaryota > Metazoa > Chordata > Amphibia > Anura > Ranidae > Pelophylax > Pelophylax lessonae. Next base: position 281,993,066 of record NC_138773.1, read on the forward strand.
TAAGTAATTTTCTAGCAAAAAAATACTGATTTTAACTTGTAAGCAATAAGTGTCAGAAAAAAGGCTTAGTCTTTAAGAGGTTAAACTGCCCTCCTTTACAGACTAGAAGTTCATTGCTTTCATTTAAAAGAATGAAATGTTACATTGTAAAACATTGTGTTTATAGTTATGTATCTAGCAGCCCTACCAATGTTGATAAACATTTGCTAGAGGCTCTTTTTTTTTTTTTGACAGCTGTGAGTGAACAGAGAACAGCTCTGCTCTGTAAAGAATAGAGAACATGCCGATGCCGTTTTAAGATCGAGATTGCGATTTTGTAACGGTTAATCATGCAGCTCTAATTGTGATTGTACACTATCTACCTTTAACTATGTAGTGAAATTGTTTTGGTAAATCGAAAAGGGGGAACTGTACAGTATATGAGCACACACTATACAATTTGCACACTCGCCTTTACCCCTACCATCAATTATGTAGCTGCCTGGTTTAATACAAATTGAACGGACTGTTCAGACGAGTCCTATCACAGTTTTGACAATTCTTAAAATGGTAATAAACCCAAATCCAAAAATGTAATGTATTGCAGCTTACCAATCCATAGATCTGGTGGCTGCATTTGTTTTAGGTTTTTCTCTCCTCTTTTCCTTTGGCCAGTAACACACCTCCTGTATTAGAGTGCATCCACTCTGGATGATTAAGCACAGGAGGCACCTTTGGACAGCAGCATTGTCAGTATGGGGGGGGGGGGGGTGTTCAACGTATTAGTCGATTTAATTATGCTAACAAATTGAAGCCAAACTCCAGCTCACACTTTTGGGATAAAGGTTTTAATAACACTGATCATTCTAAGCCCCTCTGTAAGTGGTGTGTCTCAAACCTCTAACCACTACATCTGCAGGATAGCTTGTTCTGTTGAAATAGACTTAAGCCCCGTAAATATTTGGCCGACGACCGATTGGCCGATTGTAGGCTTGTTAGTATGATGCTTCCGACAGCTGACAGCGCATTTTCGGCCGAACAGAATCTGTCGTGCAGGCATTCAAATTTTTGTTGGCCAACACCAGAATGGCCGATTGTTCGCCAGTCAGTACAGATTTCGGCCGACAGACAGCAGATTAGCAAGACTGGGCATGCTCAGAGAAGAAAAAAAGACACGGAAAGTTAACCATCACATGACATCACTTCTGCAGTCGGCTGTTGTTGGCCGTCAAAATTTGTGTGCAGTCTTTTGCAGTTTTCAACAGACACAACAGCCCTGGACAAAAGATGGCCAATCGTTCGGCTGATGATCAGTACTTGTGTACGGGGGCTTTACTGACTGGATCACCAGATGAAAACAAAAAGGAAAGAAAGCCTAAGAAAGAAAACAAATGCAGTCATCACATCTAAGAATTGGGAAGCTGCAATATAATGTATGTTTGCTTTTGGGTTTACCACCGCTTTAGTGACCATACAATTTGACTGTACAATCATCCTAGTCCACATTCCTGTGTGTTCGCCTGCAGCGTGGATCTGGCAGCCAATTCATTTGAATGAAGTAATGCATGTTGCACTGGAATGCACAAAACATATTTCAGGTACTACTTTTAAAAAACACGCCACACCATGAGATCTGGAGGCTGCAAATGCAGTGCAATCAGCGTGTGGGGTGCCGTTAACGTACTGCCACCCGCAGCATATCCTATAGGCAGTGCGCTTTGAGCGATGTGCGGGAATGTGCGCCTTTCCTGCACCGCGTTCTGGTGTGAACTGGCCCTTAGATCTACCAAGACAAAAACATTTTAGTCCAAGGAGCTTCCCGATTTCATACAAACTCAATGGATTGTTCAGATGCGTCCTCATTACATCGTTTTGGTAAATGTTAACGCAGTATTAAACCCAAAAGCAAACATTTATTATGTGGCAGCGTACCAATTCTAAGATGTGATGGCTGCATTCTTTTTTTTTTTACTTTATTTTCACCTACTGACCAAGCCAGTAAAGCTGGATACACACTATGCAATTTTCTTTAGACTTACCAAAACCATATAATAGGAGGTCAAACCTAAACACTTTCAATATGTATGCAATCAGGCAGGCCCTTGCACTACATAGTTGAAGGTAAATCTAAAGGAAATCTACCAACAAAAGTTGGATAGTGTGTATCCAGCTTAACGATCGGCCTTCTTTTTTCCAGGGCTGTCCTGTCGGCTGAAAACTGCAAAAGACTGCACATGAATTTTGTCGGCCAACAACAGCCGACTGCAGAAGTGATGTCATGTGATGGTTAACTTTCCATGTCTTTTTTCTTCTCTGAGCATGCCCAGTCTTGCTAATCGGCTGTTTTTCGGCCGAATTCTGTACTGACTGGCGAACAATCGGCCGTTCTGGTGTTGGCCAACAAAAATTTTAATGCCTGCACACCCGATTCTGTTCGGCCGAAAATGCGCTGTCATACTAACAAGCCTACAATCGGCCGAATATTTACGGCCGACAATCGCTACGTGTGTACGGGGCTTTACCTTCAACTATGTAGTGCAAGGGCCTGCCTGATTGCATACACATTGAAAGTGTTTAGGTTTGACCTCCTATTATATGGTTTTAGTAAGTCTAAAGGAAAAAGTCTTCAGAAAATCTTATAGTGTGTATGACCCATTAGTCTTATTTCTCAACAGTACAAGCTCTCCAGCAGAATATATCAGATTACAGGGATGAGACTAGGGATGCACCGATCCGGCTTTTTTGGAGCCGATACCGATATCTGGCGAGGTGAAATCGCCGATACCGATACGGAACCGATCCGGAGCTACACACAAAGCAAGCGGCTGCTTCAAGTGTATGGCTCCTCCATTCACAGGCGGAGTGCATCTGATATCACTCCGCCTGTGAGCTGGACCTATACAGGAAGTAGCGGCTCCCATCCCATACTACTACTACTGCACCCAGTAAGGGATGGCTGAGCCGTTACTCAGCAAAAAACGGATTGGCCCGTGGGACGGCTGAACTTTACCGATCTCCGATCCAGCTATTTTGTCCGGATTGGGGCCGATTTCCGATCCGAATATCGGATCGGTGCATCCCTAGATGAGACAAACCACCTGCCACAAACAGGGGTGCTTATAATGATCACCTTTCATTTATGTAAATCCTTTATCCCAAAAAGGAACAAAAAAAACTGTTGCTGCCTAAAGCACTAGTTCATGCTTGCTGAAAAAAAAAAAAAAGTTCCCCTGTAGGTCAATGTCCTAATGACTTATGACAGACTAACCTGTAAAGTGGATCCCTCCATTAGGGATTGCTGTCACCACTGACAGGGCTTTTACCTTCACCTGGTTGTCCTTCCGGGTTCACGCACTAGGGCTGTTTAAATGGCTGAGCCGCAATGATGTCATTGTCACATGCTGATAAGCGTGGCACTTTGCTCTGAATGGACGACGCACCCAAGCGTGCCATCCATTCACAGTGCATGCACCAGTGACGTCACCAGCTGCTACAGATGTCAATACCTTCTAAACGGTGCACGTTTAGGACATATTCACAGTACCTACAGGTATATAAGCTCACCTGTAGGTACAGGTAAAAAAAAAATATTTTACTACTAGCGAGTTTGTTTGTATCTAAATCTTCTAGTACATCCAGCACTCCCCTCCCCCCAGACTGGCAATGCTGCTGTCCAAAGGTGTTTCTGTTGCTTCTTCATCCATCAGATCAGGCAGGTCTGCACTACATAGTTGCTAGTAGACCTTAGGGGCCGGTTCACATGCGGTGCGCGAAAGGCTTAATTCTGTGAGCATTTCCCACACTACGTTCAAAACACACTGCCTTTACAATCTGCAGTAGGTGCCGGTACATTAAAGGCAACCCAAACACAGATTGCAAATGCAGTGCGTCTGCAGGCAAAAGATTGCTTCAGAACCCACATAAAGGATTGCCATTTAAAAGGTGCAACGCACCATGTGATTTACATCCCTTCAAAAAAATAAATAAAATGGGCTTTCAGGTTCACATTGCTGGGGATAGCACAGGAATGTGGACGGCATTCCTGTGTAAATTTGGTGTGAACTGGCCTTAAAGAGAAGTACAGTCAAATGATATGGTCCCATTCAAGTGGTATTAGGCCAAAAAGCAAACATTAAATTGAAGCTTATCAATTCTTAAAGTGGAGCCCCACCCAAAAGGCGGAACCTTTGCTGGCCTGCCTCCTCCCCCCTGAGCTTGCAGCCCACTGTGTGTAGTAGGGAAGAAGCTTCACAGCGGGTTTTCCTCAGTGGAGATGGCAGCGGCACCCCATAGCCGATTGAAAAATCGCCTCTGGTGAACACACCGCTAGATTCCTGGACAGGTAAGCATTCTAATATTAAAAGTCAGCAACTACATAGTATTTCTAGACGCTGACTTAATTTTTTTCTGCAGGAGCCTGGAGCTCCTCCAAGATTTGATGGCTGCATTATTTTTCTTTTTTAGGCTTTTTTTCCTTCAAGCTGTCCTGCAGATGTAGCATTTGGACAGGGATCCTCAAACTATGGCCTTCAAGCTGTTGCAGAACTACACGTCCCATGAGGCATTGTAAAAATCTGACATGCAAAGACAAGGCATGATGGGAATTGTAGTTCCTGAACAACTGGAGGGCCATAGTTTGAAGACCCCTGACTTAGAGAGTTGAGACGTTTACCACTGACAGGGCTGCTTACAATGATGAGCGTTACTAAAACCTTTATCCCAAAAGCAACAAAACTGATTACCATAACGGCAAATAAAGTGTGATGTGGAGTTTGGCTTCATTTTGTTAGTGTATTTAACCACTTCAGGACCGCAATACGCATATACAAGTAGCAGCCTTGAAGTGGTTTACTGGGATTATGACTGAAAATAGCAGCCGTAACTACAGTACCATTTTTTTTTACAGCCCGCGGCAGGGTCTCTCAAGAAAGTGTTCCAAGAAGTCATGAGCCACTGCAAAGTAGTGATCAACCGATATTGTTTTTTTACCGCCGATACCGGTATCGGCCAATATTTTCGGACATTACATTTTTTTTTTGTTTAAATGTCTACAGGTACTGTGGTGGGAGGATCTGGGGGTCTTAAAGACCCCAAACCCCTCCTCTGAACTTAAAAGCATTCAAAACGTTTTTGAATTTGGCGCTGCCAGTACCCGGAAGTGATGTCATGACATCACTTCCAGGTACTCGGCGCCGCCAAATTCAAAGAAATGGACGTCGGTCAGACGGCATATTCGATAGGATTCCCGGGTCTCCCAGTGGGACGGGAGACCCAGGCGAGCTGCAGAAGGCGGCGGGAGATGTCCCCTCCCTCTCCTTGTAATGACAGCCGAATGGCATCGGTCATTACAAGACAGCCAACCGTCGGCTATGGATAGCAGTACCGGGGTGATGCCTCTAGCTGCAGGCATCCCTCCGGTACATGCACTTTCCCGAAATATCGGCAAATCAAAAGGCCGATTCCGATATATCAGGGAAAGTGCATATCAGCCCGAGATAAATCTGCTTTGCCGATAATCGGACCATCTCTACTGGAAAGCTTTTAAAAACCCTCTCGGGACTGCTTCTCAGTTTACCTTTTCCGCTGGTTCACCCAAGAAATTATCTGACAGTTCCAGAGACAATCAGGGCCGGTTCACACTCTTGCGAGTGCGGCGATCGCATGTAATTCGGCACGCACTGCTCCTTCATTACATGCGATCGGATGTGCAGTGTGAATTCAGCCATACACTTTGTATGGCTGAAATTCGCACCGCACCCGCAAAAAAGACACACAGGACCCTTTTTTCCAGCCGCATCAGGATCGGATCGCACAGTGGTTCACACTTGTGCGATCCGATCCTGTGCGAACTGTCAGATCGCACTGCGATATGCGATCAAACTGGGGCTGTCGTTAACATTTAATTGACACCCCCTGCGTATCGCATATGGCAGTGTGAACTGCCAGATGTGCGGATGTGGTGCGGGAACAGGCTGCGAATTCGCAGCCTTCCCGCATTGCACAAGTGTGACCCTCTTTGACCGCAGCTATGGCATTGGAGGACCGGATGGGACGTTACTTGTGGTCCAGGTTGGAAGTAAAACTTTTTTTTTTTTAAACCAAAAAAAAAAAAAATAATATATATATATATATACACACACACACACACACACACACACACACACATTTTTGATCTTTTCTTTTAAAGGTTTGACACCAGATCTCTCCATAAAGAGGACCTGTCATCCTTATTTCTATTGCAAGGGATGTTTACATTCCTTTTAGTAGGAAGAAAAATTAAAAAAAAAGATAAGTGACAAATAAGAAAACAAAAAAAAAAAAAAGTGACAAAAAACAAAAAGGAAAGGGTTCGCATATCTCCGTGCTCACGCACAGAAGTGAACGCATACGCAAGTCATGCACGGATATATGAACGGGATTTGTACCACATGTGAGGTATTGCCACAAACATGAGACCAATAATTCTAGCGCTAGACCTCCTCTATAACTCTAAACAGGTAACCTGCAAAAAAGCTTAGAAATCTCCATAGGCGATGCGTTAAGTACTGTCCTTTGCCACCATTCCACGAACATGCGCAATTTCAAAGTGTCTCAAGTTAGATATCCATTTGCTTAACCATTTTTTTTTTTTTTTTTTGTAAAATTAGGGTATATACTGCGTCTTTTATATTTCTAGTTCAATAATGTTTAATTTTTTCCAACAAAATTATGTTTGAAAAACCACTGCGCAAGTGCCGTATGACATTAAAAATTGCAATGATCGCCACTTTTTTCCCTAGCATCTCTGCTAAAGTAGTAAGTTTAGGGGTTATAAATAATTTTCTAGCAAAAAAAAAAATACTGATTTATACTTGTAAACAAAAAGTGCCAGAAAACACCTGGTCTTAGATGTAGTGACAGATTCAACCACTTCAACACTTCTGTTCTGTAGACAGAAAAGGCTGCTGTGCCTCCTGTTCTTATTCCTCCAGAGTGGGGACAATAAAACAGGATGGGGTCAGAGCACTAGGTGAAAACAGGAAACAAAAAAAAAAAAAAAGACAAAATACTAATGCAGCCACCACATCTACTGAATGGTAAACTGCGATATATTACATTCTTGGTTTTGGGTTTAATACCACTCTACAGAGATCGTCCAATCAGATTGTATACATCATTAGATATTGTGTGTGTGTGTATATATATATATATATATATATATATATATATATATATATATATATAAATAATCAGATTGTATATATCCAGCTTTAGACAAACTTTAGTATCCTTGCAGAAGTGCAGTAGTCCATACAGAACACTATATGCACACACAACACAAACAACCTACAAGAAAACACAACAAATCACAAAATAAAAGAAAAACTGACAATAAAGGGATAATTTACTAAAACTGTAGTGTGTGAAATGTGGTGCAGCTCTGCACAGAAACCAATCAGCTTCCAGGATTTATTGTGAAAAAGTTGAATTGAAGAAGCGGATTGGCTGCCATGCACAGCTGCACTCTCCAGTTGTAGTAAATCTCTCTCTTCCTATCAGTCTCTATCCATATCCAGCAGTGAGATTGCTGAGGTTTCCTCCCCAGTGATAGGCGCTCAGGCTGGGTACACTCCAGGCCCTCCATCCCTCCACACACTGACAGGCAGCCATGCCGCTCTCCAGTTGTTATCAAACACGCCGGGCTGAGCTGCGCACACTTCCTATTCACAGCGCGGCTTACGCTCACGCAGACCTCTCCACTCCACGGTGACGTAGGTCTCGCACGCCACAGCATGGCGGCTCCCGCCAACTACGCCGTCCACCTCCCCTGCGTGACGTAGGCCGAGCAGCGCATAGCGCGCCCTACGCAGCCCGACCAGCGTAAGTCGCTTCGTGAATAGCCAATGTCTGACAAAGGGATTACCTACCGATTCCTCCTCCTTCTCCATCCCCGTGGGCATCTGCGGCACGGCCCGGTTAATGGACACGCAGTCATTGAGGTCGGGCATGTCCTTGCCCCGGTAGATGGGCAGCGGCTTGGTAGCATCCAGGGCCCGCGCTCGGAAAGACAGTTTACTCATGGTGGCGGAGGGGGGGGGGCCCAGGAATAAAAAAAAATATAAAAAAAAACCCTTAAAATTGTCGGTCAGCAGGACCCCCCCAATCCGCGGTCTGTGTCCCCCTGCCGGCTCATGGGGCCCCCGGGCGCGCTGAGGGGCGGATAAAGGCGCTCCGGGCGGCGGTTGGTCGTGCCTAGATCCGGCTTTTGTTGGCTCGATCCGCTCCCTGCGCCATGGCAAACATGGCGGACATTACCAAGGCGGCGAGCGATCCCAGCAGCCTCCGCGAGCGGCGGCACAGGGGGAGGGTGCGCGCGCAGCAGGAGGAGGAAGCGGGAGCGCGCAGCTGAGGGGAGTGAGTGTGTGACTGAAAGACGCGGGAGCGTGCGCCCCTTTCCACTACGTCCCGTCTTCCTGTAAACAGGACGGGATAGGTTCTCTTCATCCCGGGAGCGCGCCTCGGATCTCCGTCACAAGATACATTGTATTTACGTTACCGACACACAGTAACCTCTTCACACCCCTCCAATACTTTGACTGACAGCTACCCCTTCATGTAACATTGTAACCACTTTCTATTTATAGCAGAGTTTGATAACTGCTGGGGTTTTTATTTTCCACTATATAAAGGGATGAAGATACAAAAATAAACATAATTCCCTTCACTTTCTATCACAAGTCCTATATTTACAAATATCAAATACAAATGGAAATAACATAAAACAAATAAAACTAAAATGACATCAAATAAAAACTAAAAAATAACATTTAAAAAAAACAATATCAAATAAAGAAAACATTTTAAAAGATCAAATAGAAAAAAAACAAATTCAAAAATAATAACATCAATATATAAAAAAAAAAGAAAATAATGTATCAAATTAGGAAAATATTTTTAAAAATCAAATAAAAAAGAAAAAAATCAACTAGAAATAACAATTAAATAATGACATCAATATATTAAAAAAATATCAAATAAAGAAAACATTTTAAAAGATCAAATAAAAAAATAGAAAAACATCAAATTAAAAAAAATCAAAAATAATAATAACATCAATATATAAAAAAAATGTATCAAATTAGGAAAATATTTTTAAAAATCAAATAAAAAATAGAAAAAAAATCAACTAGAATTAACAATTAAATAATAACATCAATATATTAAAAAAATATCAAATAAGGAAAACATTTTTAAAAATAAAATAAAAATAACATCAAATAAAAATTAAAAAAATACAAATATAATAACATCAAATGAAAATATTCAAATAAAAATAACAATTCAAAAATAATATTAACATCAAGATATATAAGAAAAAAATAATATATCAAATTATTATTATTATTTCAGGTACTTATATAGCGCTGTCAATTTACGCAGCGCTTTACATATACATTGCACATTCACATCAGTCCCTGCCCTCAAAGAGCTTACAATCTAAGGTCCCTAACTCACATACATACACAGTAGGGCCAATTTTTTTTTATACAGGATCCAATTAACCTACCAGCATGGTCTTTGGAGTGATATAAGGAAAACATTTTCAAAAATCAAATGAAAAATAGAAAAAAATCAAATAAAAATAACGATTAGAAAATAATATCAATATATTAAAGCGGAGTTCCGGGCAGAGAAACAATTTTTTTCTGAACATACCCCCGGGACAGTCAGGGCTAGCACATTCCACAATGGCTAGCCTCTGATCTGTCCCGGTTCGCACTTACCTGTAAGAAGAAATACTTACTTAGAAATTTTCTTCCACAGCGTTTCCATCTCGGTTGTGGGCAGCTGAAGCCGGCGCGGTCCTCTTCTCTGTCTTCTTCCGCGTCTTCGTGTCCCAGAATGCACTGCACCGGCCCCTCTCGTCACTTCCGGTGCGGCGCCGCATTCCTAAACAGCTTCTGGGCATGCCCAGAAGCTGTTTAGCAGGGGAATGCGGCGTCGCCCGGAAATGACGAGCGGGGCCGGTGCGGCGCATTGATTCCTGGGAGCGATGACGTTTAGCTCCCAGGAATCATTGCGAGGCAGGAAGTGACGGGGTGAGCCTCGGCGCTGGAGGAGGAAGCTGTCATAGGTGAGTATTTACGATCTTCAATAAAAAGGTGAGTAAACAAAAAAAAAAAAATAACTATCCAATTCCTTTTCAGGTGAGGCATACCTAGCGGAGGGGCACAAAAAAAAAAAATCTTTTTTGTGCCCGGAACTCCGTTCTAAATAAATATCAACTAAGGAAAACATTTGTAAAAATCAAATAAAAAAATAGAAAAGGAATCAACTAGAACTAACAATTAAATAATAACATCAATATATTAAAAAAAATATGAAATAAGGAAAACATTTTTAAAAATAAAATAAAAATAACATCAAATAAAAATTAAAAAAATACAAATATAATAACATCAAATGAAAATATTTAAATAATAAAATCAAATAAAAATAACAATTAGAAAATAATATTAACATCAATATATATATAAGAAAAAAAATAATATATCAAATTATTATTATTATTTCAGGTTCTTATATAGCGCTGTCAATTTACGCAGCGCTTTACATATACATTGTACATTCACATCAGTCCCTGCCCTCAAAGAGCTTACAATCTATGGTCCCTAACTCACATTCATACACAGTAGGGCCAATTTTTTTTATACAGGATCCAATTAACCTACCAGCATGGTCTTTGGAGTGATATAAGGAAAACATTTTAAAAAATCAAATGAAAAATAGAAAAAAAATCAAATAAAAATAACAATTAAAAAATAACATCAATATATTAAATAAATATCAACTAAGGAAAACATTTTAAAAAATCAACTAAAAAATGGAAAAAAAATCAAATAGAAATAACAATTAAAAAATAATAACATCAATATATTAAAAAAAATATCAACTAAGGAAAACATTTTTAAAAATCGAATAAAAAATAGAAAAAAGATCAAATAGAAATAACAATTAAAAAATAATAACATCAATATATTAAAACAAATATCAACTAAGGAAAACATTTTTAAAAATCAAATAAAAATACCATTAAATAAAAATTAAAAAAATATTAATATTAATAAAAAAATATCAAGAAAAGAAAAGCATTAATAAAAAATCAAATAAAAATATAAAAAAATCAAATACAATAACATCAAATGAAAATATTTAAAAAATAAAAACAAAAATTAAAACTAAGAATTAAAATGTAAAAAAAAATCTAATAAAAACGAAAAATAACATCAAACAAAAAATAAATAAAAAAAAAACTAAATAAAAATAGCATTTAAATAAAAAATAAAATAAAACTGTCAGGGTGTGTTTGACTTTTTTTTTTTTGCGTTTGGGGTGTCATTAACAATGAATGGCACTGCAAGCTCGATACCCATTTTTTGCACACTTCCTGAACTGAACAAAGTGCTAAATAGTGAATGCAGCCCTAATATAAAGGTCGGACCCATATGGAGGAGGAGAGGAGGGAATTAACAGACGACATGGCCTCTTGCACATGGTACTGATGTTTGAGCTTCTGCTTTTTTGGATGGAATCGCAGACATTTGTTTTGCATTTCTTTGCACATATATGTGTGCATTTTGTGCACACAATACCTTCCTAGGGAAAATGTTTTCATATTTATGCTCATATGTGCGTATTTGTGCGCACCGTTGCAAAAAACTGACCAGGAACACAGATTTTTGAATTTGTTTTTACTTAAGAATATGCAGCACTTGTTTACTCGTCTGTATGTACAGGCACATTGTAAACAAAGGGGTGCAGTTTCAGCAAAAAAAAACAAAAAAAAACACTGTACTGAGCTTTTTCAAGCTGTAGGGGGAAAGATGCCTAAGGGTCCTGTCACATGAACGATCCGATCCGCCTGTCAGTTTTTTAGGCGGATCTGATCGGATGCTCCATGCATCCCTATGGGGCAGCGGATGTCAGCGGAGACATGTCCACTGACACCCACTGCTATCCACATCCGATCCTGTCCATGAAATCCGGATGGATGGAAACCCTATTTTCCATCCGTCCAGTGGATCGGATCAGATGAGAACAAACAGGCGGTCATTTCTCATCCAATTCCCCCATAGAGGATAGCGGGGATCTGACAGCTCCGTCTCTGCACACAGAGCAGAGACGGAGCTGCCATCCGCCTGCTCAGCGGGGATCAGCGGATCGATCCCTCGCTGAGCAGAGAACAGACCTCATCAGATGGCGCATTGTGTGAAAGGACCCTTACTCTCCAAAAATATTCCATGCAAATTTACTACGTAATGGCCCTGTAATATATTTCTGATTAAATTGTTTATTACTGTGTTTTTCTCTTCTCCTTTAATGTCCTCCATGAGCTCCTGAACCTCTGATTTTCCCCCTCTCATGTGTTTGGAAGGAGCGGTATATGTTAGTTGCAGTCATGTACACTGCTCTGTGCACATTACACCTCCTATAGTCCATCTCAGGAGCGAGGAAGAGAGGGTGGCCACATTCCTACATACAGCTGGCCCACGAAGAAGGACTGTAGCCATCTAATAGGAAGTCAGATTACAGCAGCAAAAAATAGGAATTTGGAGGGGGGTGAGAAGAAGGGACTTCTTTGTGTTAAAGTTTTTTTTTTTTCTTTTGCAAATCTTTTTGCATCCCCCTTTTTCTTTCTTTTTTTTTTTTTGCTTTGTTTTGTTTTAGTATGTGCTGGTAAGATACATTATTTATGTGGAATTAAGATTGCATCTTTGTTGTTTTTAGATGTGGTGGCTGCAGGGCTTTTTTTCAGCTGGAACTTGGTGGAACTCAGTTCTCTGCATCCTCTGCTCCCTGCTCACCACTATCATCCACCACCGCTGGCTCAGGTCCTCTGCTCCCTGCTCACCACTATCATCCACCACCGCTGGCTCAGGTCCTCTGCTCCCTGCTCACCACTATCATCCACCACCTCTGGCTCAGGTCCTTTGCTCCCTGCTCACCACTATCATCCACCACCTCTGTCTCAGGTCCTCTGCTCCCTGCTCACCACTATTATCCACCACCGCTGGCTCAGGTCCTCTGCTTCCTGCTCACCACTATCATCCACCACCTCTGGCTCAGGTCCTCTGCTCCCTGCTCACCACTATCATCCACTACCTCTGGCTCAGGTCCTCTGCTCCCTGCTCACCACTATCATCCACCACCACTGGCTCAGGTCCTCTGCTCCCTGCTCACCACTATCATCCACCACCGCTGGCTCAGGTCCTCTGCTCCCTGCTCACCACTATCATCCACCACCTCTGGCTCAGGTCCTCTGCTCCCTGCTCACCACTATCATCCACCACCTCTGGCTCAGGTCCTCTGCTCCCTGCTCACCACTATTATCCACCACCTCTGGCTCAGGTCCTCTGCTCCCTGCTCACCACTATCATCCACCACCTCTGGCTCAGGTCCTCTGCTCACCACTATTATCCACCTCCTCTGGCTCAGGTCCTCTTCTCCCTGCTCACCACTATCATCCACCACCTCTGGCTCAGGTCCTCTGCTCCCTGTTCACCACTATCATCCACCACCTCTGGCTCAGGTCCTCTGCTCCCTGCTTACCACTATCATCCACCACCTCTGGCTCAGGTCCTCTGCTCCCTGCTCACCACTATCATCCACCACCTCTGGCTCAGGTCCTCTGCTCCCTGCTTACCACTATCATCCACCACCTCTGGCTCAGGTCCTCTGCTCCCTGCTTACCACTATTATCCACCACCGCTGGCTCAGGTCCTCTGCTTCCTGCTCACCACTATCATCCACCACCTCTGGCTCAGGTCCTCTGCTCCCTGCTCACCACTATCATCCACTACCTCTGGCTCAGGTCCTCTGCTCCCTGCTCACCACTATCATCCACCACCACTGGCTCAGGTCCTCTGCTCCCTGCTCACCACTATCATCCACCACCGCTGGCTCAGGTCCTCTGCTCCCTGCTCACCACTATCATCCACCACCTCTGGCTCAGGTCCTCTGCTCCCTGCTCACCACTATCATCCACCACCTCTGGCTCAGGTCCTCTGCTCCCTGCTCACCACTATCATCCACCACCTCTGGCTCAGGCCTTCTGCTCCGTGCTCACCACTATTATCCACCACCTCTGGCTCAGGTCCTCTGCTCCCTGCTCACCACTATCATCCACCACCTCTGGCTCAGGTCCTCTGCTCCCTGCTCACCACTATTATCCACCACCTCTGGCTCAGGTCCTCTGCTCCCTGCTCACCACTATCATCCACCACCTCTGGCTCAGGTCCTCTGCTCACCACTATTATCCACCTCCTCTGGCTCAGGTCCTCTTCTCCCTGCTCACCACTATCATCCACCACCTCTGGCTCAGGTCCTCTGCTCCCTGTTCACCACTATCATCCACCACCTCTGGCTCAGGTCCTCTGCTCCCTGCTTACCACTATCATCCACCACCTCTGGCTCAGGTCCTCTGCTCCCTGCTCACCACTATCATCCACCACCTCTGGCTCAGGTCCTCTGCTCCCTGCTCACCACTATCATCCACCACCTCTGGCTCAGGTCCTCTGCTCACCACTATTATCCACCACCTCTGGCTCAGGTCCTCTGCTCCCTGCTCACCACTATCATCCACCACCTCTGGCTCAGGTCCTCTGCTCCCTGTTCACCACTATCATCCACCACCTCTGGCTCAGGTCCTCTGCTCACCACTATTATCCACCACCTCTGGCTCAGGTCCTCTGCTCCCTGCTCACCACTATCATCCACCACCTCTGGCTCAGGTCCTCTGCTCACCACTATCATCCACCACCTCTGGCTCAGGTCCTCTGCTCCCTGCTCACCACTATTATCCACCACCTCTGGCTCAGGTCCTCTGCTCCCTGCTCACCACTATCATCCACCACCTCTGGCTCAGGTCCTCTGCTCACCACTATTATCCACCTCCTCTGGCTCAGGTCCTCTTCTCCCTGCTCACCACTATCATCCACCACCTCTGGCTCAGGTCCTCTGCTCCCTGTTCACCACTATCATCCACCACCTCTGGCTCAGGTCCTCTGCTCCCTGTTCACCAATATCATCCACCACCTCTGGCTCAGGTCCTCTGCTCCCTGCTCACCACTATCATCCACCACCTCTGGCTCAGGTCCTCTGCTCCCTGCTCACCACTATCATCCACCACCTCTGGCTCAGGTCCTCTGCTCCCTGCTCACCACTATCATCCACCACCTCTGGCTCAGGTCCTCTGCTCCCGGCTCACCACTATCATCCACCACCTCTGGCTCAGGTCCTCTGCTCCCTGCTCACCACTATCATCCACCACCTCTGGCTCAGGTCCTCTGCTCCCTGCTCACCACTATCATCCACCACCTCTGGCTCAGGTCCTCTGCTCCCTGCTCACCACTATCATTCACCACCTCTGGCTCAGGTCCTCTGCTCCCTTCTCACCACTATTATCCACCACCTCTGGCTCAGGTCCTCTGCTCCCTTCTCACCACTATCATCCTCCACCTCTTGCTCAGGTCCTCTGCTCCCTGCTCACCACTATCATCTACCACCTCTGGCTCATGTCCTCTGCTCCCTGCTCACCACTATCATCCTCCACCTCTGGCTCAGGTCCTCTGCTCCCTGCTCACCACTATCATCCACCACCTCTGGCTCAGGTCCTCTGCTCCCTGCTCACCACTATCATCCACCACCGCTGGCTCAGGTCCTCTGCTCCCTGCTCACCACTATCATTTGTAAAGACAGAGGTACGGCTTCTGTGTTTACAAGTGACAGCTTGTCTCCCAATGACTCCCACAGATCTGATCTCCTCAGCATCTCCTACTGGGTTCAGGTTGGGGACAAGGGAGATGCAGGTGCCCAGGGTGGAGTGTGGATGCCGACACCCCTATTGTATGATTTCCCTGCAAGTGAAAGAGGCGGAACCATCTACAGTGTGTGGGGAGGTACTACTGTAGCCAGCTGTAAGCAAAAACAAAAGTAAGACATAAGATGGTGGAGCTTTTAAGGAGGGGGGGGGGGCAGTGGAGGCGGAGTTGCTTGCAGAGATCCAAGCTAAAGAAGGGGGGGCTGTGAGATACGGATGGGGGATGCAGAAGTGGGCAGCTGTGGAGGGCGGCTCTGTGTGTAGAGCACCCTGCACTCTGTATGCAGCACACCCCTAAACTGTGCACTCTGTAGGCAGCACACCCCTAAACTCTGCACTCTGTATGCAGCACACCCCTAAACTCTGCACTCTGTATGCAGCACACCCCTAAACTCAGCACTCTGTATGCAGCACACCCCTAAACTGTGCACTCTGTATGCAGCACACCCCTAAACTGTGCACTCTGTATGCAGCACACCCCTAAACTCTGCACTCTTTATGCAGTACACCCCTAAAGTCTGCACTCTGTATGCAGCACACCCCTAAACTGTGCACTCTGTATGTAGCATACCCCTAAACTCTGCACTCTGTATGCAGCACACCCCTAAACTGTGCACTCTATGGAGCACACCCCTAAACTGTGCACTCTGTATGCAGCACACCCCTAAACTGTGCACTCTGTATGCAGCACACCCCTAAACTGTGCACTCTGTATGCAGCACACCCCTAAACTCTGCACTCTTTATGCAGTACACCCCTAGAGTCTGCACTCTGTATGCAGCACACCCCTAAACTGTGCACTCTGTATGTAGCATACCCCTAAACTCTGCACTGTGTATGCAGCACACCCCTAAACTGTGCACTCTATGCAGCACACCCCTAAACTGTGCACTCTGTATGTAGCATACCCCTAAACTCTGCACTCTGTATGCAGCACACCCCTAAACTGTGCACTCTATGCAGCACACCCCTAAACTGTGCACTCTGTATGTAGCACACCCCTAAACTGTGCACTCTGTATGCAGCACACCCCTAAACTCTGCAGTCTGTATGCAGCACACCCCTAAACTCCGCACTCTGTATGCAGCACACCCCTAAACTATGCACTCTATGAAGCACACCCCTAAACTGTGCACTCTGTATGCAGCACACCCCTAAACTCTGCAGTCTGTATGCAGCACACCCCTAAACTCCGCACTCTGTATGCAGCACACCCCTAAACTCTGCACTCTGTGTGTAACACATACCAACCCCCACAAACTCTGCATATTATGTATTCCTAGTATTTGATGCCCCTGTTTGACCCTCTCACTGTTAGTAAAATTTGACCACACCCACTATTTGACACAGTTTGGAGGGTGTATGTGTATTGGGGCGGGGTCGTGGTTAAAGTGGTTGTAAACCCACTTTAAAGACTTTACCCTATAGGTAAGCCTATATTAAGGCTTACCTATAGGTGCTATAAATATCTCCTAAACTTGCACCGTTTAGGAGATATTTACAGTGCATACTGACGTCATCGGCGCATGCGCTCTGAAGGAACGGTCGCCCATGCTGTTCCTTCAGAGCCCTGTGCTGTGAACGGCGGCTCCCGCGCGCATGTGCGGGAGTGATGTAATCGCTACTCCGGCCAATCAGATGGCTGGAGGAAGTGAACCAGGAAGCATATATATTTATTTCACATCATAAAAAAGTGACAATATCACATTGCAATTTAAAAATCAAAACAATAGCGTAGATCCTAATGACCAATGGCATCATCAGTTGATATGGAGGATGTCAGTCACCTGCATAGCAACTTTGTTTGACCCTCCCCTGCCCGTCTTCATCAGCGTTGGGGGTCACATTAGCTGAGTGATGGAGAAAAACTGAGGGAGAGGAGAAACATTGGACCACTAGTCAGTACCAGTTTGTAAAAGTGTATTTGCTCTGGAAGATTAAATCACCTCTAACGTTGGGTGTCCTACTTATGTGGATAGTGCTACAATATGTGAAACTATTAGAATACTTTTTACATTTTAGAATGGGGTGCCTCGAGAGAGTCCATAATTTTTAAAGGGTGCCTTGACTGAACAAAAGGTTGAGAAACACTGCAATAGACCATCTGTTAGAGTACAAGTGTACCATGGGTTAAATCAGGGGGAACAGGAGGGGGCTAGGATTTAATGCTCAGTCCAATAGTGTTCACACTGACATATCCATATCCAACATGTTTTGGAAATATACAAAATCCCTTCTTCAGGGGATAAATAGGAGCAAGGAACAAAGTATAAATATCATTATATACATCATCAATTATGGTAATAGTAGTATTTTTGTGTCCCCTTTTTTTTTCACTTTCTTTTTTTGTTGTTTTGTTTTAGTATGTGCTGGTAAAATACATTATTTATGTGGAATTAGGATTGCATCTGTGTTGTTTTTAGATGTGGTGGCTGCATTAGTTTTCTTTTTTATTTAGACTTTTCCCCCTCTGTTTTCACCTGGCGATCTGGCCAGGAACACACCTCCTATAGTAGGGTGCCCCCACACTGGATGAAGGAGCACAGGGGGCAACTTTGGAAAGCAGCATTGTCAGTCTGGAGGAAGGGAAGTGTTAGATGTACTAGCAGGTTTAACCACTTCTGGACCAGAAGTTATTACCCCCCTTAATGACCAGTTCATTTTTTGCGATACGGCACTGCGTTTCTTTAACCGACAACTGCGTGGTCGTACAACGCTGTATCCAAATAAAATAGATGTACTTTTTTCCCACAAATAGAGATTTCTTTTGGTGGTATTTGATCACCTCTGCAATTTATTTATTTATTTTTGCACTATAAACAATGAAGGAGCAACAATTCTGAAAAAAAAAATTTTTTTTTTTAAGTTCTGCTACTAAACATTCCCAATAAAAAAAATTAGGAAATCAAAATTTTTCATCATTTTGGGCCAATATGTATTCTGCTCCATATTTTTGGTAAAAAAGAATCCTAACAAGTGTAAATGGATTGGTTTGCGCAAAAGTTATCGCGTCTACAAACCAGGGGAAAGATTTATGTCATTTCTATTTTTTTTTTTTACTAGTAATGGCGGCGATCACCGATTTTTAGTGAAACTGCGACATTGCAGCGGACAGATCGGACAAATAACTGACACTTTTGAGGTGGACCAGTGACACCAATACAGTGATCAGTGCTAAAAATATGCACTGTTAGGCCCCTTTCACACGAACGATCCGATCAGATCCACCTGTCAGTTTTTTAGGCGGACCTGATCGGATCCTCCATGCATTCCTATGGGGCAACGGATGTCAGCAGAGACATGTCCGCTGACACCCGCTGCTATCCGATTACGATCCTGTCTGTGAAATTCGGATGGATGGAAACCCTTTTTTCCATGTGTTCAGCAGATCGGATGAGAACGGACAGGCGGTCCGGTCTCATCCGATTCCCCCATAGAGCACAGCGGGTATCTGACTGCTCCGTCTTCGCACACAGAGCAGAGACGGAGCTGTCATCCGCCTGCTCAGCGCCGATCGGCCGATTGATCCCCGCTGAGCAGAGAATGGACCGCACTGGACGGCACATCATGTAAAAGGACCCTTACTGTACTAATGACACTGGAAGGGAAGGGGTTAACATCAGGGGCGATCAAAGGGTTAAGTGTGTCCCTAGGGGGTGCTTCCTAACTGCGTGAGGGATGGACTTACTAGATGAACACAGAGATCCTAAATAGCAGGAACACAAGATCACTGTGTTCATCAGTGACAGAATGGCGGTCTGCCTTGTTTACATAGGCAGAGTGCCGTTCTGTCTCTATGGGGAGCGATCGCGGGTGGCCAGCGGACATCATTCCCGCTGGACCCATTGATTGGCACCCTCTCTTGCCAATCAGCTTGTGCGCACGCCCCTCCCCCCGCACGCCCCTCCCCCCCACCACTAATACAGCGTTTTGCATAATAGAGCCAACCTGCTGCAGTAAAAGTGCGGCAGGTGGTCAGCAAGTGGTTAAATACACTAACAAATTGAAGCCAAACTCTGGCTCACACTCTTTAAAGAGGAACTTCAGTCAGTGAGGCCAGCTTTATGCTGCTGCAGTGTGGGTGTATCCGTGGTTTATGCGTGTTTCCCGCGTCCCATGCACTTTCTATTGGGTCACACGTTTTTGGCACATGTTCTTAAAGCGCACAAAAGATGCAGCATGCTTGACTTTTTGATTTGTACAAAAATTAAAAGTCAGCAGCTACAAAAATTGTAGCTGCTGATTCTTATTAAATGGACACTTACCATCCCCAGGAGTCCAGCGCTGTCATCACACAGGGCCATTCTTCATCAGTCTTCGGGTCCCCAGTACCGCCATCTTGCTTGTGGGTAGCTGGCTGTGACTTCCTGCAGTTTCCCAGCCAGCTTCTCACTGCACATGTGTAATAGATGCTGTGCTTTTGGACTGGTCCCGCAGCCTCCTGGGACAGGTGACACGTCTCAAGAAGTTGCAGGCTTTGGGGAAGGGGGGGGGGGTCAAACTTCCCCTCTTCTCCCCTAGGCAAGGCAAGCCGAAGTGGGGGATGATGAGCGGAAATTCCTTTTTTAGGTGAAATTCGACTTTAAGCAGGTACAGCAACAGTTTTGTTCCTTTTGGGATAAAGTTTTTATATAAATAAATAATACCTGATCATTGTAAGTGATTGGTAAATGGTTTGTCTTAACCCCCTTATTGCTACATTTGCAGGACAGATTGTTCTGTTGAAAAACAATAGACTTAGGCCCCGTTCACACTGGGGCGATCCGACTTCCCAGGGCGACCTCCGAGGTCGTGGTGCGAGCAGCATGCCGCGACCTCGGAGCGGCCGGCACGGACTTCATAACATTGAAGTCTATGACGGTCGCTCCGGGTCGCCCCAAAGAAGCTCCGGACCCTTTTTCTAAGTCGGAGCGACTTGTGTCGCTCCTATTAGAACGGGTCCGCAGCTTCTCTATGGAAGGCGACCTGTGAGGCGACCAGGTCGCCTCACAGGTCGCCCCAGTGTGAACGGGGACTTACTGGCTGGATCACCAGGTGTAAATAAAAGAAAGCCTTGAAAAAATAAAAGAAAACAAATGCAGCCATCACATCTAAGAATTGGTAAGTTGCTATATAATGAATGTTTACTTTTGGGTTTAATATTGCTTTAGGGATACATAGTCAAATAGATTTGAATTTGATTGTGAATATTACAGGACACATACTGGATGGAGATAATGGGGTGGTTGTAAAACTGCTAACATGAAAAATGAACAAAGCATCTCCTTCTGTAGCATGTACTTTACTCAGCCCAAAGCACTGTGTTTGTTTCTGTCCGCAATCCCACACCTCTGCTATCTGTATAATTCATTTCTGACAGGTGGTGCTTACTCCAAGGGATGGGGGAGGGGGGCAGGTAGGGGGCCTCCAGTACACAGCAGGTTATTGATTGCCTGAGCTGTGCATGTTTCCTTATTAATTTATTCATAAATGATCTAGAGGAGGGGATATCCAGCACAATCTCAGTATTTGTGGATGATACTAAACTAAGCATGCCAATATCTTCTATGCAGGATGTGGAAACCTTACAAGCGGACCTGAACAAAATAATGGGGTGGGCAACTACATGGCAGATGAGATTTAATGTTGAAAAATGTAAAGTAATGCACCTGGGTGCCAGAAACCAGAAAGCAAGCTACTCACTAGGGGGGGAACCTCTGGGTGAATCTAAGATGGAAAAGGACCTGGGGGTACTGGTAGACAACAGGCTTGGCAGTGGCATGTAATGCGAAGCCGCTACAAGCAAAGCCAACAGAATACTGGGATGTATAAAAAAGGGGATTCACTCCAGAAATAGAGATTATTCTCCCACTCTACAAGACTCTAGTCTGGCCGCATCTGGAGTATGCTGTCCAGTTCTGGGCACCGGTCCTCAGGAAGGATGTGCTGGAATTGGAAAGAGTCCAGAGAAGGGCAACAAAAATAATTAGGGGAATGGAGGACATCGGCTATGAGGAAAGACTACAAGCACTGAACTTATTCTCTCTGGAGAAGAGACGATTGAGGGGGGATATGATATCAATGTACAAATACTGTACTGATGACCCGAGCATATGGAAAAACCTATTTAGAGAAAGGGAATACAATAAGACATGTGGCCACTCACTAAAACTAGAGGAAAGGCGGTTTAACCTTAAAGTACGTAGGGGGTTCTTCACTGACAGAGCAGTAAGGATGTGGAATTCTCTTCCACAAGCAGTCGTATCAGCAGGGAGCATCGATAGATTCAAAAAACTATTAGATGGGCACCTTAAAGACCACAACATACAGGGGTATACAATGTACGGTTAACAGCAAACACACACACAGCTCAGTGTGTGATTCATTTGGTCTGGGGAGTGTTCCCCACTGGTCCAAAGGGGAGGCACAGTGGACAGTGGAGGAAACCTGACCAATGGGTACACAGGCTGTGATACAGCTTCAGTGATTGGCCCAGACTAGTGGTCTCGGTGCATTCTGGGGTGTGGTATAAAAGCCAGGAGCACGTGTGCTGCGGGGTCTTTGGCTGGTGCGCAGAGTCCCAGAGGGAGGGTGACGGCTGTCTCCTCCTCTTCATTGGTGGCACGTGGTCACAGGCGGTCGGCATGGGGACCAGTAGGAAGGGAGCTGAACCCAGAGGTCCAGAAGAGCTGACTTGAAGGGGTTGAGACACTGAAGACTCTCGAAAAACAGTATCGTGAGTAAAGGGGATCGTGTCTAAGGACTTGACCTGAGAGGGGGCCACCCCGGTGTAGGATAGTCAAAGGTGTCAGTCTGTGGAGTGAAAGGAGATACTAGGCGTGTATCCCAAAGATAGTCTTCCTTACAGAGGTGTAACTAGAACCTTCAGGGCCCCGGTGCAGGAAACCATGAAGGGGGCCTTCCCTTCAAGTCTGGGGATCTTCCCACTGATCCTGGGGCCCTTTCTTCTCGTTGCGAGGCCCCTTTATTACTCTCTGTCACGAAAGTGACATTGTTTACCCTTTGCTTCTCACATCTTTTCTCTTTTTTTTTGTGGGCATTTGCCATTTCCAAGATGCCTGCAGCAGTGCAAGTACACTCTGAGCATGAAAGGCAGGAAGTGATGCATCTCCTGTGGCCTGTTTCCTGGCTAGCCCTTTTCCAAGATGGTGATCTGAGCATGCTCAGGCACTGATATCACTAATGGCAAGATGTGATAATTTTAAATGGTTTTATGACATTTTTGGACAACAAATGATGGAGCTCTCTACTCATGCATGTTATGGCCTTCACCTGAGCTTTTACTATCTCCTTCTCAGTGTTGCTCTGGGATCACTGTGCTCTTTATTGCATTCACCTGGGCTTTTGCTTTGTCCTTCTCAGTGTTGCTCTAGTATTACTGTGCTGTTTATGGCATTTGACATTGGCTTTTCCTATCCCCTTCTCAATGCTTGCTCTGGGATCACTGTGTCATGCTGTCTTTCATTTCAGTCTCCTGCTTTGCTCTGTTTGTATGGGGAACGCTGCCCAGTCAGACCACCAAATGCATTTAAGGAATAGGGATTAGGTAAATTGTGAAGATTGAGAAAAAAAGAGCCAATATCTATAGCCCTGTAAGGACCTCAACATGGAGGAAGCCCTCTAAAGGTCAAGACAAGTCACCATCTAAGAGCAGACATCCAGGCAATGTTGATCAAGATCAGTGTCTCACCACTCAATATCATTGCTCCCCGTTTACAAACCTCACAGTTTACCAGCCTAATAATTGCCGCATTTGTGGTGGAGAGTCATTGCCTGCCAATCTAATCTGTCAAGTCTACCTGGAACAAGCAGGATACGGCCCTGAAAGGACCTCAAGATGGAGGGAGCTTTCAAAAAGCCACAACATTCACCATTTAGGTGCAGACATCCAGGCAACATTGATCAAGGTCATCATCCGCTTGGAGGAAGCGACAACTGACAAAGAAGGGGATGTCTGGAAAGTAGCCGCCTTGATTAAAGAATCGTTCAAGGAGTTGATACATGAAGCCTGTACTTCCTAGTCGGTGGCTGAATTGCCTAGCACTTCCAACCAGAGCCAGTAGGTGGGGTCCAAATTAGAAAGCTTGTCGGAAGAAGAAAGCATTAAAGGGGCCAGAGGCTTTGATGATTGCCCAATAGAGCCTTTTGCAAGGGCAGTTAAGGACACAATTGCCTGGAGTGAACTGGAGGAAATCCTCCACAAGGTTAGAAAGTACTAATTTTCCTTCACTGAGCAACTGGAGGAGTTAATCCAGGAAGAATGGAAGGGGTCAGAGAAAAAGGCCTTTATAAACAGGTTGCCAAAACTGTATACCTTGAAAAAGCTAAAGGTCAACCTGCTGCCATCTCCTCCAATGGTGGATGCATCATTAATGCAACTGTCAAGACACGTCACCTTGTGATTGTGTTCAAGGAGGCTCTAGTCTGAAAATTAGACCGAGCTCTGAAGTGCTCCTATGTACTGTAGCATCTGCAGATGCCTGCAGACCAGCAATAACCAGCACATGAGTAAGTCTAATGGAAGTGGTTTCATAATTATCAACCAGCTGCTGCTGCTGCACCTGCAGGACCCTGAGGAAAGTGGCAGGCTCTGCATTCCTTTAGATGTGATTTCCTATTGGGAGTATCTTACCAAAAATTACATTTTTGTTGCAGTGGATGAAAAAAAATCTGACTTCTTTCTCTGTGCAGACTTCTGGGAAAATCTGTGAGCCAAAAAAGATTAGTAAATATACTGGAGAAGTACCCAATCTTCATTGTTGAAGCATTAAAAATATAGGGCACCTGTCTTAGGAGAACAGCGGAAATCCTTTTAAGGGTGCACTCATCCAGGGGGTGCATGTGTAAAGCTTTGCAAACACACCTGAATGGAAAATATTCAGGATCAGTGGGCCACATTAGCTATATTGGTGTGACATTGGTGGAAGTTTAAGGGATGTCCACCTTCCGATCTCCTCCAGCCAGCCAGGCTACCAGATTTGATTGAAAAATGAAAAATTCAGGTCCATTTTGTAGCTGGATGAAATGAAAAATTAGCAATTCTTAAGGTTCCAATTGCCCAGAGGAGATGAGGATTAGGTTCACTTCTGTTCCTAGCAAAAACAAATAAAAAAAAAACAGGTAATCTGTGCCCAGTGCTAAACTTGAAAAAACTCAACAAGCACAGAAAGTTGGAGTCGCGTAAGATAGAGAACCTCCAATACATTCTATTATTGATAAATCTGGGAGACTGGGTGCTCTGTAGGTTTTTTAGACACCTACTTACTTGTCCCAATCCATCCTCAATTCCTCTACCAGTTTCAGTGCTTCCCCCTTGGTCTGTACACCTTTCCCAGGGCATTCACAAAGGTCTTACTGTCTGCAATAGCGACGGGAAAAAAATCAGTAGAGCTTCCACAAGGGAAGATCCGTCCTCTAAAAGAGAAAGTCAAAGGTGCTTTGGGAGCAAAGTCTCCTCCAGCAGAACAGCCCCTGAGTATCCTTTGTTCTTTGTAACTGACCAATTGTTGTTTTCAAATGGAATATTTTCACTTCAGACTCCAGCCAGAAAGGTTAGGGGATGCATTTTAAAGAGCAGGCTGCTCAAGGTCATGGGATGTTCAGCTTATGAGGCAAAGTATTGAATGCTCTCCAACTGTGCATAGTGTTCATAGTCCTTCAGTCATTCACACCTTATATGAGAGAAGCAAGAGTCGTACTGTGCCTATATAGCAGTGGAAGGGTAGAATTCTTAAGCTGTCAGTGAAACTTCCTGTATCAATAATTTCAATTATACCATTTTGGCTTAAGAGGCTCTAGTGTCTCTCCCCTACAGTTCAGCACTGAGTCACCACTGCCTCTGCCAGTTATGACGGATCTGCTCTCTCATGGCCAGTTTTGCCATCCAGCTCCAAGAGACTTCTTTTGATGGCATGGAAGTTGAGAGGCAGAGGCTACCAAATCAGGGGTGCTCAGTGCAGGTAGTGGCAACCTTGTGTCAAACCAGAGAGGTCTCCGTGAATAATACTTACCAGAAAATATGGGTAAATTATGCAGATCTATTACAGCAAAAGCCTGGAGTCCTTTATCACCCAAACCAGCCAAGATTCTGCAGTTCTTACAACTGGGACTAAACAGGGGCCTAGGTTCATATACGTTCAGCCTTGTCTGCACATGCAAGGGTTTAAGGAGTCCTTAACCCTTTAGTGATGAAATTCTTAAAAGGCTTGCATGAAATTAGAGACCTGCCTGGAAACCATTGTTTCCTATGTGGGTCTTGCTTATGGTCCTCAGTTCTATCAAGGCCTCATTTCTATCCTACAGAATTGGCTACACTCTGCAATCTAACCCTGAAGATCATATTTCTGGTTGCTACAACCTCTGTGAAAAGGATGTCAGAGCTGGAGGCTTTGTACTCAAGGAGCCTCCCCTAATGTTCTACCCAGGCCGAATAGTCCTAAAACCCCAGACTGCTTTTTATCCATGGGGTATCTTTCTTCTTCTACTTTACCTAGGAAATCAATATATAGTCTTTCTTGCTTAAGTGAGAGAACCACATCTCCTGGATGTTGATCTAACTCTAATGACCTGCTTGGCAGCTACTTTTTTATTCAGGAAAGCTGAAATCTGTGCTTGGTTCCGGCATGGCTTAAGGCAGGCTCAGTCAGCATCAACACGTACTGTCACCTCCTAGATTGTTAAGACAATTAAAAGAGCCTACTCTTCACAAGACCCTCCTGTTCTGGAGGACATAAGAGCACATTCAGCTAGGGTAGTGCCAGCTCTGTGGACAGAGCAGTGCCGAGTGTCTCCTGAAGCTATTTGCAAGTCAGCAATATGGTCCTCCTAGGACACCTTCATTACACTTTATTAGGTGAACCCGGCTCACGACAGTAACATTTGGAAAATGCATATTTACACTACTGACCATTACAAAAAATTTTTTGCACCCTCCCATATGGTGGGTTAGTTCCAATTGTATGCTGTCATAATGCACCAGGAAAATGTAAAATTGTATACTCCCCTTTCCGTAATTTTCCTTTCCAGGTGCAGCTTCATGGCAGCATACAGATTCCCACCCAAATGGTGAGAGTTACAAAGAATGCTGCGATCCGAGTCTAACTTTGATTTATGGTTAATCAGTCCTATCAGGTTGTGGGGCTGGAGCCACAACCCATTGTATGATGCCATGAAGATGCACCAGGAAAGGAAAATTATGGAAAGGTGAGTATACAATTGTAACGGCACCCCAGACACATAAGGGTTAAAATCTTCCTCTTCCAGAGATACTGGCACAGCTCCTTGCAGGACACCAAACTCCCGAACTGGAAACCAAGGAATGATGCAA
Source organism: Pelophylax lessonae (assembly GCF_965119305.1). Lineage (NCBI taxonomy): Eukaryota > Metazoa > Chordata > Amphibia > Anura > Ranidae > Pelophylax > Pelophylax lessonae. The sequence goes on from NC_138773.1 coordinate 282,020,230, forward strand.
ACAGTGTAGCTGGAACCTTATAAATGCTGCATACAGCTGAATAGGAAAAACCATATGAAGGGTTTACACTCCTAGCAGTCAAACTGGAACAGCATACAATAAATCCCCCCAATAACGAGACAAAGCTCCGAGTTGAGGGTAAAACAGGAACAACATTTATTGGAAGAACACAGCACACTTTTATACAGAATTTGGAACATCCTTCCCCCAACAACCGCTTTCCCATTGGTCAATTGCACAGTACCTGCAGTTCCCAATAAGGTCCTCTCCAGCCATGCAAATGAGGGCTTGAAAATGAGTCAGCAGTGATTGGTCAGATAACTTGACCAGAAGGACTGCCATGCAAATGAGGACTTGAAAATGAGTCAACAGGGATTGGTCAGATACAGAACAATGGTTCCCTAACGAGCCCTCAATACACATTACTCTGAGTGTCAATACATCCCTTAGCAGACAACAGGTGAGGTCATTAGTACACCTGACAATAGGTGAATGGAGAGCCACCTCAGACAGTCCGTCTCCTCAGAACTTCCTGTAATGACCATATTAGGAGTTGACTTCCTGTTCAGAGACCTCATGGCAAATGGTAACAAAAATCTTCATATTACAAGGGAGACATTATTCCTGAATATGACTGTCCCATTTGTAGTAGTCCAAACCATATTTTCAGTGTTCACCACCCTCCTGGTCACCCTGCATCCATAACAGATGCAGGGTGACTTAAACATAAGAAAGCCACACAAGGCTGGACATAGTGCCTCCCAACCTCTTTAAAGGAATTTGGGGTCCACAAAGCCCATGCCCAAAGTGACTCCTGTCACAACAATTTTCCATTATTTATCTTTCAAAAAGTGTTTCCCAGTGTTAACCTTTCATCCAAATTCTAAATATCTGCATTTGTAAATGTCAAGAGCCAGTATAAAGGAATAGTAGTTGTTTGGGGAAAAAAACACTTGTGAGTTTAACCCCTTCCTTACCGCGCCATGTCAAATGACGTCGGCACAAATCCTTTCTCGATCCGGGCGGACGTCATATGAAGGCGCCCGGATCTCCCCGCTACTGCGCGCCCCCGGGGGCGCGCAGCGCGGCGATCGGGGGTGAGGCTCGTCCCTCAGACTGAGCCCAACCCCGATCAAGGTAAACAGCCAATGAAATTGGCTGTTAACCACGTGATCGGCTGTGTCAATCACAGCCGATCACATGAGCGGCTCCAGCGCGAACCGCTCATTCCTTCCTTAATGCGCGCCCCCCGGGGGCGCGCAGCGCGGCGATCAGGGACGAGGCTCGTCCCTCGGACAGAGCCCATCCCCGATCTAGGTAAAGAGCCAATGAAATTGGCTCTTTACCACGTGACCGGCTGTGTCCAATCACAGCCGGTCACAAATGTCATCAGAGAACACGGTAACTAGCTGTCACCGTGTTCTCCTCCTCACACACTGATCCTGTGTGAGGAGGAGATTGTGGTAACAGCTAGTTACCAAGTACAGTGCACCCAACCACACTGATTGCCCCCCCCCCCAATAAAGAGCACCTGTCACTAGCCCATCAAAGTACCCGAGTACCTGTCACCAGCTTATCAGGTACTCTGATGACAGGTACTCGGGTACTCTGATGGGCTGATGACAGGTACTCTGATGGGCTGGTGACATGTACTCGGGTACTCTGATGATGGGTACTCGGGTACTCTGATAACAGGTACTCGGGTACTCTGATGACAGGTACTCGGGTACTCTGATGATAGGTACTCGGGTACTCGGGTACTCTGATGACGGGTACTCGGGTACTCTGATGACGGGTACTCGGGTACTCTGATGACAGGTACTCGGGTACTCTGATGACGGGTACTCTGATGACAGGTACTCGGGTACTCTGATGACAGGTACTCGGGTACTCTGATGACAGGTACTCTGGTACTTTGAGTACCCATCACCGGAGTACCCGAGTACCCGTCATCGGAGTACCCGAGTACCTGTCACCTACCCATCAGAGTACCCGAGTACCTGTCACCTACCCATCAGAGTACCCGAGTACCTTCCACCTGCTCATCAGAGTACCTGACACCTGAAGTACCCGAGTACTTGCCACCTGCTCATCAGTACCCATCACTACTCATCAGTACTCATCAGTACCCATCAGTACCTATCACCTATCAGTATCAGTACTGATCATCCGTACCCATCAGTACAGTATCAGTATCACCTATCAGTATCAGTACTACTCATCAGTACCCATCACCTGCCTGTCACCTGCCCATAAGAGTACCCGAGTACCTGTCACCTGCCTATCGGAGTACTCGAGTACCTGCCACTTGCTCATCAGTACCAGAGTACCTGTCACCTGCCCAGCAAAGTACCCGAGTACCTGTCACCCTTCATACAGCCACCATGTCTAAGTCCAAAAAGGTTTATATACGTCCTCCGTTTAAACCTAAATACCGGTGTTATGGCAGCAGATAGCTGCCATAACCCTGGTATTTTTTTTAAACGGTGGACGGTTGGCTTTCCGATAAGGGTGGTCCCAGCGGCGGATTCGCCGCGGGATCACCCTTCCGGGGTGGCGAAAGAGGTGCCCCCCCCCTCCCGCCGCATTCTGGTCCTTTTCCCCGCCTACCGGACCCGCCAGCAGCGGGGAAAACGATCCGGTCCCGGATCCTCACAGACAGGATGTCAAGTGAGGGCAAGCTTGCCCTCACTCGACTCTATGGTCTTGGAGGACTGGAGCTACGGCAAATGTCGTTGCCTAGCAACCAGTTTAAAGGTCCCTTTTTTTTTTCATTTTATTTAATTTTTTTTTTATTTTTTTTTTTTTATTTTTTCTATCTTTTAGTGTACTTGTGAGATCTGAGGACTTTTTGACCCCAGATCGCACAAAAAAGAGGTCCTGTCGTGCCTTTTTCTATTACAAGTAATGTTTACATTTCTTGTAATAGAAATAAAAATGATCAATTTTTTTTTTTTAAAAACAGTGTAAAAATAAAAAATAATAAATAAAATAAATAGTAAAAAAAAAAAAAAAAATGAAAGCGCCCTGTCCCCGTGAGCTCACGCGCGGAAGCGAATGCATACGGAAACCCCGCCCACATATGTAAACAGTGTTCAAACTACACATGTGAGGTATCGTCGCGATCGTTAGAGCAAGAGCAATAATTTGAGCCCTAGACCTCCTCTGTAACTTTAAGATAGCAACCTGTAGAAATTTTTAAAAATGTCGCCTATGGGGATTTTTAAGTACCAAAGTTTGTCACCATTCTGTGAGCGTGCGCAATTTTGAAGCATGACATGTTGGGTATCTATTTACTCGGCGTAACATTATCTTTCACATTATGGAAAAAAATTGGGCTAACTTTACTGGTTTCTTATTTTTTAATTCAAAAAAGTGAATTTTTTCCCCAAAAAATTGCGTTTGGAAGACCGATGCTCAAATACGGTGTGATAAAAAATATTGCAATAATCTCCATTTTATTCTCTAGGGTCTCTGCTAAAAAAAAATATATAATGTTTTGGGGTTCTAAGTAGTTTTCTAGCAAAAACAACTGATTTTAGCTTGTAAACACCAAATGTCAAAAATAGGCCTAGGCAAGTGGCTAGGATGCATGATGATGCTCCTTGGATGTTGGGCCCCTCTATATGGCTAGGCTGTGAAAAAGTCTCACACATGTGGTATTGCCATACTCAGGAGGAGTGGCAGAATGTATTTTGGGGTGTCATTTTTGCTATGTACATGCTATGTGTTAGGAATATCCTATAAATTGACAACTTTGTGTAAAAAAAAAAAGTTTTTATTTTTTTCCCACATTTTCCAAAAACTTGTGGAAAAAAATGACATGTTCAAAGGACCCATAATGCCTCATAGAATATACGTTGGAGTGTTTGCTTTCCAAAATGGGGTCATTTTGTGGACTTTTCCATTGTATTGGTGCTCTAGGGCCTTGAAAAGTGTGATAGGTAGTAAGAAAGTTTTATGTGTATTTATGCTCCTAAAACGCCTTATGGTGCTACTTGGACGTGGAGTCTCTTTTTGTGGCCAGGCTGTGTAAAAGTCTCACACATGTGGTATCACCATACTCAGAAGGAGTAGCAGAATGAATTTTGGGGTGTCATTTTTGCTGTGTACATGCTATGTGTTAGAAATAGCTTATAAATTGACAACGTTTTGGGAAAAAAAAGAAAAAAAAACATTTTCTTAATTTTCCCAAGAATTGTGGGAAAAAATTATAACTTCAAAAAACTCACCATGCCTCTTACTAAATACCTTGGACTGTCTACTTTACAAAAAGGGGTCATTTGGGGGGGTATTTGTACTGTCCTGACATTTCAGGGCCTCAAGAAAGGAGATAGGCCATCAGTACATCTGGTGTGATCAATTTTCAGTAATTGGTACCATAGCTTCTAGACTCAATAACTTTCACACAGACTAAATAATATACACTAATTTGGGTTAAGTTTACCAGAGATATGTAGCAGTATAAATTTTGGCCCAAATGTATGAAGAAAAATTAATTTTTTGCAAAATTTTATAATAGAAACTAAAAAAAAGTGGTTTTTTTTGCAAAATTTTTGCTCTTTTTTTGCTTATATCACGAAAAAAAAAAAACCCCAGTTGTGATCAAATACCACCAAAAGAAAGCTCTATTTGTGTGAAAAAAATGATAAAAATTTTGTTTGGTTACAGTGTAGCATGACTGAGCAATTGTCATTCAAAGTGTGAGAGTGCTGAAAGCTGAAAATTGGTCTGGGCAGGAAGGGGGTCTAACTGCTCTGTATGGAAGCGGTTAACTAATCTTTTCTTGTATAATTTCCCTTTTAAGGGGGCATGGCAGGGGGTGTGTCCTATGCCTACATACTTTTGCTAATAGGTGTCCCTCATTTCCATCTCAAAAAGTTGGGAGGTATGGCTTTTGGCTTTCCCTGGATTCTGTAGTTCTGGATCAGAACTTTCAATCCTGTGTCTGGATTTTACCAGATGCCTGCATCTGTCTGAGTACACAGGTGTGCAGGGTCTTTATATACTCAGGTCTGATGATAGTTCAGAGCTCCCAGTTGGAGACCTTCCCCAGTGTGGGAGACTGAAGGTCTCCCGGAGAGGTCCGATGTTTCCCAGCCAGAGAGAGAGGGTCTCACTGAGGGGTCAGAGGTGCTCCAAGCCAAAGCCGAGAGACAGAGGGTCGCACCGAGGGGTCAGAGGTGCTCCAGGCCAAAGCCAAGAGACAGAGGGTCGCACTGAGGGGTGAGAGGTGCCCCAGCCAAAGGCCAAGAGACAGAGGGTCTCACTGAAGGGTCAGAGGAGCCTCAGCCAGAAGTCAAGTGTCAGGGCACAAACACCAGGAGAAGGGCTCTAGGACCCAGCAGTGCTATCAGCACTTTGGCAGGAGAAGGACTTTGGGACCCAGCAGCACTACCAGCAATTTACCTGGGCCTATATAAGGAAGCTTGCCACTGATTTTAGTTGCTGGTTGATCTTCAGCTCCTCCAGTGTTTTATCCTTGTGATATTCTAGTTCCTGCCTCCTGTTACTGACCTGGCTTGTCCTTGATCTGTCTCCTGATTTCTTCCTGTGTTTGACCTCGGCTATCCACCTGACCACATCTGCTCTGATACCCACTTGGCTCCTGATCTTGGCTATCCACCTGACCACGTTTGCTCTGATATCCACCTGGCTCCTGATCTTGGCTATCCACTTGACCACGTTCCAGTCTCAGACCTCACAGGCGCCACCTGTCTGCTGATTCCACTCCAGCACTCCAGCTGTTCTCTGGATCCTCCTGCACACAGTCCAGCAGGCGACCCGTGCTACTTTGGGCCTGATCTCTCCTGTTCTCATCCTCAGGGGGGTCTGGAACTTAGCCGCAAGGGAAGCCCTCTCTCGCCATTGGCCTCCAGCACCAGGTACGTGATACCAAGAGACAGAGGGTCTCATCTGAGGGGTCAGAAGTGCCCCAGCTAGAAGCCAAGAGACTGAGAATGTCACCCGAGGGTTCAGAGGTGCCCCAACCAGAAGCCAAAAGACAGAGGGTCTTACAAAGGGGTCAAAGGAACTCAAGCTGGCTGTGCAGCAGAACGTGGCGACTTAATGCTAAGAAATCCAAATTGATCCCGGAGAGCTGGTCAGAGGGAGCGGTAAGAGGAGCAGTGGTGCTGCCAACAAGCGACAGGGGTGGCTCTGCGTTTTCATTGTTTGGATTTTGTATGGAAGAAACCCCTGCGTGAGCAACAATGCGCACGTGAACTTTTTGTTTTATTTAATTAAAGTGGGCTGCCATGCCCTAAATTACAGTTTGGACTGGCGCAACCCATTGTAAAGGCATCTTTATAAAGGCAGCTTGAGTATAATCTTTTCAATGCCACAGCAGAAAAAAGGTATAGGTTAGGGTTTTCCACATTCTATGTGGCCAAAAGTGAACTGGAATCGCACCAAAGTAGTGCAGGAACCTTTTCCAAAAAATGGCGCCGTGCTGAGTTGCATTGATGTGAACAGGCATCATTCAAAACAATGCGATTTCTATTGTCAAACGATTCTGTGCGACTCAACCCACATCTGAAATCACATTAGTGTGGAGGAAGCCATACAGCGAATGTGGTACAACATACAGTGGGGAAAACTATTATTTGATCCCCTGCAGATTTTGTAAGTTTGCTCACTTACAAAGAAATAAAGGATCTATAATTGATATCATAGGTGTATTTTAAATAATAGAGACAGAATATCATCCAAACATCCAGAAAAAACACATGATACAAATGTTATAAATTAAGTTGCAGTTCAGTGAGTAAAATAAGTATTTGATCCCTCACCAACCAACAATTATTCTATTAGTATAGACTGGCTACAGTATGTGCTCATGTGGTGCACAGATTAGTCCTGTCAATTTAGGAAGGTGCTACTAACAACAACTTGTTATGTGTATAAAAGACACCTGTCCACAGAATATTTTCTTAGATTCAAACCTCACCATCATGGGCAAGACCACAGAGCTGCCAAAGGATGTCAGGGACAAGATTGTAGACCTGCACAAGGCTTAAATGGGCTACAAGGCCATCAGCAACAAGCTTGGTGAGAAGGAGACAACTGTTTGAGTGATTTTTCGCAAATGGAAGAAATACAAAATGACTATCAATCGCCTTTGGTCTGGAGCTCCATGTGGCTCAAGAAGAAGCACATTAAGAGTAATGGGATCTCCAGAGTCTCCAGATCTTAACCACTTGCCTACTGTGCACTTAAACACCCTTCCCATCCAGACCAATTTTTAGCTTTCAGCGCTCTCACACTTTGAATGACAATTGTGCGGTCATGCTACACTGTACCCATATGACATTTTTATCATTTTTTTCACACAAATAGAGCTTTATTTTGGTGGTATTTAATCACCTCTGGGTTTTTTATTTTTTACAAAAAAAAAGAAAAAAGACAGAAAATTTTGAAAAAAAAAAAGTTTTTCTTATTTTCTGCGAGTAAATTTTGAAAATAAATACATTTTTCTCCTTCACTGATGTGCGCTGATGAGGCGGCACTGATGGGCACTGATAGGCTGCACTGATGAGGTGGCACTTATGGGCACTGATGAGGTGGCACTTATGGGCACTGATGAGGAGGTACTAATATGCCGCACTGATGAGCACTGATAGGCGGCACTGATAGGCGGCACTGATGAGCACTGATAGGCGGCACTGCTGGGCACTGAGAGGTGGCACTGAGAGGTGGCACTGCTGGGCACTGAGAGGCGGCACTGACGGGCGGCACTGATGGGCACTGATAGGCGGCACTGATGGGCACTGGCGGATGGCACTGATGGACACTGACGGGCGGCACTGATGAGCACTGATGGGCGGCACTGATGAGCACTGATGGGCAGCACCATCAGTGCCCACACTCAGTGCCCATATTGCTGCCAGTCAGTGCTCATCAGTGCCTAGATGAGCAGGCACTGATGGGCACTGACTGGCAGCACTATGGGCACTGATTGTGGGCACTGATGGGGAGTACTGATGGCGGGCACTGTGGGCACTGATGGTGGGCACTTTGTGTATGTTTTTTACCTCTGTAGTAATCAGGGCACTGGTGATCAGTGCCCTGATTACATTCCTCTGTGTCCCCGACGGCTGATCGGCTCTCCTCCTTCCTCACACTGCAGTCTCTGTGTGAGGAAGGAGCGCTGGCGATGAGAGATGATCTCATATGTTTACATATGAGATCATCTCTCATTGCATGGGCCGATCACGTGGTAAATGGCCGCTGTGATTGGCTATTTAAGGGACACGGCCAACACAGATTTTCCCCGATGCGCGCTTGCGGGAGCGCGCGGGGAGCCTGTGTCTGGGAGGCCGTTTAAAGACGGCCTCCCGAAAATTAGAGTCCGCGCTGCAGCCGTCTTTCGGCTATAGCGCGGACCGGAAGTAGTTAATCCTATAGAAAATGTATGGAGGGAGCTCAAACTTCGAGTTGCCAAGCGACAGTCAAGAAACCTTTAAGGAAAAATTCACCTTTTAAAAAAAAATAATAAATGCACATTTTTTTTGTAGGTAAAAAAATGTGCATTTATTATTTTTTTGTTGCAGGAGCCTGTAAAGCATTGCACCAGCAATCAGCAGATCGCTGAGGCCAAGCAGGTCTTTTGCAGACCTATCAGTGTATCTGCTTCCTTGTGTCTCGTATGAGGAAGCTGATACATGCTGACAGGAAGAATGAATGAATTACCACAGAACTCACAGCGCTGTGGTAGTTTACTGAAAACTACAAGGTGACAGCCGCAAAGACTGCTGGACGTTCTAGTTTTCCATTCACAGAGCGCTGTAAATGAGTGACGCAGCTGGGTGGGCTGAGCAATCGTCGATAAATGGATATCTATATTCCAATGCCTTGGAATTGCTGCTCGAGCAGCCAGCAGAGAATACTATAGAATTCTGGTTTTGGCCTTAGAGATTGATCATGGTATCATGGACAGTGTGCAACTTTCGAAGTTATGGGAACATTGAGGCCTGCCATCTGGTTGTCAGTATTGAAAACTCCTTCCCAAGAAGCTAAATTCAGAGGGTCCAATGACCCAAATCAGAAGTCATGCCATCTTAACCACTTTAAAAATCAACATTTTTTTACATTTTAGGCCAATTTGTTTTCTGCTACATATTTTTGGTAAAAAAAAATCGCAATAAGCGTTTTTTGATTGGTTTGCCCATAAGTTATCGCGTCTACTAACTACGGGAAAGATTTATATCATTTTTATTGTTTTTTTTTTTGTTTTTACTAGTAATGGCAGCGATCTGTGATTTTTTTTGCAGGACTGATTGGACCCCTAACTGACATTTTTGACACTTTTGGGGGGACCAGTGACATTACTACAGTAATCAGTGGTAAAAATATGCACTGTTACTGTAATAATGACACTGGCAAAGAAGGGGTTAACACTGTGGGTGATCAAGGGGTTGAATGTGAGCCTAGGGGAGTGATTCTAACTGTGTGGCGGGGGGCAGAGATGTATAGTAACTAAGTAGAACTACTTCACTACTGTACTTAAGTACCGAAAGGCGGTATCTGTACTTTCCTGGAGTAGAATTTTTTTCTCCTACTTCCACTTTTACTTCACTACATTTTTTCGATGATTTCAATACTTCTACTCCAATATTTTTTTGTGTGCTGCATAGTTACTTGTTACCATTATAAAAATTACCACTGCCAGAACAGTAGATGGCAGGTTTCATGAAGTTCAAAAAAATGTGTATAATGTCATGTGTAAATCAGCGCATATGAAAATCAATGCTACTGTATGTATAAATACAATGGTCTACATATCTGCTGTTAAGGGGAAAGAGAACCTCCCCCAACCAAGCAGAGTCACAAGCGTACAAAGACCTTTTTTCTGGTAAGAGGCTGATTTTGCTTTTTTCACTGGAAGTTGAGAGCACAGGTTTTGCAGTTTTCACTGGAAGAGTCTTTTTGGATATTATTTTGCACTTACCTTCATCCGCCGGGTAAGGGGGAAATCCACAAGGTGGTGGGAGTCTGCACCTATTATTTGGAATAGCACCTGTTTGATTCCTGCACCTTTAAAAATATATTCATCTTGTTTTGTCACATATATATGGTATTATGGCATCATGGCATTATATATATATGGACTTTTTATTGACTTTGATTTCATACACTCTTCCTTTATTTCATTATTGGAATATATTCTTGTATATCACATTGGTTTATATATGATTTTGCGCACCAATAAGCTGTGGAGAAAAAAAAAAAACATGCAGGGAAGAGAAGGAGGGATGCTTTAAAGGGGAAAGGGAGGGACATACTTTATCTGTTTTTGTTTACAAAAAGTTACAGTCAAAGGAATTATAATTGTCCTTTAAGTTAATCATTTGAAATAATAAGAAACAATATGATGTTCAAACTTTTGACTTCTTTCTTTATTAACTACATAACACAATACTTGTACTTTTACTTTCAGTACTTGAGTAGCAAATTTTTTTTAAAAACTACTGGTACTTTTACTTTCAGTACTTGAGTAGCAAAATGTAAAAAAAAACTACTTGCAATTCTTAAGTACAAAAAATGTTGAATACTTTAGTACTTCTACTCATGTCACTTTTTGATAGAGCACTTCCACTTCTACTCAAGTCACTTTTTGATCGAGCACTTGTACTTTTACACAAGTATGGGTTTCGAGTACTTTATACAAGTGTGTGTGTGGGGGGGTGGCTTGTGAAATGATCACAGAGACCTGTGTTCCTATATAGAAGGATCACATGGGCTCTGTGATCATTCCAGAAAGAAGAACAGTCAGCTGTGTTTACAACAGCTGACCTTCCTTCTCTCTCAGGGGGGGAACGATCGTGGGTGTCAGGCAGCCTGCCCCGTGCATCGGAGTCCCTGCTGCCCCTAGCTTCAGGTGTACGACCGACGTCGGTCTACGTCAGTTTGCGCAGGAGAGCCGCACTGCCGCAGTAAATCGGCGGCGGGCGGTCGGGAACCGGTTAATGAAGAACGTAGGCCCTATTTTATCATTTCTACATCTCCACCCCTGATTGGAAATTAAAGGGAATATTCTCTGTAAGATAAATGGAGATCTTGACCAACGCATTATTTAAAGCTGTGTTCCTTGGCTTTACAGGCAATGCTTCTTTTATGTGTCAGTATAAAGTCTTTTTGAAGATCCTTTTCTCGAGGTTGGTGTTCTAGGTACCTCTTTCAGGCAGGTAAATAACAGAGCCCTGTACCCTATGTGTGATTCAAAAGTATAGTATAGAGATGTCATATTAAATGTGGGGGTTCTGTTGTTTGCAAGTAAATTGCTTTGAATGGTGTCATGTCACAGTCAGTCAATCCCCAAGCTTGGAGATGTACAAACCCCTGCAATCAACAGTAATGAAGCCATCGGCCTAGGACTGAGTCCAGGTTGGAGGATAGTGTGGCTAGGTCATAAATTTACATTTTGTAATGCACCAGATGTCAGGGAGAGCCAGTCAAGGGATCAAATGAGGAAAGAGGGGCAATGTAATCCTGGGGGACATCAAACTGATCCTATGATTGGGGTCATTGGACTCGTATGGAAGGACAAATTCAAATGTTTAAGAATTAAGTTCCATGCTTTCATAATGGAAGGATGGATGTATAAGAACATGCTTGGGGTGTTATTCATAGGGATGTAAGTGGATAAAGAGATAGGTGCTCTTCAAATTTAACCCAGAGCTTACCATCTCCATTAAATATTCAGTCTATAATATGAGTGAGTAAAGTCGGTTTATAGTATAACTTGATCTGAGCAAATCCAAGTCCTCCTGTTTGTGTCTGACTAAAATGTCATAACAAGCCCAAATATACCTGATTAGTTTGGTTTTCATTTTACCGAAGAAGGATATTGGGATTTGAAATGGGAGAGCTTAAAGTGGAAGTAAACTTCCATCAATTGTTTGTACCTATAGGTAAGCCTATAATAAGGCTTACCTATAAGTACTGTAAATATCTCCTAAACATGCACCGTTTAGGAGATATATACTGTATATTCAGCCGATTACATCATTGGTGCATGTGCTCTGAAGGAATGGCCACCCGTGCTGTTTCTTCAGAGCCTTGTGCCATGACCGATGGCTCCCATGCGAGGGAGTGACGTCATGCAGCTCCGGCGAGTCACACAGCCAGAGTCTGCAGGCCTGGAAGGAAGATGGGTGAAGATGGATGTGGCCTCCAGTGGTGACAATGAGGGCAATGTTAAAATAATGTGCTAGTATTCACTGCATACTAGCACATTATGCCTTTACTTTGCAGGTCAGGAAAAAAAAAAGGCAGCGGTTTACTTCCTCTTTAATGTACTACTAAAGGCAAAACGTTTTCTTTAGTTTTGGAAAGAGTGGAGAGGGATTAGAACATTTGCCTCTATTAGGGTGATTGAAAGTGAAAGTAAAGGAAAATCCCAAATTGTGGGTTGTCCCCAGAAAAGTAGTAGAGGGGAAATCTTACAATGGGGACGCTACTTCTGATTGCCTGGGGGGTCCCTTAAATTAAAGGGATTTCCTCTCAATTCCTGTTTGGCTATAGGACAGGAAGGGAAGGTAATTCTCTCCAATGGGGCACAGATGGCACAAAAAAAAAATAAAACATTAGGAGTCGTAACCCTCCCCTACTTTATCCAAAGTAAAAACAAAAAAAAGTTTGACTATAGTTCTACTTTAAAGGTATGTAATTTGTTAAAGAACCCTAAGCTTCAAAAGGGCAAAACTTTGCTGAACTGTGCTCAATAACAGAGAAAATAAATTGGGAGCAAACCCTAGGAACATTGAACACGGAGGAAAAATGGTAATGCTTTAGGAACATATTAAACAAAAGTATCTCACAGTGCATTCCAACGGGAAATACATTGAGAAGAGCCAAAGTAAAACCAGGGTGGCTAAACCGTAATGTAAAAAAAGATTGTTCGAGAAAAAAAAAAGGCCTTTAAGAAATATAAATCGGAGGGGACATTATCAGCTTTTCCACCAATACAAGGAATCTAATAAGAAATGTAAAAATGAAATCAGGACGGCTAAAATTGAGTTAGAGAGACAAATAGCAGAGGAGAGTAAAAAAAAACCCTAGGAATATCTTTAAATATATTAATAGCAAAAAAGCGAGGTCAGAGCACCTTGCACACATAATTAACGATGATGGGAGGATGGTTACAGAGGACACTATGAAGGCAACTGTACTAAATGCTTTCTTCTGTTTTTACACAGGAAAAGGAGGGGTACACTGACCATGACTGTATGGTTAGCAGCACATCACAGGACTTGCCGCTATGGCTAACAGAGGGTGAAATCAAGGAAAGGCTTGATAGTATTAACACAAATAAACCACCAGGACCGCATGGCTTGCACCCGAGAGTACTCAAAGAACTCAGTAGGGTTATATATAGACCGTTGTTCCTGATCTTTGCAGACAGTATTTTGACAGGAACTGTACCAGGTGACTAGAGGAAAGCCAATGTGATACCAATATTCATAAAAGGGCAAAGGCATATCCCGGGAAACTATAGGCAGGTCAGCCTGACGTCAATAGTATGTAAATTACTGGAAAGGATAATAAGGGATTATATCCAAGAATTTGCTAAGGACAACAATATCATCAGCAGTAATCAGCACGGGTTTACAAAAGGACCTTCTTGTCAAACCAATCTGTTAACATTTTACGAGGAGGTGAGCTGTGAGCTAGATAGGGGGAGACCTGTGGATGTGGTGTATCTGGATTTCGCTAAGGCATTCGATACAGTACCCCACAAACACTTAATGTACAAACTAAGGTCTGCAGGCATTGACCACAAGGTTTGTTCTTGAATAGAAAACTGGTTACAGGGGTGAGTCCAAAGGGTGGAGATAAATAACGTGTACTCAGACTGGTCTGGAGTGGTAAGTGGGGTCCCCCAAAGCTCAGTCCCGGGACCAATTTTGTTCAATTTATTCATAAATAACATCGAGGACAGGGTCATTAGCTCACACTCCGTTTTTGTGGATGACAGGGCAATAACTATAGAAATCTTACAGAATGACCTAAACAAAATAAAAGAGCGGGCAACTACATGGCAAATGAGGTTTAATGTGGAGAAATGTAAGGTATTGCACTTGGGTGCTAAAAACATGAACGCAAAATACTCTTTTTAGGGGGGAACCTCTGGGGGAATCAAGAACGGAGAAAGATCTGGAAGTCTTAGTGGAAGACAGACTAAGTAATAACATGCAATGTCAAGCTGCAGCTGCCAAAGTCGGCAGAATATTAGCTTGCATAAGGAAGGGGATGTATTCCAGAGATAAAACTATAATCCTGCCACTTTGTAAAACCATGGTCCGGCCACATCTGGAGTACTCTGTACAGTTCTGATCGCCAATCCTCAGAAGGGAGGTTCTGGAACTGGAGAGAATCCAAACGACAACTAAACTAATTAGGGGATTGGAGGGCCCTAATTATGAGGAGCGTTTGCAAGCGCTTAATTAATACTCCCTGGAGAAGAGACACCTGAGAGGGACATGATAGCGCTTTACAAATACCTCAATGGTGATCTCAGCATAGGAAAAAGGAGTGTAAGAGGACACGTGGCCACAAAATGAGATTAGAGGAGAGGTGGTTTAACCTTTAACAACGTAAGGGGTTTTTCACTGTAAGGGCGATAAGATTGTGGAACTCTCTTCCACAATTGGTGGTAACTGCGGGGAGTATGGCTACTTTTAAAAGACTCTTGGACGTGCATCTCAAAGATCACAACATTCAGGGCTATGGGAAATGAATACGTCCACACACACCTGTACGGGTTGAACTAGATTGACTGATGTCTTTATTCAACCTCAACTACTATGTAACTAAGATTTGCAGTAATCCGTATTTCTAGGTTTTTATTAGCTTCATCAGCCCACTGAAAAGGAAAACGATCTTACAAAAACTGCCATTCTCCGAGGGAAAAGGAATAAGCCAGGGCTTCGGATTTGTATGTCTTGACTTTGAAATTGCTCAATGAACTAAAGGTTTCATATTTCTGTAGGATGGAAGGGAATTCAGTTTTGGGATTAGAGGTATATAAATGCAAGTCATCCATATACATATAAACCCATCATATGATGCTAATCAACAATTGATACACCCTGCATATTTGTCATGAAGCACTATAGCTAGAGTTCCATTCACTTGAATCCTGGATGTGGGGTGCTCATACAGGTTTATAATTTTCTGAAGTAGGGCCGTTGGAGTGCCAATCTGTTGCAATGTGTGTATAAATATTCAGTTGAGGCAGTCAAACACCTTTTCGGCGTCTATGGATAAAAGTCTAATTAGTCAGTTGTACTAAGTGGTATAGTCTATCATGGTGATAGTTTGATAGTATTATCACATGCTTTTCTGTGGGGGTCAAAGACTACCTGTTCAACATAAAATAGGGACGCTAACACCGAAGAGGGATGTTTCCTTCATATTTGGTTGTTCTGTCCTCGTATTTCTGATTATTGGCATTTAAGTTCACGAAATTATCCTACAGGTATTTGGTGACGATGTGACTTTTACTCCACTACAATACCTGTTACACTTTAAAGATCAACCTATAAAGTCATACAAGAAATCACTGGCAGGACATATGATTAATGCGGCTAGTATGTGAATTCCCGTACCTTGGCTGGACACTCGACCCCCCAGTCTTAACCACTTGCCGACTGCCTTACGACGATTTACGTCGGCAGTCAGCCCCTCACAGGCAAAGTGACGTAGTACTACGTCGCTAGCCTGTGAGGCTGTAGGGAGCGACCCCCCCCGCGTGAGTGACCGGCGGACCCAATGTCCGCCAGTCACTCGCGATCGTCGGTTACACCGGGAGAAAGGCAGCCGGCTAATGTAAACAAAGCCGCCTGTCATTCTCCCCTGTGTAACAGCACAGATCATACGGTCCTGCTATTTTTTGGGGGGAATTTCATATAAAAAAAAAATGTGAAAAATATTGTTATTTTTGCAAAATTGTCGCTATTTTTTTGTTTATAGCGCATGATCAAAAAATCGCACAGGTGATCAAATACCACCAAAAGAAAGCTCTGTTTGTGGGGAAAAAAAGGACGTTCAATTCGTTTGGGTACAGCGTCGCACGACCGCGCAATTGTCCATTAAAGTCACACAGTGCCGAATCGCAAAGTGGGTTTTTAGACATTATTCTTTATCCTGCGAGCCCATTTCTCCACTTGGCTTTCCCTCTTTGTGCCTTCCGGAGTTCATCGGTAGCTTTACTCCCACCGTTCGGGGTGAAACATATCCTTTTTTTTTTTTTGCTCCGAGACTCTATAAAATCGCAGACATCATGAGTTATTGAGCATCCTCAGCTGGTCTAATAGCATGTTTAATTGTTTTACTTGGATTAGGCAATTAAACTCCATAATGTACTTTTGGGTAGGTTTGCTTTACGGTGTATAGCCTACTTGACAGGACGTTATGTACTCCTGGATAAAATAAGCAGACTGAACCGCACTTAGCAAAGGCTGTAATATGGCGATAAGGCTGATAATATGTTTATAGCTATCTCATGTGTTCTAGATCAGGAGAAATTTGTGGGATTATCCCCTTCACCTGCTGCTACTTGGAGTCACCATTGTGAGCTATGGTACGGATGTGTATCTCCTGCCTCCCCCCCTTTTTTTTTTTATTGTTTATTGAACACCCAGATCACGGGCCCTTTCTCCGATTCTTTTCTTTGTTTATTGTGATTGTATACAGTCATCTTCAGACATTGTGTTTTTCTTTCTTTTCCTCATTTGCATCATATGTTGCAATTTTGTTCTGTCCTGTAATTCCTTTAAATTGTTTCAAAAAAATATTGTGGAAAAAAAATAGGGATGCTAAATGGGATCTTAGCCTCTCAGCTATGATTTTGACATAAATTTATCAAAAAAACATTTATAGGTGAGAGATACACTATATTATCAAAAGTATTGGGACACCTGCCTTTACACTCACATGAACTTTAATGGCATCCCAGTCTTAGTCCGTAGGGTTCAATATTGAGTTGGCCCACCCTTTGCAGCTATAACAGCTTCAACTCTTCTAGGAAGGTTGTCCACAAGGCTTAGGAGTGTGTCTATTGGAATGTTTGACCATTCTTCCAGAAGCGCATTTGTGAGGTAAGGCACTGATGTTGGACAAGAAGGCCTTGCTTGCAGTCTCCGCTCTAATTCATCCCAAAGGTATTCTATTGGGTTGATGTCAGGAATCTGTGCAGGCCAGTCAAGTTCCCCCACCTCAAACTCGCTCATCAATGTCTTTATGGACCTTGCTTTGTTCACTGGTCCAAATCATTTGGTAGAGGGGGGATTATGGTGTGGGGTTGTTTTTCAGGGGTTGGGCTTGGCTCCTTCGTTCCATTGAATGGAACTCTTAAGGCATCAGCATACCAAGACATTTTGGACTATTTCATGCTCCCAACTTTGTGACAACAGTTTGGGAAGGGCTCCTTCCTGTTCCAACATGACTGGGCATCAGTGCACTCCACTGAAGGTAATGCAATACAGATAACATTGCACTACATTCTTTCCTGGGTATGCTGGGTGGGGACACCGAGAGGCGGACCCCAGAAGTGACGTCAAACATGTCGCTTTCCAGGTCAGCAACAAAGAGGGGAGGAGAGCTGACCAGTTAAGTGTTTTAGTTCAGTTCCCAGTCTTTTGGGTCTAGCTGGTCCACCTGTGCTATAAAAAGGGAGAACAGCTAAGGTCTGGGGCTGCTGGAGCCGAAACAAAAATGCGGGTATTGGGTTCAAGTGCTGCGGGCTCTTTGTGGTGCTGCTGAAGGAACCGGGAATTGCGGAGGACATCCAAGCCATGGACAATGCCATAATGGACTCTCTCTTAATGGAGGTATGCCTAGGCCGCTACATTATTCAAGTTAGGATCAGGAACAGGACGTTGTTCATATTGAACTGTTATTTTAACCATTTTGAGCCTGGTGTGAAGTTACTCAAAGGCATGCGTGCTTGTTCTGGCGTATTCCAAAGAACTTGGGTCTGTAAAACACTATGGGGTACGAAGTAACACTACTAAAAAAGGGTTTACTTGGCAAGGCAAGAAAAGGAATGGAAAGGGAATGTAGTTGCTATAGGTAACCAAGTGAAAGAACACTTGAAGGAACAAGCTCACACAACAAGTACCTAAGCATGCTACCTGGTAAGGGTGACAAGTCCTCCAGTAGCAAGGGGGTTGATTTTCTGAATCCCTCCTGAGCAGTCACTATCCATTAGCATCTGGATCTGAACCTGCATTACGTAGATCTATGGCCTGGTCACGAGGTTCTAGAAGGAAAGAGTTAAGTGAGAATATGCATAAGGGCCGGCTAGCTGCTCGGCAGGACCCCATTCTGTTACTGGGAGTGAGGTAACAGAGGTAGGCTGGAGTACTGGAGTGAGCTCAGGCTCAACACATCCCACCTAATGCAAACATACAAGTTACAGTGTGTAGTAACATGGGACAACCCGCTTTTCAGAGGAACTTTGTACTTTAATTGCTGCACACAGTGAAGGCTCATCTCTAAGCCTGGCTATGCTCTCTTTCGCAAAAACAGGGTAAAACAGAGGGGTGGTGGTGTCTGTCTGTATGTGAGAAGTGATCTAAAAGTGAGTGTGAAAGAGGACCTAGTTGATGGAGAGTGTGATGAGTCTGAAGCAGTATGGATGTAAATGTACATGGGAGTGCGTAATACAAAGGTTATCATTGGAGCTTGTTATAGACCTCCCAGTATTAATGAGGTGGAGACTCAGCTCCTGGCACAGATAAAAATGGCTGCAAGGGCTGGGACAGTATTAATAATGGGGAATTTTAAATACCCTGACATTGACTGTAGTAATGGCACTGCTGGAATAAGGGCAAAAATTTATAAACCTATTAAAGACAATTTTATGGTACAGTTTACTGAGGCCCTGGCTAGAAATGATGCCCTGTTGGACCTATTAATTTCAAACCATGCAGAGCTTATTATTAATGTTCATATAAAAGAACATCCGGGTAGCAGTGACCATAAAATTATTTTATTTAATGTGAAATGTAAATATTGCTATTTGGTAGATCGCACTCTAAACCACTCATAATGGATATTAGTGTTTTGATTATATATTATTAATAATAATAATAATAATAATAATAATAATAATAATAATAATAATAATAATAATAATATGTGTATAAAAAGAATTAAAAGAAAAATACTCCATTAACACCAAAGTGCTCCAACATGATAACCTGATTATAGGTAATCCAACTCTTCCAAGAAACTGTGGGCTGTGATAAAGTGTTCATTCACCACTGTCAAATAAAATGCCTACTCAACAGAAGTAGGATTTTTAACGCTTGTCTGATTAATAGGAGGTCTCCCTCATGGTAATGGATACATCCCACTTATGGAACTATCCCAGTGAACTCCAAGAATTTTGTTAGTACGTCCGACGTCATCAGGGGTCACATGTAATTTCCTCTCTAGTCTGGAACGCGGAACGCAGTCCCTGCTGTACGATCAAGCTCTTGATGATCATCTGTCTTGTAAGTGTTTTAATGATTATGCGCTACTAATAAAACGGTGGAATACTACACTATGAAGGGCCTTCTGTTCTTTTTCATACTTTATGTATAAAAAATTCTTGGAGTTCACTGGAATAGTGCAATAAATGGGAAGTATCCATTACCATAAGGGAGACCTCTTATTTCTTACAGTTTCTTGGAAGAGTTGGGTTACTTATAATCACATTATCATGTTGGAGCCTTTGGTGTTGATGGAGTATTTTTATTTTAATACTTTTTATACACATAATATTATTATGAAATAATCAAAACACTAATATCCATTATGAGTGGTTGAGAGCGCGGTCTACAAAATAGCAATATTCCCATTTCACTTTGTTTGGCCAAATATGGCTCAAGACCAGCTGCTTCACTTTGTTTAAATTTTGGTTAATATCATTAGGTTTTCACAGTGTTTGTTTTAATCCAGGGTGCACAGGTAAAAAGGGTATTGGTTTATTTATTTCATTTAATGTTAGCTGTAAGCAATAAACGCAAACAGGAAATATAAAAACACTTAACTTTAACCATATGTCCCTCATAGGCTGCTCTATGCCCAAGGGAATTTGGACCCCTTTGATACCCCAGTGATCCCCACACGTGGCTACCCAAGTAAGTGCTCAGGACTGCCTTCTGTTTTACCATCTTAACGGTCGGCAACCCCATAAAAGGCTCGCCCATGTGTTCTAAATCCTATTCCCACAGGCTAATAACAGGCCAGAGGATAATCAACCCCCTGGATCCCTGCTCCAACCTGACTGGCATCTATACACCACACCATATCCGTCAAGCCTCCAGACCCCAATCAATAAATCCCATATTTTAAAGTAAGACAATCCTGCAGGCTCATTAGGTGTGGCATATACCACTCTTATGCATTCAAGTACTGAACACAGATTATGCATTACAGGCCGACACCAGCATTAGGATCTCGCTGCAATATAAGGGGGTGCAGTGGGGGAACAAGCACCATCTCTCCGCTCCAGCACTACAAGGTACACTGAGGAATATTTTTGAAGCAAAAATCTAATAATTACTAATATTTGAAAATGTTCATTAATGTCTTTACAAGTTCAATGCATTTTTACTAATGTGAGAATTGTTCACTTTTATAGAAATTTTGGTGATAGCTTGAAAAAGGCTAAAAATTTCCTATAGCCGAAACGCGTCAGAACCATCTGTTTCACTCACATCCCCTCCGGATGTCTTCTGCACAAGCAATATGTGAACCCAGCGGTCATACCGCAATTGTTTTGTCACAAGTCAATAACACTGTTTGATTGTTGTTTCCATCTTGTTTATGTAATAAATCATTCTTTTACTAAATCATTTGCCTACACAATCCCATCTTTTTTGGTTTTAGGAACCAAGACCATTTTGTTCTAACTTTAACCACTTACGCCCCGGAGGATTTGGCTGCTCAAAGACCAGGCCCTATTTTGCTATTCGGCACTGCGTGACTTTACCAGACAATTGCGCGGTCTGTATCCAAATAAAATTGACATCCTTTTTTTTCCCACAAACAGAGCTTTCTTTTGGTCGTATTTGATCACTTGTGCAATTTTTATTTTTTGCGCTATAAACAAAAAAAGAATTTTGAAAAAATAACAATATTTTCACATTTTTTTATATGAAATTCCAAAAAAAAGAAATGTAAAAATCAAAATTTTTTAACATTTTAGGCCAATTTGTTTTCTGCTACATATTCTTGGTAAACAAAATCGCAATAAGCGTATTTTGATTAGTTTGCGCAAAAGTTATTGCGTTTACTAACTACGTGAAAGATTTATGTCATTTTTATTGTTTTTTTTTTAACTAGTAATGGCGGCGATCTGCGTTTTTTTTTTTTTGGCGGGACTGCGACATTGCGACGGACATATCGGACCCTTGACTGACATTTTTGACACTTTTAGGGGTTCCAGTGAAATTTCTACAGTAATTAGTGCTATAAATATGCACTGTTACTGTAAAAATGACACTGGCAGGGAAGGGGTTAACTTTATTGGTGATCAGTGGGTTAAATGTATCCCTAGGGGCGTGATTCTAACTGGCAAGGGGCGTGGCTTGTTAGATCATAACAGAGACATACGATCCTACAGAGCAGGATCGCATAGTCTCTGTCATGATCTAAGGGAGAATGACAGACGGCTGTGTTTACATCAGCCGTCTGCCTTTCTCCCTCTCCTGAGCGAGATCGCGAGTGGCCGGCGGACATCGGAGCCGCCGGTCACACGCCCGGAGATGCCCGTGAACGCATGCCCGCCCCCTACAGGCTCCTGGGCGAGCGACGTAGTACTACGTCGGTTTGCCCGGGAGCGGCTGACTGCCCGCAGTAAATATACTGACAGTGGTCGGCAAGTGGTTAAGAGAGCAAATTTTCCAAGGATGAGGGCTGCTCTCCAAAACTAAGACTGGGAGGGAATATTGGCATTGATGAACACAGAGCAGAAATGGGTATTCTTCAAAAAGACTGTATGTGAATTCACTGCAAAGTATATTTGGATTTTCTGCGTTTGCATAGTCTCAAGCACCCGAAAACACTGGGACGCTTGGTGCTGATGGGTCAAACTGCCTGTATGCACGTAGCCTTAGATGCAATGTGTCACCAGTGTTTGTAATCTCACAGCTATGTAAAAAGATTTGGATAGTGTGGGGAAGAGGTAAGTTTGTCAGATTTTTACTTCTGTTTCAAAGTCTCTCTCTGTTGTTCTGGTGACAAGTCTATCATTTTGGGTTTTCCCAATGGTCATTAGGACAAACAAAGGGGTGAATCTCATCACAAGTACACAGATAGCAATACAAACGTGACAATGGTGCTAAACCTTTCTTCACTCAATCACAAACAAAACTAAAAAAAACCATTAATTGAGTTGGGCTTTAACCACTTCTGGACCAGAAGATTTTCCCCCTTAATGACCCGGCCATATTTTGTGATTCAGCACTACAGATGAAAAAGTGGATGCTCAAACACGAGTATGGTGTGCAAGAGGCCTTAGTAGTATTTTTGCGCCCCCCTTTTTCTTTCACTTTCTTTTTTTGTTGTTTTGTTTTGTTTTAGTATGTGCTGGTAAGATACATTATTTATGTGGAATTAGGATTTCATCTGTGTTGTTTTTAGATGTGGTGGCTGCATTAGTTTTCTTTTTTATTTAGACTTTTCCCCCTCTGTTTTCACCTGGCCAGGAACACACCTCCTGTAGTAGAGTGCCCCCACTCTGGATGAAGGAGCACAGGGGGCACCTTTGGAAAGCAGCATTGTCAGTCTGGGGGAAGCGAAGTATTAGATGAACTAGCAGTTTTAACCACTTCTGGACCAGAAGGTTTTACCCCCCTTAATAACCAGGCCATTTTTTGCGACACAACACTGCATTACTTTAATGGACAATTGCACGGTCGTGCGACGCTATAACCCAAGAAAAATTTTTCCCCACAAATAGAGCTTTCTTTTGGTCACCTCTGCGATTTGTATTTTTTGCGCTATAAACAAAAAAATGCGACAATTCTGGAAAAAAAAAAACAATATTATCACATTCTGCTATATAACATTCCCTAAAAAAAAAATTTAAAAAACACAATTTTTTAACATTTTAGGCCAACTTGTTTTCTGCTACATATTTTTGGTAAAAAAAAAAATCACAATAAGCGTATTTTGATTGGTTTGCTTAAAAGTTATCATGTCTACTAACTACGGGAAAGATTTATGTCATTTTTATTGTTTTATTTATTTTTTACTAGTAATGGCGGCGATTTTAGCGGGACTGTGACATTGTGGAGGACAGAATAGACCCCTAACTGACATTTTTGACACTTTTGGGGGGACCAGTGACATTACTACAGTAATCAGTTCTAAAAATATGCTCTGTTACTGTAATAATGACACTGGCAGGGAAGGGGTTAACACTGTGGGTGATCAAGGGGTTAAATGTGAACCTAGGGGCGTGTTTCTAACTGTATGGGGGTGTGGCTTGTGAAATGATCACAGAGACATGTGTTCCTATATAGAAGGATCACAGGCGCTCGGCGATCATTGCAGGGAGAAGAACGGTCAGCTATGTTTACAACAGCTGACCGTTCTGCTCTCTCAGCGGGGAGCGATCGCGGGTGTCAGGCGGCAATCGGAGTGCATCGGAGTCCCTGCTGCCGAGTGGGGGTGTGCGCTTGCCCCCAAGCTGCAGGCTGCAGGCGAGAGACCGGCGTAGACCTACGTTGTTTCCAGAGATGTATAGTAACTAAGTAGAACTACTTCACTACTGTACTTAAGTACGGAAAGGCGGTATCTGTACTTTCCTAGAGTAGAATTTTTTTCTCCTACTTCCACTTTTACTTCACTACATTTTTTCGATGATTTCAATACTTCTACTCAGTGGCGTAGCGTGGGGGGTGCAGGGGGGGCGGGCCGCACCGGGCGCAACATCTGGGGGGGCGCATCCACAGTGTCACTCTATCTGTCTGACTATGACATAAAAGGGGGCACGCTGGTCTCTCTGCATTGAAAGGGGGCACGCTGGTCTCTCTGCATTGAATGGGGGCACGCTGGTCATTCTGCATTGAAAGGGGGCACGCTGGTCATTCTGCATTGAAAGGGGGCACGCTGTTCTCTCTGCATTGAAAGGGGGCACGCTGGTCATTCTGCATTGAATGGGGGCACGCTGGTCATTCTGCATTGAAAGGGGGCACGCTGGTCATTCTGCATTGAAAGCGGGCACGCTGGTCATTCTGCATTGAAAGGGGGCACACTGGTCATTCAAACTTGTATTTAGATGCATTTTACTTTAATTACATCAATATTTTCATAACAAACAATACATGTGCTTAGGGGGTAAGGGTTTCTTTAACTAATCTAGTGGAAGAGACTCGACTGCTAAAATCCCGCGAGTTAGGGGGCGCAAATTACTTGCCTTGCCCCGGGAGCTGACAACCTACGCTACGCCACTGCTTCTACTCCAATATTTTTTTTTGTGCTGCATAGTTACTCGTTACAATTATAAAAATTACCACTGCCAGAACAGTAGATGGCAGGTTTCATGAAGCTCAAAACATGTATTATCAGCGCATAGGAAAATAAAAGCTACTGTATGTATAAATAAAAGCTGCATTTGAAATAATAAAAAACAATATGATGTTCAAACTTTTGACTTCTTTCTTTAATAACTACATAACACAGTACTTGTACTTTTACTTTCAGTACTTGAGTAGCAAAATGTTTAAAAAAACTACTTGCAATACTTAAGTACAAAAAATGTTGAATACTTTAGTACTTCTACTCAAGTCACTTTTTGATCGAGCACTTCCACTTCTACTCAAGTATGGGTTTCGAGTACTTTATACAACTCTGGTTGTTTCAAGCAGGAGGGACAGCCTGCCGGCGGTCCGGAAGCGGTTAGTCTGAATTATATCACAATGTATTAAATCCTATTCTGTTGTACAATTGTTTGCTTTATGCTTTAGGCTGAGGAAAAGCTGACTGCAGTGTTTTTTTTTTCACCATCATGGTATAAATCTCCTGGGTAGGGTTACACATTCCTCCCAATATCTTACATAATAGAATGTTTAGGAGGCTTGTTGTCACCTCCGCAGCTGAAGAGCGTTTGTTGTGTTTTATTATGTAAACATGACGGAGTATTGCAGCCTGCAGGAACATGTCTGAATATCCCACCATTGGTTCACCTTTGGTTTACACCACATGAATCCAGTGCCTTTTTATACTGGATCAAAAACGCATGGACAGTTTTTAACATGGATTCCAATGGCCCCAGATCAGAGTGCACAGTGCGTTCCAGGGAAGTCAACAAACCGTGTTTGGAATGCATCTGGAATGCAGCAAACCTCAGCAAAACTCACACCGAAACGCATTACAATACATACAAAATGCACAAGAACGCATTAGAATGCATCAAAAATCATGAAAAATGCACAGGAACGCACATGTCCTTAGTTGAGAT
Organism: Pelophylax lessonae; assembly: GCF_965119305.1. Taxonomy (NCBI): domain Eukaryota; kingdom Metazoa; phylum Chordata; class Amphibia; order Anura; family Ranidae; genus Pelophylax; species Pelophylax lessonae. The sequence continues at coordinate 282,045,695 of NC_138773.1, forward strand.
GAAGTAAAAAAAGAGGGGAAAGCATACCGGAACATATCCTGCACATAGAATTTATGGCATGAACCGGCCCCCTCAAACTCACTCATTTTATGTAAGGACAATGAGGGCCCATCCACATCCCAGAGAGGAGAAGAGCACCAACTGCTGGTGGAACGAGGGATAGCTACAATTGTTTTATCTATTCCCTGTGGATAAAACAAGCATTTCCCCCCTTGCAGTCCTTGGGAAGCCCTTTTAGTCCTGGAGGAGCCCTTGCAGTCATTTTTCCCCCGGAGTTCATCTTTAAGGTCCGGTTCACACTGATGCGATGCGGGAAGGCTGCGAACTCGCAGCCTGTTCCCGCATCGCACACGCACCCCCTGCAGTTCACACTGCCATATGCGATACGCTGGGGGTGTCAATGTAATCTTAACGACACCCCCAGTTTGATCGCATATCGCAGTGCGATCGTGCAGTTCGCACAGGATCGGATCGCACAAGTGTGAACCGCTGTGCGATCCGATCCTGATGCGGCTGCAAAAATGCCTCCTGTGCGTGTTTGCTGCGGGTGCGATGCGAATTTAGCCATACAGTTTGTATGGCTAAACTCGCACCACACAGCCGATCGCATGTAATGTCGGAGCAGTGCGCTCCGACATTACATGCGAACCCCGCACACGCACAAGTGTGAACCGGGGCTAACCACTTTAACACCGGAAGGATTTGCCCCCTTCCTGACCAGGACCTATTTTGCGATTCGGCACTGCGTTATTTTAACGGACAATTGCACGGTCATGCGATGCTGCACCCAAATAAAATTGATGTCCTTTTTTTCCCACAAGTAGAGCTTTCTTTTGGTGGTATTTGATCACCTGTGCGATTTTCATTTTTTGCACTATAAACAAAAAAAGAGCGACAATTTTGAAAAATAAAAAAACAATATTTTTCACATTCTGCTATATAAATTTCTCAAAAAAAAAAAAAAAATTAAAAATCAAAATCTTTTAACATTTTAGGCCAATTTGTTTTCTGCTATATATTTTTGGTAAAAAAAATCGCAATACGTGTATTTTAATTGGTTTGCGCAAAAGTAATTGCGTCTACTAACTACGGGAAAGATGTATGTCATTTTTATTGTTTTTTTTTTTTTTTTTTACTAGTAATGGCGGCGATCTGCGGTTTTTTGTGGGACTGCGAAATTGCGGCGGACAGATCGGACCCCTAACTGACATTTTTGACACTTTTGGGGGTACCAGTGATATTACTACAGTAATCAGTGCTTAAAATATGCACTGTTACTGTAATAATGCCATTTGCAGGGAAGGGGTTAACCCTGTGGATGATCAAGGGGTTAAATGTGAGCCATGGGGAGGGATTCTAACAGTGGGGGGGGGCGTGGCTTCTGAAATTACCATAGAGACATGTGATCCTATATAGAAGGATCACAGGGGCTCTATGATCATTCCAGAGAGAAGAATGGTCAGCTGTGTTTACAACAGCCGACCGTTCTTCTCTCTCGGCTGGGAGCGAACACGGGTGTCAGGCAGCAATAGGAGCAGCCTGACCCGTGCATCGGCTTCCCCGCAGCTGAGTGGGGGCGGCGGCGCGTGCTCGCCCCCTAGCTTCCCACGCACGACCAACGTAGGTCTACGTCGGTTTGCGCAAGAGAACCACCCCGCCGCAGTAAAAAGGCGGTAGGTGGTCGGGAAGCGGCTAAAGTAGAAGTCCACCAAAACACTAAAATCTCTAAATCTACAGCCATCCAAGGTCTAACACTAATCTATCCAGCCCTGTAAAGGAGAAATCAGTATACATACCTTTTTTGAAGTGAATCCGGTCTGATCTCCAGTGGGGGAGGCTCTGCAGAGGATACAGCCGACAACGGCTGGGCTATGCCAGGGAAGTGACGTCACCTATAGACTTACTATGGGGCTTCCATTGTCGGCTGCCTCTTCTGTCCCCGCCTCCAGAGAAAGGCCCCCGCTGACAGCTTTCTTCTTTACAGGGCTAGATAGGTTAGTCTTAGATCGTGGATGCCTGTAGATGTAGCGATTTTAGTGTTAGAGTGGACTTCTACTTTAAGAAAGACCTTTCGTTAGACATGTGCACTCCGGAAATGTTTGTTTAGTTTCGGATGCATCTGTTCATTGAAGAATATCGTTTTGGCACATTTGTTATGTTGACCCGATTCGTTTTCGATAGAGTTGCACCGATACTGCTGACGGTATCAGTGCTGATAGTAAGGCTACATTCACACCTGAGCGTAGCGTTTTCACGGGTTTTTTTACCGCGATTTTTACTGCGTTTTTACCGCGTATTACAGGCGTTTTTTTGTGCAGCCGTTTTTAGATTGAATAGAGTCCAATGGAAAACGCCTGTAATCTGCCCAAAAAGAAGCTCAAGTACTTTTTTGAGCGTTGGGCGTTTTGCTCACAGCGTCAAAACGCTCAGATGTGAACAGGGGCCATTGAAATGAATAGCATTTGTCTTGTTGGGCGTTTTGAGAGCTGATCCTAGAGCAGAAAAACTCCCCCAAAACGCCTACATGTAAACGGAGCCTAAGTATTTGCACGTGTACCTGTACCCGAGCAAACGCTTCAATACCCAAACTTTGCGGTGCAATTTGAACCCATACAAAATGAATAGGCTCAAATTTCACTGCACAGAATAGCAGGCGATTTGAGCAGGAATGCGGTGCGATTTCTGCCTGAATTGCATGATTTTTCCCACATGGCTCCTGTGTGAATCCAGGCTGAAGTCACTATGACAAGCTGGGGTTCACAGTGCGAGAAACTGCATGCGATTGAGACAGAAATCGCACTGCATTCCTGTTCAAATTGCATGCAGTTCTTTGCAATGCAATTTGAGCCTATTCATTTTGTATGGGCTCAAATGGCACCGCAAAGGCAATGGTACTCGCTATCTGCAAGTACTTGACCAAATGTATCGGTTCTCGCCGGTAAAAAAAACGATATCGGGGCAACCCTAATTTTTAGAATTTGTTTTGCACCTTTGGCATTCGTTTTCGTAGGTCCAGGTGGATTAGAAAAATTTTGCAGCTTTTAAAGAAGATCTCTATTAATTCGATGTATTATCAAATTGGACGGATTTTGAATCGGAAGGATTCGATATTTTCAGACGCTAGTCCAACCCACCAAGAGAAATGGCATGAGCTTATAGGATAATATGGACTGGGGCTATATGCATCCGAATCAATGAGTGGAAATAAATTCGAAGCCATTTGTTATCCAAATTATCAAATGAATTTGAAAATTTAATTGATTTCCTCATGGCCCGAACTACTTTCGATTCATGTGACATCATCCAAATGAAACCAATGCATTCGGTAATTTCGTTATACATGTTTTTCAGGATCGTTGACATTCATTACTATGTCCATTTGGAGATTGGTATACTGTACATCTGGCTCTACGAAAATGAACTTTTCATACGAAAAACTGAACGAAAAGAAACTCACGTCTACCTTTGGTAGACACAGATGGTCAGAAAAGAACAATTGGTAGAAGTGGAGTTTTTTTCTGAGGATTTGGCCATGTCTGTTTATTAATTTTAAGATAATTGATTTCCTACAACGCAGACATGAGTTTAATGAACCTGGAACCATTAGTTTATTATTACCAGGTACTGTCATATGGGCGGAGGAAACTGTTAGGCTTTGTTCACAGAGGAGTACTAAAGGGTGCGCAAAAGTGGGGGCCGTGTTTGCCAACACGGAATGCACATATGATCATCCACATCACATGCAGGCAGTCCTATTCATGTTAGTTGGGATTAAGGAGCTGTATGGACACGGCCACTGCTCCCAATATAACACCTACGTTCGGGTGAGTGCATGACTTCTTCCGCATCCACATGCACCTGCACCCACGCATATGTCAAATCAGGAGAAGCTGCTGTGTCCGTGCAGCTGCTGCATCCCAGTTGACATAAATGTGACTGCATGCGAATGCACTGATTACCTGTGCATCCCATGTGGACAAACACGGCCCTTGCATGGGCGTACGCTTTAGTACACCAATGTGAATAAATAAGGCCTTACCGCTTCACAAGTATGGAAAGTATTAGGACCATACAGAGGTCATTGAAACAATAATGGTACTTTTATACCGATTTCACCACTTGTTGACCGCCCTATAGCAGTTTTACTGCTACAAGACGATGGCTGTGTGTAGGATTATGTATATATATATATATATATATATATATATACACACACACACACAGTATTTTACAAAAGTGAGTACACCCCTCACATTTTTGTAAACATTTTATTATATCTTTTCATGTGACAACACTGAAGAAACGACACTTTGCTAAAATGTAAAGTAGTGAGTGTACAGCTTGTATAACAGTGTAAATTTGCTGTCCCCTCAAAATAACTCAGCACATAGCCATTAATGTCTAGACGGCTTGCAACAAAAGTGAGTACACCCCTAGGTGAAAATGTCCAAACTGGGCCCAATTAGCCATTTACCCTCCACGGTGTCATGTGACTTGTTAGTGTTACAAGGTCTCAGGTGTAAACGGGGAACAGGTGTGTTAAATTTGGTGTTATCGCTCTCACTCTCTCATACTGCTCACTGAAAGTTCAACATGGCACCTCAGGGCAAAGAACTCTCTGAGGATCTGAAAAAAAGAATTGCTGCTCTACATAAATATGGCCTAGGCCAGCCCTCAAAAATTCCACTCGCCTGCTCGCATTTTGCGAGTGAAAAGATGAGGATGGCGAGTAAGGGCTGTGCTGAATGGGGAATGTATTAGTGCCTGCCGCAGTTCACAATGCAGCCTTCATTGTTCTTTAGAAAAGGGAGGACCCGGGGCGCAGAGCAGTGCGCCCTGAGCCCACCCATTGTGTGACAATAGCAAATGAATATTCGCTATTGTCACATGGATCCTCCTCCTGACCAATCAGGAAGCGGGTCCGACACCCGTTTCCTGATTGGCCGAAAGGCGAACAATTGCCATTGGCCAAGGAGGAGGAGGAGGACTCGGGAGACGTGGAGGATTGAGGAGAAGCCGCCACTGCATCAGGTAAGTGCATGCTGGTCTCTCTGCATGCTGTGGTCACTCTTCATTTAAGGGGGCACCCTGTGGTCACTCTGCATTTAAGGGGGCACCCTGTGGTCACTCTGCATTTAAGGGAGCACGCTGTGGGCACTCTGCATTGAAAGGGGGGCACATTGATACTGTTAAAGTTATCGTTAATATTTGTTTTGTAACTTCTGAATAAAACATTTAACAGTGTAATTTTATGAGATGTTTTACGAGGACGTGTTTAGGGGCGAAGCAGGGTAGGGTTTGGGTGGGTCAACAAGTGGCGAGTCACTCTTAAGGCCTGGCTAGTGGCTCATTACTTGAAATTTTGAGCCCTGGCCTAGGCTATAGGAAGATTGGCAAGACCCTGAAACTGAGCTGCAGCACAGTGGCCAAAACCATACAGCGGTTTAATAGGACAGGTTTCACTCAGAACAGGCCTCACCATGGTCGACCAAAGAAGTTGAGTGCATGTGCTCAGCGTCATATCCAGAGGTTGTCTTTGGGAAATAGATGTATAAGTGTTACCAGCATTGCTGCAGAGGTTGAAGGGGTGGGGGGGGGGGGGGGCTGGCGGTTAGCCTGTCAGTGCTCAGACCATACGCGTACACTGCATCAAATTGGTCTGCATGGCTGTCATCCCAGATGGAAGCCTCTTCTAAAGATGATGCACAAGAAAGCCCGCAAACAGTTTGCTGAAGACAAGCAAACTAAGGACATGGATTACTGGAACCATGTCCTGTGGTCTGATGAGACCAAGATAAACTTATTTGGTTCAGATGGTGTCAAGCGTGTGTGGCGGCAACCAGGTGAGGAGTACAAAGACAAGTGTGTCTTGCCTACAGTCAAGCATGGTGGTGGGAGTGTCATGGTCTGGGGCTGCATGAGTGCTGCCGGCACTGGGGAGCTACAGTTCATTGAGGGAACCATGAATGCCAACATGTACTGTGACATACTGAAGGAGAGCATGATCCCCTCTGTTCAGAGACTGGGCCACAGGGCAGTATTCCACAATGATAACGACCCCAAACACACCTCCAAGACGACCACTGCCTTGCTAAAGAAGCTGAGGGTAAAGGTGATGGACTGGCCAAGCATGTCTCCAGACCTAAACCCTATTGAGCATCTGTGGAGCATCCTCAAATGGAAGGTGGAGGAGCGCAAGGTCTCTAACATCCACCAGCTCTGTGATGTCATCCTGGAGGAGTGGAAGAGGACTCCAGTGGCAACCTGTGAAGCTCTGGTGAACTCCATGCCCAAGAGGGTTAAGGCAGTGCTAGAAAATAATGATGGTCACACAAAATATTGACACTTTGGGCCCAATTTGGACATTTTTTTACTTAGGGGTGTACTCACTTTTGTTGCCAGTGGTTTAGACATAATGGCTGTGTTTTGAGTTATTTTGAGGGGACAGCAAATTTTCACTGTTATACCAGCTGTACACTCACTACTTTACATTGTAGCAAAGTGTAATTTCTTCAGTGTTGTCACATGAAAAGATAGAATAAAATATTTACAAAAATGTGAGGGGTGTACTCACTTTTGTGAGATACTGTACATGATCCCGCACTTGCGGGTAGTGGGTGCGAATGCACAGCGGGAGCCGATCAGCTGGTGCCACAGATGCAAAGTGCAATGATTGTTCATAACACAGGCAAAACGGCAGTCTGTCAATGTAAAGAAAGCAGATTGCCGTTCCGTCAGTAGGGAAGGGATGGATCCTGTGTTCCTGCAAAGCAGGGGCAGAGATTCATGCCTTCCCCTTTTAAAAGCAACTTCCACACAGTACACAAACACTGGCTAGGCACAGAGTTAACCCTTTTGATGGCCCCTGATATTAACCCCTTCCCAGCCAGTGTTATTAGTACAGTGACAGTGCATATTTTTAGCACTGATCACCGTATTGGTGTCACTTAAGTGTCCGATGTATCCACCACTATAAGCCGCTGATCACCGCCATTTCTAGTAAAAAAAAAAAAAATTCCATGAATATATCCCATAGTTTGTAGATGCTATAACTTTTTCGCAAACCAATAAATATACGCTTATTGGGATTTTGTTAACCAGAAATATGTAGCAGAACACATATTGACCTAAATTGATGAAGAAATTAGATTTTTAAAATTTTTTTATTGGATATGTTTTAGTGCCGGTTCACATTTCTGCGATGCGGGAACGCTGCAAATATACAGCGTGTTCCCGCATCGCATCCGCACCCCTGGCAGTTCAAACTGCCATATGCAATACGCTGGGGGTGTCAATGAAAAGTTAACGACAAACTGTATGGCTGAATTTTCACCGCACAGAGATTGCATGTAATTTTAGGAGCAGTGCGCTCCGAATTACATGCGATCTCTGTGATCGCAGAAATGTGAACCGGCACTTATTTATAGCAGTAAATACTGTTTTTTTTTTTTCAAAATTGTAGGTCAAATACCAAAAAAAAAAAAAAAGAAGCTCTATCTGTGGGGAAAAAAGGACATCAATTTTATTTGGTTACACATATAGGTTCACATATGTGAGTGCGTTTTGCCTGTGGGTCAGAAATGAGTGCGATTATGCCTCAGAGTTAATGGCACCCTCACGCATCGGAAACTGCCGCACATTTTTGAGTGCATGAAACTGCATGGTGCCAAAGCACATTTTTAGGAAAAGTTCCAGGACTTCTTTCCCCGTGTTCCTCGTGGGTACAGCAGTCCGTTCAAATGAATAGGCTGCTGTACCTTTGGCATGCCTGAGTAAATGCTCTCGCCATTGTGTGAGCCTAGGCTAAGAGGTCCTCTTTAATGTAACTGATGGCCTCACTGACCAGGAGAGAGGCAAGACAAGGGGAGGGGGAAGGACCAAGCTTTATTCTAGTATCCATTCACATCCCTGTATTTCTATCTTGTGCATGGCAGATATGTTTACATCCGACTCACATGTGTTCTACATGCGTTAGCCTTCACTCTTCTGGAAGATGAGCTTTACCCAAAACTACACTAAAGATGCAGCAAGCTGGGATTTTTGAACACACCACACCAAAGCAGGTGTATATGAGTGTCAAGATTTACATACTGTATAATCAGGGCTTTTTTTCTCAGAGAATAGGTTCAGGAACTCTTCTCTTTTAAGTCACCCTTCGCCTCTGCCCCTTACCCACCTCCAAGAACCGTTCCTTGGTTCCACCCCTTACCCGCCTCCCAATACTGCCCCTTTTAGAGAATACAGACCCAAGTATTATTTTGTGGTGCTAAGTATTTTGTATAGAATTTGTTAATGATAACAAGAAGACAGTAAAATAGATCTAGCAACAATGGACACTCCAACGACAATATATCCCCCCTTGCAACAATAGACTCCCAACAGCCAACATTAATAGACCCTCCAGCAGCCAGCAACAAATACCCCTCCCTCAACAGTACATCCCTCCCAGCAACAATTGACCCCCTGCAACATAAGATTCACCCCCAGCAACAATAGATCCCTACCAGCAACAATAGACCACCCCCCTGCAAAAATAGATCCCTTCCAGCAACAAAAGTTTCCTCAGTAGCCAGCATCAATAGACCCCTTCTTCTACAGTACCTCCCTCCCAGCAACAACTGACCCCCAGCAACATACATTACATACATACATTCAGTTCTGGAGGTGCCGGAACTGTGTTCCTCCGCGTTCCCGCTGAAAAAAAGCCCTGCATATAATTGTAGTTTCCTGGATCCACTGATTGCATTGACGCAGAGGAGTAACTAGAACCTTCAGGTCCCCGGTGCAAGAAACCATGAAGGGCCCCCCGGACCCCTGGCCGGGGTCCTTCCCTTCAAGCCTGGGGCTCTTCCCACTGATCCTGGGGCCCGTTACTCTCGATGCGGGGCCCTTTGTTACGGTCCTGCAGCGGGACCCTTTCACAAGTTCTGCAGTGGGCCCCCTTCTTGCCAACTTGGGGGCCTCCCCACGGTGGTGGAATACCAGAGCCCGGTCGCAAGTGTGACCTGTGACCTTTACGATCCTGGAAGTTCACCCACTGGTGTCAGTAGTTTTTATTTTTTGGTATTTTAATTGGTAATTTAATTTTAATTTAATTTAATTTTAATTTTAATTTATTTTAATATTTTTTATCATTTTATTTTATTTTTTTAGAATGTCACTGACTATGACTCTGTCCATTCAGAAAAGGAAGGAGCTGGTAAATTACAAGTTCACCGACCCTTCCTGGTTCTCTATTGTGACACATCCCATGCAGCAGCTGGCAGGAGAGGGGAGGGAGCACAGTTGGGTGGGGGGGGGGACCAGGGGAGCACACATGGGCCCAGAGACAGCAGAACACAAGTGAACTGGATAGCAGGAGGGGAGGGGGCAGCATACAGAAGAACCAATTTCCTCCATTTTCCTCCTGCAGCTACAGGAGGAAAAAGGAGGACAGTGATTTTTCTACATGCTGCCCCCGCCGCCCCTCCTATCAGGGTGTAAAGGGGAGCCGCATAGACCCCCTGGAGCATGGGGCCCGGTTGCAATCGCAACCCCTACCACCCCTGTAGTTACGCCCCTGCATTGACGTGTGATCTTTACTGAAGGTAACCTGTGGCTTTGTCATTTTTTCATCATATACTCAATTTGATTTGCCCAGGTTTATGATTTATGATTGCACATTTACATTAACTGGTGAAATAGGGCAAAGTTTGTCAAAATTGAGTACAATCATTTCAGCTGATCTTTAAACATAGGTGTCCCAGAAGGTCATTAAAAACCAAAATCCAAGGAGACTATACAAAGATCATCTAGATCCCCCCCTCCATCATCCTATAATCACATTTGGCTCCAGTGTGGAGGGTTCTGTGTCCTCAAGTGTCCCCATCTGCCAGTAAAGCTTCTTACAGACATTATAGAAGATGTAAACCCAATCAGTAAAATCTCATATAAGCTTTAAAGCTGAACTCTGGGATAAGTGAATGTTATCTAAATCCAAGAATGGTGTGTATTCTTCCTTGAAACTTGGTGTGATTTGTGTATTTCTTCCAGATCTGTGCAATAATCCTTTTGAAATGTTACCTCTGTGCAGGGGTTTCCTGTGATAAAGACCGGTCACTGCTGTTCTCTCTCCTTATGCAGGGTGACTGGTCTTGTCTCCGCCCCCTCCTGTAGTTTTCTGCAAACAGGTTGTAGTGGATGGAGCCTGCTGGGCCCCTCCCACAGCTCTGCTCTCTGCACAGGTTATGAACAGAACAGTGATGATGTCACAGCTAGTTTAAAAATATATTGATTTAAAAGGCATTTGATGCACACAATGTGGATTTACACACACTATATTGTCAAAAGTATTGGGACATTCCCCTCCACACATGGCACAGGAACAAAGGAAGGATACAGAGCTATGTTCTGAATAGACAAGCTGTGTGCTGAGCTCCCTCCCCGTCACAAAGTTGGGAAAACACCTAAGAAATGACTCATGCTGATAACAGAGGAAGGAAGCACCAAATAAAATGACACTTTGAGCTTTAGGGAGAGACAAGTAAACACTACAGATAAATGTGCTTTGTTCAGATTTCATGACTGAGGTTTACAGCCACTTTAAATTGTTTCTTATTGTGTTTCTCTGCCTCCTTGTACTGTCCTAGATGAGCTTCTGAACCTCTCTTTTTCCCCTTTACCTTGTTTGAAACAAGCAGTGCACATTAGTTGTGGTCCCGTGCACTGCTCCATGCACACTACAAATCCCAAAATCCATCTTGGGAGCGAGCGAGAGAGGATGGCTATGTTCCTACATACAGTGGGACCATGGAGAATGACCATTGCCAGGCAGATGACCACAGCATAAAAAAAAGGAATTTGGAGATTTGGAGGAGCCTGATAGCAATAGAAGGGACTCTTTAGCTTAAGAATACATGCTTGAATAGATTTTCCCTAACTAGAGTTTAGTGTCACTTTAAATCTGCTGCTTTCAGTAAAATAATACCTATGATTCCACCATGAAAGTCCTAATTCAGGCTCTTTCTGTCATAGGGTGACAACGTTCTGTCCTGTCTTCAAATTGTTCTCCTTTGTTGTCACCCTGTAACATGAGCTTCCAATTGTGGTGGAAATTAATGGGTTTGAAGCATAGAAATTAGCTTGGTGCGCTGAAAACTTTGCTGCGCTGAAAAGCGCACATGCGGATTATAATACACGCCAAGCGCCATTAATCCCCTATACTGAAAAAGTACAGTGTACAGCTCTTTTGTATAAAGTTGTCCTAGCGCGCTTGGCGATAAAGATAAAAAACAGGCAAGAAGCTGTTTCATGGTTGATGTCCATAGAAGCAGTCCTGCCCAAGGCCGCACTCTTGTTTATTTTATAGTCAGAGAACAAAAGAGGTTTACAAGGGAGGTGGCGTCAACACAGCCAATCACAGACATGTATACTTCCAAAAGTACAATAGGAAAGGGGAGTGCATGCAAGAGTTCCCAACTGTCAAGTGAAAGTGAAACAACGCACTACTGCTAAAAATGGCTGCCAAACACTATACAATGGAACTAGCGTGGATTCTTGTGAATGCAGCCCCGCCAGTACATACGCATGCACTCCCGTCATAACCTGTTAGAGTGAATCTTATATAATATGGTTCATAAAAACCATATTTGATAGTGATTATGCTATTTTTCCAGTAAATGAGACTATATCTGCAAAGGAAATAGCAGCAGTGTTTCAATCATGCTGATCAAGCATAATAGAAAGCTACCAGCCATTATTCCAGCAAAAGGGCAGATATTCCACATCCTAAACAAATCTCCACCAGTGAATACCGGGCCCCGGCGGGCTGATATACATTTGCGCAGTGAAGTTGCATCGCACCACCATAGGATCTGGACCAGCGTTCGCTCCAGCGGTTGCCGCTCAGAGTGCCCTGCCATTTGGGAGATCAGGTGAGTGGTATGCAGTCTCCATTTAATGGAAGGTTTCTAACTAACAGTCTTTCCTCAATGCCAGTTAAAGCCATATTCACTGTGCATAGCGGATACCAGTAAACCGACACTGGTAGACATAATGGCAATTTAAATAAAACACTTCCTGAAACACAACACAACGGAGATTCGAGGTGATCTTTTCAACAAATGTCATGTAGCCATTGTGCAGGTCATGCATGTAAGGAGGAAATGGTTCCAAAAAAGGTGGCAGGAGATCGACAGACAAAGTGCTTTTGAGATATGAGAATTTTGGTAATCCCAGGATCAGGCTGGAAGGCCTATAACCTCACCCTTACCTTGGTACATGGGGCATAATCCAGTATAGGGTTAGTATTTTTTCTTTTTCTGCTAGTGAGTGTGATTTTGTTTTTTTACATCAAGCAGCGTTATTTCATGTCAGACTTTAAGTTTGTGTGCTCCCTCAATACAACAGTGAACTTCAGCACCCTATATTTTCTGTAGGTGACGCTTTAAAAGCCCTTACAGGTCATCAGTTTACAGTTAGCCATGAATAATGAGCCTAGTATTATTGCTTTACTCCGGTATGCATGGCGTTATGTAACATGTATCATATGTGATGTTTTCGGATACAGGCGTCTCTGACAGGTGCATTTGCATTTGTGTGTGTGCTTACATGGGCGAGGTGGGCTAAATTTATTTTTTCACTTTTTTTTTTTACTTTCACTAAACGATTATTTATATCACATAGGGGACAACATTTTTCGTTTCAATGGTTTTTATTAAAGTTTCAAAAGAACAAAGAAAATACAATGAAATAACAAACAGTAGCATGACTTTCCCAATTGTCCAACAGATATCAAAAAGAAGGGAACAAAAAAAAGTTTGTTTTGTACGCCCCTCAACCAACTCCCTGCACACACACCCATGGTGGAGGCTGACACGCGTTCACCACTTAGACCCGGTGTTCTATCAGAAAACCCTACCCCATCAGATTTCCCTACCTACGTCATTTCCGGTGCAGGTTCGTCATGCACCAGCTGTAGCCGCGTCACACGTCCTACTGCGCATGCGCGGAATAGGTATGGAATTTTGATAACATCACAAGGGGGTGAGGCAAAAGTCCTACTGCGCATGAGCGGGCGCATGCGCAACAACGGATCGGGTAGCAGCATCTTAGAACAAACATCCATCCGATCTCCATGGCATACACTACGCCGAGCCGACAATGGGACAATCCTATTCCCTACCCACACGCGCACGCCCACTGTCTCATTGTCGGGTCGGCGCAGTGTGGGGCATGGAGATCGGATTGTCGGTGCAGTGTTGGCTCGGCGCAGTGTCGGGTCAGCGCAGTGTATGCCATGTAGATCGGATGGATGTTTGTTATCAGAGATCCCGTTGCCCGCCTGTTGGTGCGCATGCGCCAGCGCATGCACACTAGGACTTTTGCCTGACCCCTTACGATGTTATCAAAATGCCCTACCTATTCTGCGCATGCCTATTAGGACTTGTGATGCGGCTACAGCTGATTCATGACGAAGCCACAGCTGATCCGCAACCAGAAATGACGGAGGTATGGAATTCTGATAGGGTATGGTATTCTGACAGAACACCGGGCTCCCTTGTCCTGGCATCCCATCAGAATTACATGCTTGTCTCACTGGACACTTTCTGAGTTTAACATTTGTATTTTACTATTTGACTTTTATTGAATAAACAATACTGCACTATGGGCGGTTTGATTTTGGTTCAGAATTGGAGAGGAGAGGCTTTGGGACTTTAAATGAGGCATATAGTGTGCATAACAAAATGCCTCCATCATCCCTGTACATATTTGAAAAAGGAGAGGAAGTTGGGACTTTTAATGAGATGCATAATCTACAGTCAGTGATTGATAGATATAAATAGGTACAATGTTAGTTCCTATGTGTAGATGATTTGACTTAATACAATAATAAACAGTAATGATAAAAACACATTTTGTTACAGAGTCATCAGCAAATATGTGTCCATGATTACACTAATTCATTCGATTACCAGACATGTGCATCATAATTCAACTAGATCATAACACACTAAAATAATAAAAGAGAATTAGGAGCTGATCGTGTTATAAAGTCTCAATTCTACATTTGTGGCATAGATCTATAATAGAAAACATTTATTGTAAAAGATCAAATGTTGGAAACGCATTGTTCTACTAAAGGAATTGCATCCATATGTCTCGACGCGTTTCGTGGAGTATATTCCGCTTCCTCAAGAGCAGATGTAAATCTATAAAAAGTATACAGACAATGTTAAGGTCTAATGGTTTACCCAAATGCAGGAAAAAGAGAAGGTGAAGGGAGTGACAGGCCCACCGAAAAGGGTGGGAACCCTACCTTAGTATGTGCACAAATCAGCTCAAGGTTTAGTATATGGTCATATAGAATGAGAGCCTTCGATTTTGGTTCAGGCAGAGCCTATTTAAAGTAGAACTATAGGCAAAACTTTTTTTTCCACTTTGGATAGAGCAAGGGAGGGTAATAACCCCTGCCATCTCTGTCCTTTTGCAGAGATTTTCCTTCAATTCCTGTCCCAAATCCAAACAGGAAGTGAGAGGAAATCCCTGCAAATTAAGGGAATTCCTTGGGAACCCCCAGGTCACCAGAACCATTGTCCCTATTGGAAGATTTTTCCTCTATTACTTTTCTGGGGCAAGCCCAAAATTTGATGTTTTCTTTTACGTTCAATGATAATGGTAAACAGGGCAAATAGAGAGGATGAATCTTCTTAACGGGGACACAGCAATAAAAACTTACAGGTAATCTAATCCACCTCCACTCCAAACTGAAAAAATAAGTTTTGCCTTTAGATATAGCCTAAGGCCCTGACTCCGAGGCTTGGCTTGCTTTTTGTGTGTGGGTAGTGTAGGGACAGGTCATCCCCATACCCCCAACTTTCTGAGATGGGATGAGGGACACCTATTAGCAAAAGTATTTAGAAATAGGACACATCTCCCGCCACGCCCCCTTAAAGGAGAATTGTGCTAAAAAAAATTATTAAAAACACAAGTGTTTTTTACCACTTCTATTACTTTATACTGGCTTTTGAAATGTATAAATGCCGCAATTTAGAAATTGGATGAAAGGTTTAGCACTGGGAAACACTTTTTGATAGATAAGTAGTGCATTTTATACACAACTATATAGATCAGACCAAAATGAGGGACAAATGAGGAGGAAAGAGGGACAAAGGGACTTTGTACCGAATGAGGGACAGTCCCTTGAAATCAGGGACAGTTGGGAGCGATGCCACCCGTCTGACAGGGACAGTGATTAGTGGCAGGGAGAGGTTCTAGGCACGTAGGTTCAGGACAAGGACACACCATCCTTCAGGGACCTCCCCATTTGGGCACGGACCGGCCAGGCCACATTCCGCCCCTCCAGACAGACGCTGTCAGCATCTCTGAGACCTGTTTTGCTACACACTGCTGTACCTTCTGTGAGTGTTCCCGGTTGGTGTCTTCCCTCCAGGTTTGTTGTGAATTATTGGACTTTGACATTAATACAAGTTTTGCTTTCTTCAACTGAACTCTGTGTGTCTGCCGCCGCACCATGCTGCACCTTCACTGTCAGAGCAGTAAGGATGTGGAATTCTCTTCCGCAAGCAGTCGTATCAGCAGGGAGCATTGATAGTTTAAAAAAAAAAACTATTAGATGGGCACCTTAAAGACCACAACATACAGGGGTATACAATGTACGGTTAACAGCAAACACACACACACACATCATAGGTTGAACTGGATGGACTGATGTCTTTTTTCAACCTCACCAACTATGTAACTATGTAACCTCCCTACACCGGGGCAATGGGGATAGCAAGGGAGCCTGGAAAGCATTGAAGGGGAGGATGCACCGAGAAGGGGGACATACTTTTGTGGTCACATAAAGGTGTACAGCTGCCAGATTGCTAGTTTTTAGTATGTTTTTAGCAAGTTTTTTGTTTAACTAATTAGCGGACCTTGCATTTTAATTACAATTTAAAGAGTAACTCCACTTTTGTTGAGAAAAAAACATTCCCCTCTGGGTGATCTCTGCATATTGCAAGGATATGAACAAACTTTGTTCCAGATTTCTACCTTTTGTTATTCTGAAGAAATCCCTGTGTGTTTGTCTGTGCCCCTGTGCCTAGTGAATCTAATGGGAGTGGTTTCATAATTATCAATATGCAGCTGCACCTGCAGGGCTCTAATGAGGAAAATTGCTAGGTCTGCATCCCTTTAGACGTGTTCCTATTGGGAGTATCTCACCAAAAAATGACATTTTTGTTGCAGGGGATGCCAGAAATCTGACTGGTATCTTAGTGCAGACTTCTGGGAAAATTGGTGAGCCAATCAGACAAGCAGGAAATTATGTTTCTGGGGTGTGGTCAGTATACATTCTGTGTACAGAACACCTTACAGGTAGCCATATTGCATTGCATTTTACAGAAAGTTACAGCGCTGCAGATTGAAAAGGAAAGGTCATTTTTATTAACATTCAATTTCTCTGGTGTTGGTGGTGGAAGCACGAGCACTAAAGTTGTGAGACACCTGTCAAGCCCCTTTATTTGCTTATTTTGCACAGAGTGTACTTTTTGGATGTATTGAATACAAAGCAATCCACAGCCTAGCCCCCAGCTACATCACCAGCCTCATCTCAAAATACCAACCTAATCGCTCTCTTCGTTCCTCTCAAAACCTCCTGCTCTCTAGCTCACTCATCACCTCCTCCCATGCTCGCCTCCAGGACTTTTCCAGAGCCTCTCCAATCCTATGGAACTCCTTACCCTTATCTGTCCGATTATCTCCCACTCTATTAGCTTTTAGGCGATCTCTGAAAACCCTCCTTTTCAGAGAAGCCTATCCTACCAACCCCTAACAAATGTACCTCCTTTTTCTCCATCAACCCATCCCCCACGGTTATTGCCTTTTGTTTCACTTGACCCTCCCTTCTAGATTGTAAGCTCTAATGAGCAGGGCCCTCTATTTCCTCCTGTTATGAATTGTATTGTAACTGTATTGTCTTCCCTCACATTGTAAAGCGCTGCACAAACTGTTGGGGCTATATAAATCCTGTATAATAATAATAATAATAATACTCCACATTCCAATTCTTGGACACTTTGCAAGCACCAGTCTGATTTATTTTGCATAGACTGTATTTTTTGAATGGACTGATTATTCTCTGATTAATTATTACTGCACTTTAATATTTATATATTAATTGTTTTGCACTTTGTTACTTTTATTGGTCGCACTTTGATTACTTGCACCTTATGATATTTGCATTTTTGCACTATGCTATTTTGATTCATGTCACTAGCACTTTATATGGCATAGAAATTATTTAGCGCTGTACCCTGATTTTTATTAATTATTTTATACTTTTTAATGAAAAGGTTTTTGGTATAGGAGCTTTATATATATATATATATATATATATATATATATATATATATATATATATAAATTAGTTGCGCTGATCATTCACTTTTTGCACATATTAAATTGCTTTATGACTTGTGTCGAAATTGTATAGGCTATATTATTATTATCTTTTTTGCTATATTTTTCCCATGAAAGTGGAGTTACCCTTTAAATTATAGCTGCAAAACAGGATTTTTTGGTCGTCTTGTCAGACATTGGTGTTTTTCCCTCTTGTTCCCTGTGAACATAATCCTCTGTGGAGAACTGGCTGTACTAGGAAGTATCTATGTACACAAACAGTGGAGGAATGACTTTCTGTTGGTCTCCAGCGCAGCTTGTTATGAATATCTCAGAGCTATTTCCTTGTGTCACACGGAAAGTGAAAGTGCCATGTGCAGACGAATCTCCAAAAGGCATTACAATTGCGCACAAAGGTCATCTCTCCCGAGGCCGTTTTTCATCAGGGCTCCCAGTTCATTGAGGTGGAAATTAGCTTGTGATGGGCCCATTGCAGATGGGAACAGAATCTAAATGTTAATGGGACCCCTTGGGGGCTTTGTGTTAATACAGGTGAAGAAAAAAAGAAAAAAAGCCATACCGGAGAAAAGATTGATTCTGGTTCATGAAAATGAATAGGACTGATGACTGAGAATAGACTCATATATTTAAAATACTTTTTGTAGAGATATATGTGATAAATAGGAATAGCTTTTTAAAACAGATGGATTCACATGTCACTTTTACTATAAATCCACAAAACATATTTATTGCTAATTTTAGGATGATGAGGGAGATCAGAATATCGTTCGTTTATGTCCTTGTGGCCAACTGTGCAGCCAGAACTAATAACTTATAGCACAGATAAGGCCTACATGTCAAATGAAGATGAAGGCATGGCTACTAGGAATAGTCTAGCCTCCAAACAAGCTCTACAGTAGATGCAAACCCTAACTGCAAGACATTTAAAGCGGAGTTCCACCCTAAAATTATACTTACCTCCATCTTCTTGCTCCGGGTCACCTGAAAAACAAATGGATAATCGCAATTTTTTTTTTTTTTTTACTTACCTGGTTTAGAAGAATATATACTTACCTTACTTCCTCTTCCTCCCCTCGGCGGCCACGGCGATTCGTCACTTCCTGGCTTGCAATGATTCCTGGGAGCTGAACGTCATCGCTCCCATTAATCAATGCGCCTGCACCGGCCCGACGTCAGTTCCGGTGCTGGCGCCGTCATACCTTGCTAAACAACTTCTGGGCATGCCCAGAAGCTGTGCAGGGATGATGCTGCGGCACCGGAAGTGACGGCGGGGCCGGTGCAGTGCATCGTGGGACCGAAGAAGACGAAAGAGGATGCAGAAGAGGATCGCGCTGGCTTCAAGCTGCCCACACCTGAGATGGCAGCGCTGGACAATACATTTTCAAGGTAAGTATTTCTTCTTGCAGGTAAGTGCAACCCAGGAGAGTTCAGAGCAGAGGCGTAACTAGAACCTTCAGGGCCCTGATGCAAGAAACCATGAAGGGCCCCCCAGACCCCTGGCCGGGCCCTTACCTTCAAGCCCAGGGCTCTTCCCACTAATCCTGGGGCTCTTTACACTCGTTGCATGGCCTTTTATTACGGTCCCGCAGCAGGATTCTTTCACAGGTTCTGCAGTGGGCCCCCTTCCTGCAATCTTGTGGGCCCCCTTCCTGCAATCTTGGGGCCTCCCCACAGTGGTGCAATGCCAGGGTCCGGTCGCAAGTGTGACCTTTGCGATCCTGGAAGTTCACCCACTGGTTTGCTACCGGGCCCCCTGGAGCATGGGGCCCGGTAGCGATTGCAACCCCTGCATCCCCTGTAGTTACGCCCCTGGTTCAGAGGCTATCCATTGTGGAATGCACTAGCCCTGACTGTCCCGGGGGTATTTTTATTAAAAAAAATGTCCCAGGGTGGAACTCCGCTTTAACTTGCTAAAGCTTTGTAAGTCATAAACAATTGCTGTGCCTTGCCCCCCTAAAACACTTATTTAATCTTTTTTCCCATGCTTTATTGCTGAGATAGTATCACTGATCTCCTGTAGCGTCTTTATGATCATTCCATATCTACATGCTCTTCAGTGATGGTTGCACAGTGTTTCTCAGGACAGGCATCCAGATACTGACAACAGTGATCCATGCTTGTGTAATGTACACTATATTACCAAAAGTATTGGGACACCTGCCTTTACGCGCACATGAATTTTAAAAGCATCCAGGGCCAACTTAATGATTGGGCACATTGGCATCTCAGTCTTAGTCCAGAGGGTTCAATATTGAGTTGGCCAAATCTTTGAACAGCTTCAACTCTTCTGGGAAGGCTGTCCGCAAGGTTTAGGAGTGTGTCTATGGGAATGTTTGACCACCATTCTTCCAGAAGCACGTTTGTGAGGTCAATCACTGATGTGGACAAGATGGCCTGACTTACAGTCCCTGTCCTAATTCACCCCAAAGGTTTTCTATTGGGTTAAGGTCAGGCCAGTCAAGTTCCTCCACCCCAAACTCGCTCATTCTTGTCTTTATAGACCTTGCTTTGTGCACTGGTGCGCAGTCATGTTGGAACAGGAAGGGGCCATCCCCAAACTGTTCCCACAAAGCTGGGAGAATGGAATTGTCCAAAATGTCTTGGTATGCTGATGCCTTAAGAGTTCCCTTTACTGGTACTAAGGGGCCAAGCCCAACCCCTGAAAAACAACTCCACACCATACCCCCCCCCCCCCCCCCTCCATCAAATGATTTGGATGAGTGCACAAAGCAAGGCCCATAAAGGCATGAATGAGCATGTTTAAGGTGGAGGAACTTGACTGGCCTGCACAGAGTCTTGAACTCAACCTATTAGAAAACCTTTGGGATAAATTAGAGCGGAGAAAAATGCGCTTCTGGAAGAATGGTCAAACATTCCCATAGATGCACTCCTAAACCTTGTGGACAGCCTTCCCAGAAGAGTTGAAGCTGTTATAGCTGCAAAGGGTGGGCCAACTCAATATTGAACCCCACGGACTAAGACTGGGGTGCCATTAAAGTTCATGTGCGTGTAAAGGCAGGTGTCCCAATACTTTTGGGAATATAGTGTATGTTGAAACAGCTACTTGTTTCATCCAGCAGAGGCCACCATGAAGGGTGAAAACACCGGAGCACATTTGGAGGACAAGGGACAGAGCATTGTCATTGTAACAGAGTGCCTGAACAAGGATCTTCATGGCTTGATTACTAGGTATTATTTTAACAAAAGCTGCAGATTTAAAAGTACTACATTTACTTTGGAATATACAGTTTGTAGGCGGGGCCACCTTGCCCTGCACCTGGGGGTTCCTTTATATGTGTGCGTGCTTGTCAATGCCCAGGACCAGACTGCACGGTATTTATGTGAAGGTCAATCATTATGGCGGTACCCTGGCTTAGAGACAGGCGGTACACTGTGTGCAGATGTTGAAAGTACCCCTATGAACCATTCTGTCCTGTGACACCACACACTACACATTGTATGTTACATTTAGGCATTCAGGACTCTGCTGAGCCTGTGCCCTCTCCTCCTGTCCAGTGTATCTCTGCCACCTCACTCCCAGTGGCGGAATGGAGTTCCACCGTGCACCTAGCGTGGACCGTCTGTGTGCACTTCCTTAACTCCTTCAGCTCTCCTGTACCATGCAGCTAGGCTGTGAGGCCTTAGTACTGGTTTTGGAACTTTGAGGAATTGACCGCTAGAGAGGGATCTAGAACACAACCTCCTCGCTACCCGTCACCATGCCAGGTACCACGCTTCATGACCAGCTGCTATTTGCATGAGTTTGTCAGTGGAAAAGTGCGCAGATGTAATTGTATCCTGCTGAAAAAGTCCACTACCAGCAGGGAATACTGGGGGAGATTTACTTAAACTGGAGCACTCAGAACCTGGTGCAGCTGTGCATGGTAGCCAATCAGCTTCTAATTTCAGCTTGTTCAATTAAGATGTTGGCATTACAACCTGGAAACTGATTGGTTTCTGTGCACCAAATTTTGTACTTTCCAGTTTTAGTAAATAACCCACAAAGTTTCCATGAAGGGGTCTACTTGGCCAGCAACAATGTTTAGGTAAGTAGTACATGTCAAGTAACATCCATGTGAATGGCAGGGCCCAAGGCTTCCCAGCAGAACATTGCCCAAAGCATCACACTACCTCCGCCAGCTTGTCTTCTTCCCATACAACATCCTGGTGCCATCTCTCTTTCCCAGGTAAGCGACGCACACACACCCGGTCATCCACATGATGTAAAAGAATATGTGGTTCCTCAGACCCTGGACTGTTGGGGAGAGAGGAAGGAGCTTGTGGATGAGGCTTTACTATCTGGTAATTCCGGGAGTATTTCCTTCCTGGGATACCTATTTTCATCTACCTATACCATAGGAACTTGACCTAGTAATCAAACCAGCAATAAGGACTCCTGATTTGAAGTCCGGCATCCCTATATCTAGAAGTTCATCTTTACTTTATTCATGGTGTATGCTACATACCCGATTTACTCTATCAAACTTAATATATGAATTTATAGCTGGATTTTTTGAGCTGATGCCTAGGACAAACCTATGGACACTTAAAGGTTTAGCTATCCCCTGCAAAATCTTTGAGCATTTTCGTGATCCTTCAGATTCAACTTTGAAATTGAGGGTCTCCTCATATTTCTTTGGCTTGGCTTGTGTCTCCTCTATGGTGTGACGCATGTTTAGTGGGTGACTCCGCCTCTCCTCCCTCCTGGGGGCCAAATCCATCTACAGCCTCCCTCAACATTTATGGGTTCAAGTCTTTTTTGAGAATGTTCACTTGCGAATGATGTTCGTCAGACTCCTGAAGAAGCCATTTTGAAACATGTAGAGCAGACATAATCAAGTGCTTTCTTGTTGCTTTTATATATTTTAAAAGTATTGTCTTTTGTAATTTTTTGAATAACATTTATTTGTACTTTTACGAAAAATGAATTTTTTCTCCATCATATATATTCACTGGCACCTTTAAAGTCCCAATGCTTTATCCATTTGTTCTCAGACAAGGCAACCTTCTTCCATTGCTCTGTGGTCCAGTTCTGATGCTCACTTGCATATTGTAGGCACTGTTGTCTGTGGACATGAGTCAGTATGGGCACCCTGACTGGTCTGCAGACACTCAGCTCCATACACAACAAAATGCGATGCCCATTTTTCCTGCTTTCAACACAACTGCTTCAGTGACAACATGTTCAGTTGCTGTCTAATATATCCCACCGACCTAATATATCCCACCGACTAGATGCCATTGTAACGGGATAATCAATGTTATCCATTTAATCTGTCAGTGGTTATAAAATTATGACTGATTTGTGTGTATATATACTGTATTTATATGGATATTTACAGTTTATCGCTACTGCTTAGTTGGGGAGAGCTATTTCCACCCCCCCCCCCCCCGGCTCCCACCCCAAAAAAAAGCATTACACATGTTAAAGTTTATAGGGGATTATATTGCATTTACTTTATATGCAAGTCGGCGTGGCTCTAGACACAAACACACAGATATATATATATATATATATATATATATATATATATATACTGGAGAGAGAGAGAGAATATATTTGTGCTACAAAGCAGCCTTTCTCTTAACACTGAATTGATCACATGTGCATGAGAATCATCTCTTTTCACTCGGCCAGAATGAGCCATTTGCCTATACTCTGCGGGTTTTTGGTAAAGGAGGTGATATGTAAACATCTTTTAAAGGGCCGTACAAATGGGACAAATATTGGGGATGGCAAAAGCAAGTTCAATAGAAATCAGCTGTAATTCAACTCATGTGGACTACAGCCGATCCAACAGAAGCCGGCCTGCTGGTTGGCACACGATCAGCGCTCTCAGCCAATGGTTGAGCACGCTAACCAGTGTGTTCTGGTGGGGGGGGGGGGGGGGGGGTCACCCAGGGGGGCGCCCCCTGTCGGAACACAATGGACACAATTCACTAAAGGTTATCGCATGCATTATGATGGTCACATGACCACTTAACGCGTACGATAATGAAAATGTCAATTCACTATAATTTGTATGCAATATTTAGCGCAAACACCAAAAACGCTTGTTAAATACTGCACAAAAAGACATTAGCCACTTCCCGACCACACAAACTGAAGTAGACCTAGGTAGAACCTACTCCGATGCACTGGTCAGGCAGCTCCGATTGCCGTCTGACACCCGCGATCGTTCCCCGCTGAGAGAGAAGGACGGTCGGCTGTTGTAAACACAGCTGACCGTTCTTATCCCTGGAATGATCATAGAGCTCATGTGATCCTTCTATATAGGATCACATGTCTCTATGGTCATTTCACAAGCCACGCCCCCCCACATTTAGAATCACTCCCCTAGGCTCACATTTAACCCTGTTAATCACCCATAGGGTTAACCCCCAGTGTCATTATTACAGTAACAGTGCATATTTTTAGCACTGATTACTGTAGTGTCACTGGTACCCCCAAAAGTGTCAAAAATGTCAGTTAGGGGTCCGATCTGTCCACCGCAATGTCGCAGTCGTGCTAAAAATCACAGATCGCCGCCATTACTAGTAAAAAAAAAAAAACACAATAAAAATTACATAAATCTTTCCCGTAGTTTGTAGACACGATAACTTTTGCGCAAACCAATCAAAGTACGCTTATTGTGATTTTTTTTTACCAAAAATATGTAGCAGAAATCAAAATTGGCCTTAGAGCTGGTTCACACTAATCCGACTCAATTTGGGTGACTTTGAAGTCGCCCGTGCAGCGCGACTTCATCGCGGCTTGCAAACGACTTCTCATAATAGAAGTCAATGCAAGTCGCTCCGACTTCTCCAAAAAATAGTGCAGGAACCTTTTTCTAACTCGGAGCGACTTGAGTCGGAGTAGTGTGAACCGACTCTAAAATGTTAAAAAATGTAGATTTTTCATTTTTTTTTCAGAATGTTATATAGCAGAATGTGAAAAATATTGTTTTTTTTTTTCAAAATCGTCGCTCTTTTTTTGTTTATAGCGCAAAAAATAAAAATCGCACAGGTGATCAAATACCACCAAAAGAAAGCTCTGTTTGTGGGAAAAAAAAGACGTCAATTTTTATTTAGGTACAGCATTGCACAACCGCGCAATTGTCTGTTTAAATAACGCAGTGCATAATCGCAAAAAAGGGTCTGGTCATTAAGGGGGCAAATCCTTCCGGTCTTAAAGTGGTAAAGTAAATTCACAAAAGGAAATAAATACGTAAATACAGTACAGGCGGTAATTAAGTACTGGTCCAAGCTTGAGATAACTATGGCAATAATCACATCCCCCAAGTGATTGGTTTAAAAAGCAGGTGGGAAAGTGCAGGCTGGAGCAGGTGTCAGCTAGATATTAGTCAGGAGTGTCTTTGGAGGCTGGCAGATGGTATAGAAAAGAGGATAGAGCCCTTTGAATCCAGTCTTCTGGAATTTAAAGTAATGCAGAAGAGGAGGAGGAGGAGGAGGAGGAGGAGGAGAAGATCTCAAGTGGTCCTTTTAAAGGAAAGAAGCTTTAAGGATTGCACATTGCTGGATCAATTCACAGATGGTGATCCCCTGCAGAAATTCAGGTTATCCAAGCCACTTATCATGGAGCTTTATACCCAACTCATAGGGTACCTTAACCACTTAAAACCCGGAAGATTTTACCCCCTTTCTGACCAGCGCCTATTTTGCGATTCGGCACTGCGTGATTTTAACGGACAATTGCGCGGTCGTGCGACACTGTACCTAAAAAAATTTGATGTCCTTTTTTTCCCACAAACAGAGCTTTCTTTTGGTGGTATTTGATCACCTGTGCGATTTTTTGATCATGCGCTATAATCAAAAAAAGAGCGACAATTTTGCAAAAATAACAATATTTTTCAAATTTTTTTTATATGAAATTCCCCCCCAAAAAAACGTAAAAATCAAAATCTTTTAAAATTTTTGGCCAATTTGTTTTCTGCTACCTATGTTTGGTAAAAAAAAAATCACAATAAGCGTATTTTGATTGGTTTGCGCAAAAGTTATTGCGTTTACTAAGGGAAAGATTTTTGTCATTTTTGTTGTTTTTTTTTTAACGAGTAATGGCGGCGATCTGCGATTTTTTTTTTGTGGTACTGCGACATTGCGGCGGACAGATCGGACCCTTGACTGACATTTTTGACACTTTTGGGGTTACCAGTGACATTACTACAGTAATCAGTGCTATACATATGCACTGTTACTGTAAAAATGACACTGGCAGGGAAGGGGTTAACTTTATTGGAGAGGGAGGGGTTAAGTGTGTCCCTAGGGGCGTGTTTCTAACTGTGCAGGGATGTGCCTGTGTGTGTAACAGCACAGATCAACGGTCCTACATAGCAGGACCGTTAGATCTGTGCTTTTACACAGGGGAGAATGACAGGCGGCTTTGTTTACATTAGCCGCCTGCCTTTCTCCCTTCACAGCGGACGATTGCGAGTGACCGGCGGACATCGGGTCCGCCGGTCACACGCACGGAGGTGTCTGTGAATGAGCCGGGGCAGGAGCGCGCCTCCGGCGG
Source organism: Pelophylax lessonae (assembly GCF_965119305.1). NCBI lineage: Eukaryota > Metazoa > Chordata > Amphibia > Anura > Ranidae > Pelophylax > Pelophylax lessonae. Next base: position 282,071,610 of record NC_138773.1, read on the forward strand.
CGCGCGTTTGCCCGCTATTGGCTCCCAGGCTAGTGTCGTACCGGTACGTCACTTTGCTTGGCCGGGGCTGACCGCCGCAGTATATGTACTTGCGGCGGTCGACAACCGGTTAAGCCCTCAACACAGAGAAGCCATGCCACACCACCCATGACCAAATTGCTGGCTGCCGCACACTTTTTTTGAAAAGCATCAAATCAGATGCTTGCGATAACTTACCGCACAGTTTCATGCACTATTTAAGGCTTACTTTGGAAGATAACACATGCAAGATTTTAAGGAGAGTTCCTTTGTGAATTACACTGTTTTTTCCCCTGAATGTTGTGTGTTATTTTACCGCATACTCGGATGCGGTAAAATATTGCTTAGTAATTTGTGCCTAATAACTCAAAGGGGGAGATAGCTGTACTAACATTGATTGTTAGTACAGCGGCTCCTCCTGAGCTCTAGTGTGTACCAGACTTAGGAAAGCAGCATTGTATTAAAAGTATTATTAAACCCAGTGCATTCACTATATCTGGTCTCTCACAGTACACAGAACATGGAAATGCAATTCGTTTAGTAAATATAAACTGCTAAATACCTTTTCTCATCAGCAGTATATAGCAGTCTTGTGACTTCTATCAGTGTCTATTTAAAGCATGAAGGAGGAGTTTTTTTTATTGTCTTCTGACTGTCCTATGAGGCTGCAGGACCCCTGACCCCCCTAGACAGTGCTGATTGGCCCTGTGCTGATCACATGCACCCTACCAAAAGAGAAAAAAACTCTAGCAAATTTACACCAAACTGAGCATGTGTGCTTGTCCCCCCCAGCCACTGTTCTATCAGCAGATAGATTGGGGAGAGTGGAAGAAGGGGAGGAACAGAGAAGACAGCATAAAACAGCCTTTTTACACAATGCAGAGTATTGTGTCATAGTCAGTGGTGTATTTAGGTTTTGTGCTACCCTAGGCCTGACTAAACTTGGGCACCCCCTAATTTAAATATGACCCATCCCTTCCTGTAAAGGCCACATCCCTCCATGTTTATGATCCGCCCTATTATCTGTAAACCACAGACTACAACCAGTTTTTCAGTGCCCATCAGTGCAGCCTCATCAGTTTCCATAAGTTCAGCCTCATCAATGCAGCCTCATTACTGGCCATCAGTGCAGCATATCAGTGCGGCCTCATCAGTGGCCATCAGTACAGTCCCGTCAGTGGCCATTAGTGCATCATATCAGTGCCCATCAGTGCTGCCTTATCAGTGGCAGTCATTGCAGCCTCATCAGTGGCCATCAGTGCAGCCCATTAGTGCAGAATATCAATGCAGCCCCATCAGTGAAGCTTATCAGTGCCCATTTTTTTTGCTGCCCCCCCTGCAAAGTGCCGCCCTAGGCCTGGGCCTTGTTGGCCTAGGCCAAGATACAGCACTGGTCATAGTATACAATGGGAACCTGAGGGACCGTTGCCAGCCCATGGGATAACATCTCGAGGAGATCCATTAAGCCCAGGGGGCTTACAAAGCTTGATTGGTTCTGGTGCAGTACGGCATTCAGTACCTACTTCATTTGGTAAATGACCCAACTAAATTACCCACTTATGATAAGAAACAGCCGAGATTATATTTATCAAGCCTGAGCACGAGCACTTTTGTATGAACTTTGGACAATCACTTTTTTCAAGGACACTATTTGTTTCAAACTATCACCAATCACTGTTTTTATTCCCAAAATACCATTTATTTTTTTCAAGATTGATGCACTTTTTATTCACAGGAATTTAATTTTTATCTAGTTTATTTATATATTTATATTTGATCTACATTAATATTTGTGTGATTTATTAATTGTATCCAACACTATTGCACTTTACATTCACTAGATTGTTGTTTTAGATTTAATACTAGCAAGCGCTGTATTTGGTCTGCTAGACCAATTGCTTAAAACTATCTCACTATTTCCTACAGCAGCTGCTACCTCACATATATATTTATTTATGTATTAGAAATCATTATTAGATTGCACATTATACCATACTCACCCTTTTTCCAGTGGCGCGTGGAAATATACTAGTACTGTATATATTTTTCTATAGCATTATTCTTATAGCTGCAAGCATCAGGAAACCCCGTCCTAAAACCTAATGGGTGACTAAAGGGGTGAATTGTTGCTACTACTAAAATCTGTGATTGGACAATAAAGGATCAGCAGAAATTTGATAAGTACATCCCTGTACAGGGAAGAAAGGCTCAGAATTAAAAATTCAAGAGCAGCTTACTCACTGGAACAATACATGCCCAATATAATATAAAACAACTCGAAAGTCATAAGCAATTTTATAGATGTTGGATGTAAAAGTGTCGTAAAATTGTTTGGATTTTGTGTGAACATGAAACAGAAATCCATTAGTGCCCATTACAGCATTTCATCCACGGGAAACTCTCACATTTCTTACAGAATAAGTGCACTTCTAAGCACAGTATTTTCCTAAATATGTCCAGGGTAAAAATGCAAGATTGCAAATATACAGTGCCTTGCAAAAGTATTCACCCCCTTGTCATTTTTCGCGTTTTGTTGTCTCACAACCTGGAATTAACATGGATTGTTTGGGGATTTGCATCATCTAATTTGCAGAACATGCCCACAACTTTGAAGGTGTTTTGTTCTTATTGGGAAGCAAACAACAAATAGGACAAAATAACAGAAAAAGTCAATGTGCATAACTATTCACCCCCCTAAAGTCAATACTTTGTAGATCCACCTTTTGCGGCAATCACAGCTCCAAGTCGCTTTGGATAAGTCTCTATGAGCTTGCCACATCTTACCACTGGGATTTTTGCCCATTCCTCCTTGCAAAACTGCTCCAGCTCCTTCAAGTTGGATGGTTTTACTTGTGAACAGCAATCTTTAGGTCTGACCACAGATTTTCCACTGGATTGAGGTCTGGGCTTTGACCAGGCCATTCCAACACATTTACATGTTTCCCCTTAAACCACTCAAAGTGTTGCTTTAGCATTGTTTTTGGGGTCATTGTCCTGCTGGAAGATGAACCACCGTCCTAGCCTCAACTCACGCACAGAGTGGTACAGGTTTTGCTCAAGAATATCCCTGTATTTAGCACCATCCATCTTTCCCTCAACTCTGACCAGTTTCCTAGTCCCGGCTGCTGAAAAACATCCCCACAGCCCAACTCTATGGAGCGTACGGCTTATTGTCGTTCTATGTACAGATACTCCAGTCTCTGCTGCGGAACTCTGCAGCTCCTCCAGAGTTACCTTAGGTCTCTGTGCCGCCTCTCTGATTAATGGTCTCCTTGCCCGGTCCATGAGTTTTGGTGGGCGGCCGTTTCTTGGCAGGTTTGCTGTTGTGCCATGGTCTTTCCATTTGGTTATGATAGATTTGATGGTGCTGCTGGGATCATCAAAGATTTGGATATTTTTTTATAACCTAACCCTGACTTGTACTTCTCAACACCATTGTCCCTTACTTGTTTGGCAAGTTCCTTTATCTTCATGGCAGTGTTTGGTTATTGGTGCCTCTTGCTTTGGTGTTGCACCCTCAGGGGCCTTTCAAAAAAAGGTATGTAAATGTAATGACAGATCATGTGACACTTAAATTGCACACAGGTGGACATCATTTCACTAATTATGTGACTTCTGAAGGTAATTGGTTGCGCTTTTTATGGGCTTCATAATAAAGGGGGCGAATACATACGCACATGCCAATTTTCTAAAAAAATAGTTTTATGTATATATTTTTCTCATTTCACTTCACCAACATAGATTATTGTGTTCTGATCCATTACATAAAATTCAGATTAATAAAACATTGAACTTAAGGCTGTAATGTAACAAAATAGGTAAAAAGTCAAGGGGGTGAATACTTTTGCAAGGCACTGTATGCACACTGACACTACCTGTGTTAGTATTGTTTATGGTTGTGTTTTAAGAGAGCCCTGGTGGTTGGTTGTTAAAATGTGCATTTGTCACTCTGACCCCCTCCTTCCTCCCCTTTCCCCCCACCCCAAAGTGGGAGGAATTGGAGTTTAGTTCTCTCTATATTTAAGAGAGGATGGGGAGTTCAGACCAGACTTGCTCTGTTGAAGGGAGACCGTCCCCTGAAACGCACCAGCTGGTCATATGACATCCATCTGAACTAGAGGAGTTCCATCACAGGACAGATCCTTTGATTCTTTGTCTTACATTTAACACTGTTATCATTTTAGTTTTTTGAGAACTTTGAGCACTTGAGTTTACTTTTTTTATCTTTTAATAAAGTGCTGTGAATAATGCTTTAGCCGTTGTACCCTCTGTTACATTTGTTTGCCTGGAAGTGCATGGACATATAGGCTAATATAAAGAGGTGTTTAGGGCAGTGCTGTATTTTGGCCTAGGCCAACAAGGCCTAGGCCTATGGCGGCACTTTGTTCGGGGGCAGCAAAAAATCCACCCCCCTCCACCTTTTTTGGCCACTGCTTGCTAGAGCCGCCTCTCCCACCAATCTCTCTCACCCCCTCCTCTCTCTCCCCCCTTTCACCCCTCTCTCACCCCTCCTTTCTCTCTCACCCCTCTCTCAACCCCTCATCTCTTACCCCCCCTCTCTTTCTATCTCTCTCTCTCTCTCTCCCTCCCTCCCTCATCCACCGCCCCTCTCTCTCTCTCACCCTCTCTTACCCCCCTCGTGAGATCTCAGGGGTTCATGCTGGGACTTGGAGTCCTTCAATTTTGGAGGGAGTCACATCCGTTAAAAAGGAAGGAGTGGGGCAAATTTACATAGGAGTCGGAAAAGTGGGGGCGCCCAATTTTAGTCTTGCCTAGGGCAGCACAAAACCAAAATACACCATTGGTTTAGGGGCAGTAAAAAAACGTCAAACACCTGTAAAATGGGCATCTTTTAAACTGCATAAGGCCTTTCCTTGTATTTACTTTTCTTTAATAGCAGCCACTGAGGACTCCGCTAGTCCAAAATGTTTAATTTAGGCCTGTGGGCAGGCTTTGGATCTGTGCGTGAGAAGCTACATCCAATAAGACCCATTTAGAGCTGCATGGCTAGAAAGGCTTGTTCACAAATGGCTGGTAGTCACATGGGGTGTGCTCAGCTGAAGTGCCTCTGGGGATGTCCTCATCTGTAACTTCTCCTTTTTTTTAATTTATTGACTCATCCTGGCACAGAACTGAAAACTGGTGTTGTATTTAAATTGTCACTGTATAGCTGAATTCTTTATCTCAGCGTAGTCAGATGACTGGACTACGCTAATTTGGAGGAGACAATGCTCTTTATTTACTTTCCCCTTCGGTGTTGTAAATGAACTGAACTAAACGACTCTCCTCCGGCCAGCTGGGTAGATCCAGGTTCAGTGAACTCAGACATTAATGCTGCATGCTTGTAGCCCTGGGAGTTGTAGTTCAAGGCAGCCGCCATGAATGGACACAACCAGCTTTCTGAACTACAGGTCCCACAAGACCTTGTGTGAGTAGGAGGAGCCTGAGAGAGTTTTTAGTGAAAAGCCCGCTCTCTTGGCGCCGCGGAAATCCGAGCACCCAGACCTGTTAAAGCTAGCGGGGGGAAAAAGAGGCAACCGGGAAAGCCAGGAGGGTGGAAAGGAGATTGCTGGGATCAGCAACACTGTCAGGTCCACCTTGCAAGGCTGCTGCCCAGAGACCAGAGCGTTTACCAGACCTTCTGTGCCTGCTGTTCAAGTTAAAGCTACACCTGAGCCTCTCCAGGGAGAATACGTTTAATGTTTGTAGTCATTCCTCATAAATGAGGTCCTCCAGCCCCCTTGTTAGTTTTGTTGCCCCTTCTCTGGACTCTGAGGACTGGTGACCAGAACTGAACAACAATGTAAAGGAATTGTAATGGTAAAAAAAAAAACACTTGAGGGTTTACCAATCTTTTTTTTGTACAATTCTCCTTTAACCACTTTAAGACCGCCGTTAAGACAGGGGTTGTGACCTGGAGGTCCCCGCAACCATAAGGAGGGGATCTGTAGGTGAAATTTGTTCCTGGGACTCCATATGAACCCTGGAATAGCGCGGTGTCACTTTAAGAAAACTGCGAAAAACAGACCCACACTGCTGTCACCAAACCAACGACATCGGGTAGGTGCCACTCCGGACAGACTACCTCTCCACTCGAGGTGGGGGTCCTGACAGCCAAGGGGTATGCTGCAACTCAGGCTGAACCAGGTCGTGTGCGTCCCGGTGAGGTGTTTCACTCACAAGCCAGCAGAGATGTATAGTAACTAAGTAGAACTACTTCACTACTGTACTTAAGTACCGAAATGCGGTATCTGTACTTTCCTAGAGTAGAATTTTTTTCTCCTACTTCCACTTTTACTTCACTACATTTTTTCAATGATTTCAATACTTCTACTCCAATACTTTTTTTTTTTTTGTGCTGCATAGTTACTCGTTACTATTATAAAAATGACCACTGCCAGAACAGATGGCAGGTTTCACGAAGCTCAAAACACGTGTATTATCAGCGCATAAGAAAATAAATGCTACTGTATGTATAAATAAAAGCTGCATTTGAAATAATAAAAAACAATATGATGTTCAAACTTTTGACTTCTTTCTTTAATAACTACATAACACAGTACTTGTACTTTTACTTTCAGTACTTGAGTAGCAATTTTTTTTTCAAAACTACTGGTACTTTTACTTTCAGTACTTGAGTAGCAAATTTTTTTAAAAAACTACTTGCAATACTTAAGTACAAAAATGTTGAATACTTTAGTACTTCTACTCAAGTCACTTTTTGATCGAGCACTTCCACTTCTACTCAAGTCACTTTTTGATCGAGCACTTCTACTTTTACTCAAGTATGGGTTTCGAGTACTTTATACAACTCTGCAAGCCAGCCCCCTGTCCATTGGGGCTCTGTCATAGCGAGGCCTAGCACTGGGCTATAACCTGCACACGCTCGCTGGCTGGGCTGGGAAACCTTAAGGATCTAGGACAGGGGTCATCAAACTATGGCCCTCCAGCTGTTCAGGAACTACAATTCCCATCATGCCTAGTCATGTCTGTGAATGTCAGAGTTTTACAATGCCTCATTGGATCTGTAGTCCTGCAACAGCTGTAGGGCCTTAGTTTGAGGATCCCTGATCTAGGATATCCAGTCCGAAACCCAGTCCGGCTGTTGATTGCAGTTCTCTCAGGAACATAACTAGCTGAAAAAAATAATTTTTAACAAAGCTTCCCTTCAAAATAAAAAAGACAAGCTAAGACTGAAGTCCCAGCCTGGAACTAGGTCCTACTCCTAAACTAGGCAGAAACAAACTGAATCCTATCGCATCCGCACCATGGAACTGGGTGGGCACCACTCCAGGCAGACCACCGCACCATCTTGGAATGAGAGTGCTGCGGTCCAGAGGTACGCCACAACGTCGTGACCAGGTCTGAGCATCCTTGGAAAACGTTTAACTTTCCAAACAGAGATCCCAGCAAGGAACTAGGTCCTTACTCCTGATTGGAAGAAAAAAACAGTGCCTATAGCAGGAAGTGGGAGTATATCTCCTGGGACTGCCCCATAGGTGTGGTAAAGCTTTTTCCTGGGTAGTGTCCTACTCCTGTAGGGGACAGCATAACCCAATGGACAAGAAGATTCTGGAGCTGTGTCCGTCAATGAACGAAAGATAATTTTTTTTTTTTTCAGAATTGTCGCTCTTTTTTCTCTATCGCTCATTGACAGACGTAGTCTTCTTGATTCTCAAGAGCTGGGTTATGTTGTCTCCGCAGGAGTAGGACTAGGCAGAAAGACAAAACGTTCTGGTTCCACCTTAGGGGCAGTCCCTGAGGGTATATCCTCCCTCTCTCTGCTACAGGGAATCAGTTTTTTTCTGTCTAGTCAGGAGTAAGGACCTAAGTTCCTTGCTGGGATCTTTTGGTCCTGGCAAGATTTTTTTCTTTAGAAAAAACATTTTTTAGGTAGTTTTTCTCCAGTGTTTTTTTCCTGTGAGATCTTCAAGCAAAAACGCCGGACTGGGCGACACTTGTGGTCACCCCAGCCGGCCTACGAGCGCGCGCAGACCATTGCATTGCGCTTGGTCGGCCGCGACACATTCAAGTAAGTATGCGGGGCCGGGCGACGGGCTGGATGTTGAGATCCAGTGGTCACCCCGGTTTCTGCCTACGAGCGCGTGCAGACCAGAGCTCCGCGCTGGGTCGGCCGCGACGGAGTCCCAGTGGAGGGACTGACCTTGCGAGTTAAAAGTCTCGCTTGGACGCCAGGAACCAGAGAGTCGAGGCGTCCGGAGTGGTCCACAACCCCCCACCCCGGTGGAGAGGGTATTGTGAAGAGAGGGTGCCTGTCGGTTTGGTATGGTGAGTAAACGTTCCCTTTTTTCTTTCCTCGTTATGAGGCAGTATGAATTATGGGCCCCTCCATACATGGTCAGTATATATCTGACACTAAAAAGTCCCCCTTGTAAATACAGTATGTGTTTGTGGGAAGTGGACTTGGTTTGAGAGCTAACACTCAGCAGACTGTAACATTACAGCAGACATAGGAGGTATAATCCTACCTTATTTGTAGTGTATCTCCTGTAGATCTATATATCGCCACTTAGCAGAGATGCAGGTGGATGTGCTGGGAAAAACGATTTCGGCAGTCCGCCGCCATTTTGCCGTAGGCCAGGTGCATGTATGTCCTCAGGTCACGCCGGCCGCCATGTTTTTGGAGTCTTATGTCTCTTGTATGGGGGCGGCCATGTTTCATGAGCCCAGCTACCTCGTGGAGAGCTGGGAACGCCGGAAGGCGTACACAGGGGGCGGAGCCACGTCCTTCTACCCGGGAAAAAGCAACAGCTCCTTCCAGTCTGTAAAAGACAGACGCTGACTGCAGTTGGTTGGAAACTTCACTGCATCGGTTGGTGAGCCTTGGGGGTCCCTCTCTCTCTCTGTGGGGATTGAGAAGCAGGTACTCTGAGGGACGCTATTGCGCTAGGGGGAGACACATAAAAAAAAAGTAAGGTTTTTTTGTTTTTTCTGGCAAAGGTGTCCTGAATTAACATGGACCCTGCCACTCATGTATCTCCTCCGGATCCCCTCGAGGGGTCTGCAGGATCCTCCAGCACCCCACTGACAATTGAATCATTGTCAGCTATTATAGAAACTTTTGTGTCCCGGGTGGAAGTGGCTTGTCAGGGACAGGGCGCAAGAAAGCGACCCCCGCCTAACCCCTTATTATCTGAAACCTCGGATTCAGACTCTGAGCCTATTTCTGCAGTTGCAGGCACCTCATCTGGGATTGGTGTCTCGTGTACTGTCTCTTCAGACAGTGAGGAGGATGTTTCGGCATCAGCCATAGCCAAAGAGGAAGCGTTGGTAAACGCACTCATTGTATCTGTTCAAGAAACCTTAAGATTACAGGGTATTCCGTCGGAAATAGCTGAAACTGAAATCCCTTTTGGGACTAAAAAACGCATCAAAGTGGCGAAGGTTTTTCCATTGCCCAAATGTTTTGGCAATCCAATCAAAGAAGAATGGAGTCTGCCAAAACGCACTTTTACTATTTCTAAACGCATTAACAGGCGTTATCCGTTTGAGGAAACCCTCATTAAGAAATGGACAGAACCACCTGTGGTGGATTCACCAATTGCTAGATTGAATAAAGCCACGGTTATTCCTCTAGAAGACGCTCCGTCTTTTAAAGATCCAGTGGATCGCAAGATAGAAGCTATGTCTCGCACCATGTTTTCCTTGATTGGATCAGCTTTCAGACCTATAATAGCTATTGGTCTGGTTTCGCAGGCTGTAACTGAATGGACCAAGTGGTTACGCCGGGACTTAGAAGAGGTCCCTCAGGCGGTATCAGATTTGTTGGAACAAATGATACAGGGGTTACAGTTTGTGTGTGATGCGGCGTTAGACGCCACTCCATTATTGGCGCGAGCATCAGTCTCAGCAGTGGTTCTCAGGCGTACACTGTGGCTAAAAGGTTGGTTAGCCGACCAAGGTTCCAAAAAAGCATTGGCTAATATCCCCTTTTTAGGAGAGCGTCTATTTGGAGCCAACTTAGATGAGATCATTAAGGATCTCACGGGTGGAAAGAGCACCTTTTTACCGCAAAATTTTAAAGGTTAAGGAACTCGTCAAAGACGAGGGCCTTCTTTTTCTGCTCACAAGAGGTTTTTTTGTCCCGCGGGTGAAAAAATTAAGTCCTCCAAAGCTCCTTCAGGAGGCTTCAGGGGTCGTTGGTCGGGCAAGCAAAAGCCCGCCCCCTCCAGACCTGAAGATAAATCGTCCAAAGCCTGAAGGTGCGCCCCCACCCATAACTGGGGTGGGGGGACGTCTTCGCCGGTTCCCGGATCCATGGCTTTCCAGAATCCCGGACAAGTGGGTTTGCAAAGTCATAAGGTCAGGGTACAAGATCGAGTTTCGATCTCTCCCACCGGCGCGATTCTTCCCTTCCAATATTCGACTATCCCCGGATAGTTTAGAAGATCTGCGGAGAGCAGTCACGGATTTACTACAACAAGGAGTGGTAGTCCACGTTCCTTGGACAGAACGTTTTCAGGAGTTTTATTCAAACCTATTTACAATACCCAGGAAAGAGGGCAAAGTGCGTCCAATTCTGGACTTAAGGGCACTCAATTCTTTTGTCAACATAAGAAAATTCAGAATGGAGTCCATTCGCACAGTAGCAGCCTTCCTGCATCCAGGGGATGTCCTAGCGTCCATAGACATCAAGGACGCATATCTTCACATTCCCATTTTTCGCAGGATATCAGCGGTTTCTACGCTTTTCTGTAGAAGAGAACCACTATCAGTTTGTGGCGTTACCTTTCGGTTTCGCCACGGCTCCTCGGGTCTTCACGAAGGTGTTGGCCCCAATGTTGGCACTACTGCGCCAAAGAGGCATATCGATTCTTGGTTACCTAGACGATCTTCTGCTTCATGCAGAGTCTCCTCAGACCTTGCTACAAAACATAGAAATTACTATGATTTCTTTACAGGAATTCGGGTGGCTGATGAACCAGCAAAAGTCATTTTTGGTTCCCACCCAGAGGCTCGAATATCTGGGTCTAATTCTAGACACAGTCAGGACGAGAGTTTTCCTTCCGGTAGGGAAACTCCGGAAGATTCAATTAGCAGTCCAGTTGTTACTATCCAACAGCTGGTCTTCTCTTCGAACTTGCATGAGGGTTCTGGGGTTGATGGTGGCTTCCTTCGAAGCAGTCCCATTTTCCCAGTCCCATACCCGAATTCTTCAGCAAGAGATTCTTCTCAGATGGAATCGGAATCCGGAATCCCTGGACAATCAGATCCGATTGAGCAAACAGACCAGAGAGTCTCTGGTCTGGTGGCTTCGGTCTCCGATGCTCAGCCAGGGAAAGTCATTTCTACCAATATATTGGACGATAGTGACCACGGATGCCAGTCTATCCGGATGGGGAGGAATTCTCGGTCAGTTATCTGTCCAGGGACTTTGGTCCCTGGAAGAATCCAGGTGGCCGATAAATGTATTGGAACTGAGAGCGATCAGACTTTGTCTGATTCACTGGACCGAGCAGCTCCAGGGCAGCCCGGTTCGGATCCAGTCGGACAATGCCACGGCCGTGGCTTATGTCAATCACCAGGGGGGCACCAAGAGTGTCCGAGCGGCCAAAGAAGTGGCTTGCATTCTTCGCTGGGCGGAACGATTTGTTCCAGCTATCTCTGCGGTGTTCATTCCGGGGGTGGAGAATTGGCAGGCAGATTATCTCAGCCGTCAGACTCTGGATCAGGGGGAATGGTCCCTCCATCCAGAAGTTTTCCACCAGTTGTGCCTACGGTGGGGCACCCCGGATGTGGATCTGTTGGCATCACGATTCAACAGGAAAGTACAGAGATTCGTGGCTCGCTCCCGCGATCCTCTAGCAGAGACCGCAGACGCACTGATCGCCCCGTGGGGGCAATACCAGCTAATGTATGCCTTCCCTCCTCTCGCGTTACTGCCAAGACTTCTTCGCAGGATAGAGGAGGAAGGAATTCCAGTAATTCTGGTAGCTCCGGACTGGCCTCGTCGAGCTTGGTACGCCGACGTGGTCAGACTGGTGGCGGACGTCCCGTGGAGACTTCCTCTCAGGGAGGACCTACTGTCTCAGGGACCGATCTTCCATCCTGCTTTACGATCGCTGGTTTTAACGGCCTGGCTATTGAGACCCAGGTGCTGAAGGACAAGGGATTGTCAGCTTCAGTTATTCCTACTCTAGTTGAAGCAAGGAAAGCGACTTCCAGAAAGATTTATCATCGCAGATGGAAGTCCTACATTGCATGGTGTGAACCTTTGGGGTTCCGTCCACGGTCTTATTCGGTTAGTCGAATATTAGCTTTTCTGCAACAAGGGGTTGAGCAGAAACTGGCCTTGAGCACTATCAAGGGTCAGGTCTCAGCATTAGCTATCTTCTTTCAGAAGCCTTTGGCTACTCATTCCTTGGTGCGGAATTTCATCCAGGGGGTGCGACACCTGGCTCCGCCAGTGCACGCGCCGTTACCATCCTGGGATCTTAATTTGGTGCTGTCGGTTCTTCAGACACCTCCCTTTGAAAATATCAGGGAGATTCCCTTGCTTACTTTATCCCAGAAGGTGGTCTTCTTGGTGGCTATCACTTCTGCACGCAGGGTGTCAGAACTGGCTGCATTATCCTGTTGTTCCCCAGATCTGGTGGTTCATAGGGATAAGGTTGTTCTTCATCCGAATCCATCCTTCCTTCCTAAGGTGGTTTCAAAGTTTCATTGAATGAGGACAGTGTATTGTCCTTCCTATGTCCTTAGCCCAATCATCCTCGAGAATTTGCATGGCATTCCTTGGATGTAGTTCGGGCGATCAGGATATATTTGAATACTACGGATTCAATTTGTAAGACGGATTCACAGTTTGTGATCACGGATGGCCCTAAGAAGGGGTTGCCTGTTCTGCTGCGACCATCTTTAGATGGATCAGACAGACGGTGGTATAGGCTTATTTTATCTAAGGGTCGGGATCCCCCGTTCCCTGTTAAGGCGCATTCTACTCGGGCGCTTAGAGTTTCCTGGACCCTCCGCCATCAGGCGTCAGTGGTTCAGGTTTTCAAGGCGACTGTTTAGTCATCGGTTCATACCTTTACAATATTGTATAAGGTTTATGTGATGGCATCGTCAGATGCCTCTTCTGGCTGCAAGGTTCCTGCAGGCCACTGTTTGAGGAGACTGTTGGTCTACCTCGAGGATTTGTGGGGTAGGTCTCATCTGTTTACTCGATGAGTCCTTTGATACTTCTGGTTGGCTCCGGTTGGGCCTTCTAGATTGGATTTTGATTTTTGTCAATCCCACCCCTCATTTGTGGCACTGCTTCTGGATGTCCCAGCTCTTGAGAATCAAGAAGACTACGTCTGTCAATGAGCGATAGAGAAAAATGGATTTTTGTAAGATCTTACCGTAAAATCCTTTTCTCTTAAGCTCATTGACAGACGTAGTACCCGCCCCTCTATCATTGAGTTGGGTTGGGTTAAATTCTCTGTTACTGCTTTAGAACAGAACTGATTCCCTGTAGCAGAGAGAGGGAGGATATACCCTCAGGGACTGCCCCTAAGGTGGAGCCAGAACGTTTTGTCTTTCTGCCTAGTCCTACTCCTGCGGAGACAACATAACCCAGCTCTTGAGAATCAAAAAGACTACGTCTGTCAATGAGCTTAAGAGAAAAGGATTTTACGGTAAGATCTTACAAAAATCCATTTTTTGTTTATAGCACAAAATATAAAAATCACAGGTGATCAAATACCACCAAAAGAAAGCTCTATTTGTGGGGAAAAAAAGGACATAAATTTGATTAGGGTACAGCGTTGCACGACCACACATTTTTTCAGTTAAAGTAATGCAATGCCAAATCATAAAAAATGGCCTGGCCATTAGGGGGGGGGGGGGGAACCTTCTGGTCCAGAAGTGGTTAAAGGACACCAGCTGGCTTTCTGATGAAAACACTAGTTGTTCGTCACTGGTTAAGTAGTTGGTAATGTTAAATAAGGACACCAGTCCAACCTGTGTGGGTGTGTGTTTGCTTGTGTCAAAAATTATATCCCAAACCCCTGTATATTGTGCTCGCTAAGATGCCCATCGAAGAGTTTATGAAACCATCAACACTTCCCGCTGACACCACTGATTTGTGGAAGTGAGTTCCACATCCTTAGCACCCTGACAGTTAAAAAAAAAAAAAAAAAAAAACCCTACGCAGTTTAAGGTTAAACTGCTTCTCCTCCAATTTAATTGAGTGGCCATGTGTCTTCTTATACTCCCTGAGAATTAATTGTTTGTTCCCAATGCTAAAATCACCAGTGAGGTGTTTGTTTACCATCATCATAGCTCCTCTCAAGCGTCTCTTCTCCACAAAGAATATGTTTAGGGCTTGTAGTCGTTCCACGTAACTGAGGTCCTCCAGTCCACTTATTAATTTTGCTGCCCTTCTCTCCAACTCCAGCACATGATTTCTGAGGATTGGTGACCAGACCTGGACTGCACACAAGATGTAGTTGAACCAGGGTTTTATAAAGCGGCATGATTATAGTTCCATCTCAAACAAATATCCTTTTTTAATGCATGCGAATATTCTGCTAGCATTGCTTGCATGCTGTTGCTGAGTCTGTCATCTACTAGGAGCCCTAGATCTTTTCCTATCCTGGATTCCCACAGAGGTTCTACACCTAGTGAGTAACTTGTGTTCATATTTTTAGTCCCCAAATGGATTACTTTACATTTTTCAATATTAAACCTTATTTGCCATGTAGTTGCCTACCCCCCCCTTTTTTTTTTTTCATTGCGGCCTTCTTTTAAAGTTTCTGTATCCTGCTGTGAAGTCATTAATACCTTCAGTGTCATAGCTGCTTTAAAACTAGTGTGAAAACCCCCCCAATCATTAAAGACATCAAATCGAAACTTGAAACACTCTTTAAATCAGGAAACTATGGATGTGTTTGTTTTTTACCCCCCCCCCCCATCGATTTCAAGCTAAATGGGACCTCTATATTAAAACATATGTCCACCGGGGGGTGCCCCCTACGCCTTCTCAAATACAAGATACACGTCCGACTGGGACCTCCCCTATCACAGACTCCCTATCGGACTGAACTCTCATTCAATGCTGCTAAGTTACTCTGACACCCTACTGTTTGGGACAATGTTAATTCTCATTATTAGGTCTTTTTGGTCAATATTCAGCTCCACCTCTCTCCTCCTTTTCCCTATCTAAACCCTTTGACCCCCCCTAGATGGGAGGGGGATTAACGGTAGTTATATATGATTTGACTGTTTGTTGTTGTGACGCTCCCCCTGCTCTTTCTCCTTCTCCCCACCCCCTCACCTCCCCTTACTTTCCCTCTAGGTTCTCTAGGGCAGTGGTCCTCAACCCTGGCCTACAGGGCCAACTAACAGGCCAGATTTTCAAGATAACTGAAATACATCCCAGGTGATATCATTTGCTGCTCAGTGATTGCAGTACTCTAGTCTGCATCTCCCCAAGGTAATACCTAAAATCTGGCCTGTTAGTGGGCCCTGTAGGCCAGGGTTGAGGACCACTGCTCTAGGGGATTAACCCCCCCTTAAGTATTGAAGTTTATTATATGTACTACTGCCGACAGACCCTCCGGGCCTTACAGGTTGCCTCCTCTTTATATTTTAGTTATATTGTTTGGTATACTTGGTTACTGCAAATGTTAAAAACCCAATAAAATATTTTTGAATTAAAAAAAAAAAAAAAAAAAAAAAAAATAGTGTGAAGCCTTTCAAGCCAAAACGTCCATTCTTCATACGTCTTCTGGGTCAGTAAGTCAACAACTAGAAAGTATTGAAGCCATAGGATCAACATAACAGCCGGTAAAATAAAAGGCAGAGCGGTTCAGAGATTCAAGTATGTGACCAGTTTTTTGTTTTAATCGTAAAGTCTGTGCAACATTTTAAAAAAAAAATGTCACAATACTGCATGACCTGTAATGCTCACAATATTTACATTAACTGCATACAACCAGAGAAAAAAAAAACTTAGAATAAAAACAATGGTATGGACTGAATCTACTCCTATCGTCCGCTCTGCAAGCAACCCACAAAAGAGGAAGATCGCATATACTTTACACAGGAGGCTGACGTAAAGTACAGAGCTGGAGAAAAAACATTAACTAGTGGAAACACAGAGGAGATGGCTGATTGATACAAATGAAATACAATGAAACAGTAAAAAATTAAAATTCTTACACACTCTCGCTTCTTTATGGACAAAACAGCAGAAAAGCAGACTATTACAAAAAATGAGTAACGGTAACAATTCAAAAATAACGATAAACACACACATCACTTGACATAATCTGTATCAGGGGACAGGCCAGGGGGTCAGAGGATAGAAAGCATGGCCATTGCCTTCCACAGTGAAAGCAGCCAGTTTGCGGCTTGAAAGGTGTTTGCTAAAAAGCAGCCAATTGGTTAAGAGCCAGTGACACCACTGAAACATAAGGAATTACTAATGAGAGACTTTTTATGGGTAGACAAATTTTCGGAAGCAGCTTATTCTTCTTAAAGCAGTACACAGTTGTACATGCTTACTGCAAAAGAGAAATCATTTTTAAATTAGAGCAGCTAGAGAATCTAAAGCTCCAGTTTTTGATATATTTTCCCCCTAGCCAGGATTATAGCTGGGTTGTCCCGGTGGGTGTCCTCATATACTAAGGGCCTATTCACACCAATCTAGTCTTCTGCAGTACGTTAAATGCATACATGAAAGCGCGTTGCATTAGGGCAGCCCATTCATTAGATTGGGCTTCCCAACACACCGCAATGGACCAAAAAAACGTGCATGCAGTAGGTTTGGCAGTGCACCATAGTGTGTCACTACATGTTGCCCTGCACTGCAACCTAAGTCCATTGCCAAGGTGTGTTCGGGTGCCAGGCAGAATGAATGTTGACGGATGTTGGTATCGATGCAAATTCAGCTTGCTTTCAAGCTGAATTTGTGCATTCTGCTTGAATTGGACATCAGTTTGAGACACTTCAGAGATCATTCAAAGTTCAATGACAGGAGAAATTGATCTCCTTCTGACCTGTATGTGACCCTCCATCTAAGCGGCAATTACCTGCATCAGGTTGTATTTGCATTCTTAATGAGTCATATGAGGAGAGCAGCAGTTTTGACACAAGCAAAAGCCCATCAACACAGACCCTAAAGGGGGCAGACCAGGTAATGATCTATGGGCTGTCCCAAACCCAAGCAGATATTCCCAGGAGATAACTGATCGCTAGGGGGCAAATATTCCCAAACAATCGCTATTGTTCCCCAGAAATGTAACAGGGCCCTCTATGGGGAATCATATTTAGTGCTTGGACTATGTTATCTTAAATACATACGATCATCTTATGCCTATGAGTAGATTAAGAATATTTAAAGTGGAGCAACACCCAAAAGGGGAAGCTCCACTTGTTTTCACCCCCCCCCCCCCACATTTAGCATTTTATTTAGGGGGTGGGAGGGGGGTGCGGTTACCTGGTTTTAAAACAGGTACCCGCTCCCACTTCCAGGTCAGGTCGCACCAGTCTAGCAGGATGTTTGGCCCCTCCTCCTTCCCCCTACAGCCTTCTGGGACACACAAAGGTCCCAGAAGACTGTGGGACCATTCAAAAAGTGCAGGAAGGCTTCACTGCTGGTTTGCCTTACCTAAGTTATAGATGCCTGCATCTGAAACTGATTGAAGAATCAGCTTGGATGCTGACATTGCTGGATCCCTGGACAGGTAAGTGTCCTTATATTAAAAGTCAGCAGCCAGAGTATTTGTAGCTTCTGACTTAATTTTTAGGGGGGACTGAAGCTCCTCTTTAAGTACTATATAAAGCAAAATTATGTTTTATAACTTGGCTTGTTTTGATGCAAACTGGCAAAGAAAGCACTGGTAGCACAGGTAAAAGATCCAGATAACAAAAAATTTAATCTATAGCAAGTTTCAGATAAGAACACATGCAGAATATACTAAATTTCTCGCTGAAGATCCTTTGGCAGGGAAAACGAAGCACCTGGCTTCTCCTTTTCTCACAGAGGTTACATCCCAGGCTCTAAAAATGTAGCTTTTAACCAAAAGATTTTTTGTTTAGTTCTTGATAGATTTCTACTTGTGCGTCTCCACCGGGAAGATTTCCTCAACCGGTGACAACCACCATTGGGACAAAAAGTGTGTTTAATCTCCTTACTAAGAAGGCTGACAATCCCTAACACAGGTTTTATGCTTTTCCCATTCTAAAAAGTTGTGTTTTTATTGCGGTCTGTATCCTTCTGGGAGAAAAATCCCCTCACTTTATGTGTCAGTGACCACTGTCTATGAGAAAGGAAACCGAGATGGATTAGGGCAGAATGGAGTCCTAGGCAAGGTAATTTCTGCTCAGTGGGTGGAAAATTGTTGGCTGAATCGAATCCATCCAATCAGATGCAGTCAGTGTTTGGGTATTTTGACAGCAATGGGTGCTTTTGAAGCATAGATGGAGTAATTTGTGTGTATGGCTAGCCTTAAGCCTCGTACACACGCACCAATTGTTGGCCGACCGATCGGCCGACTTTTGTCCAGTGTTGTTGTGTTGGTTGAAATGTGCTCTAGACTGCACACAAATGTTTTCGGCCAACAACAACCAACTGCAGAAGTGATGTCATGTGATGGTTTACTTTCCGTGTGTTTTTTCTTCTCTGAGCATGCCCAGTCTTGCTCATCTGATGTTTGTCTGCCGAAATCTGTACTGACTGACGAACAATCGGCCGTTCTGTTGACGACCAATAAAAATTTTTTAGCATGCACACCAGATTTTGTTCGGCCGAAAAGTCGCAGTCGGTTGTCGGAAGCATCATACTAACAAGCCGACAATCGGCCGATCGGACGTTGGCCGAAAATTACAGCCAACAATTGGTGCGTGTGTACGAGGCTTCAGAGGGTAAGTTCACCTTTTCACAAAAAAAAATGAAAAGGTGAATTAGCACCTACCCGTCCCTGCTGTACTTACCTGCATAGTGGTCCAGGGATTTGAAATCCCTGCCCTTCTTTTTGTAGGGCTTTAGGGACAGATCAGAGTGATACTGATTGGTCAATGCCCAGCACATGTTGGAAAACATCTGTTGATCAGAGCTGCAGACGTTGATCATTATATTCTGACAGCTGCAGTTGCCAATAAAAGAAAAGAATGTCCCGGGAAAGGAAGATCTGTTAGTGTATGGCCCGCTTTAGTGTGACATTGATAAAGATTGCAATAGACAACGAGAAGCTTCCCCATTTGCATTGTCCATAGAGGTATAGCACACCCAATCAGACCCAAGCTGCCTACAATCCTAAATGAAAGGATTCATAAGCTGCACATTATGAAGCAGAACCATGTGTATGAAGAGAGATGAATGGCAGCTTCAGCCTGGAATCCAGCCAGGCCGCGCCTCCAACGCATTTTACTCCGGGTCATGGAGCTTAATCATGATTAAGCTCCAAGGAGCGAAACATGCTGGGGCTGTGGTCTAGCTGAAGTCTAGGCTGAGGCTGCCATTCATCTCACTTCATGCACATGGATCGGTTTCATGATTTGCAGCTTATGTATCTTTTCCTTTGACATTGCTGCAGCTTGGAGCTAGGACAAGCTCCTTGTCCCTCAATGCATTTACAGCAGTCTAGTTGGACTTTACCTGAGCAGAACTTTAGTTTTGTCTTTTTGGGTCACTGTCAGGCAGACCTTTGAGCAACTGTGCTATCCCCTACAACTTGTTTCAAGAACAAGCAAGTTGTGAACTGAGCCCTAGGATTCTGCCTAGGGTGCTTTGTGGATGATCTGACTGACAAAGGAAAACCTCCCAAATGGACACAGACAACAATAAAAAGGTGAGAGGGTGTACTTCTTTCCCACTTTATTTACATTAAACGTACCAAAATGTTAATTTGCTGATTTGCGATTCAAATTTCAAGAAACACATTGGGGGGAAGCTGCAGTAACTCTGTACTGTAGATCGAAATATGAAAAAAAAATCTTCATACATTTTCCTAATGTGAAATTAAGACATACTTTACCCCATTATGTTGTAAAGCGCTGCCTGAACTGTCGGTACTACATAAATCCTGTATAATAATTATTTCCAAATAAAGGTTGTATTTACATTATAGATCCTTGGATATCTAAATTGCAAATATACTTCTTTGTCATTTAAAAGTAGAGCTGCATTTAAAGTGATGTCACCAGGGCTGTGGCTTAATTAGCACGGAATAAGCAAGCAACATGGCTTCCTCCACTTGCGCAGGCTTCGTACAAACTAGATGATGGCATTTACGTAAATTTTTTTTTTCCAATCAACAGGACCGGAGAAGACAGAGGTATATCCACATACGTAATCACATATCGGAATATACATGTGTCAAATGTTCGAGTGAACCTTTCCTTACAATACAATGATGTCGGCTCATGTCTGTATGTAGTGTTTTTTTTTTCCTCTAGCTTCACATTTTCACTTTACGTAACATAAATAATTTGGTTAATAAAATAACTTGCGTGTTTCAGCCACATTAATATATAATCTGTTAACAGTATAAATACTTTTTCTTAAATAAAATAAATCTGTGATATGTTACATAATACTGACAAAAAAAAAAAAAAATAATAAAAAGGAAAAGAAAGAAAAGATGCTGCATTTTGTGAGTCTATCACGGCAGCTTGTGATGTGTTAATACTGCTCGATGAGATAACGGAGATGCATGCTTCCTTGGTCAGGCTATGCAGACAATACATCGTTTGTAGTGTCATAGAAATTAGCAATATAAGTTTACCAGTGAAATCCAGGGAGATGGCGCCCCCTGGAGTATCAGCGGCGGCTTTGCTACTAAGGTAAAAGAAACTTGTTTAGCACATGGAGAGAATTTCTGGGTTAACCAATGGCAAGTTGGCCAGGCTGAAAACATGTGCAATTTAAAAAAAAAAAAATGGCATAGTTGAAGGAATTTTCAAGGCAAAGAATCAAATTCCCAACCTTAATAATATTATTGTAGTGCCTGTGTATTTATTTCAGTGTTATACTTAAACTGGAGAAAAATTATGTAGCTAAGAAATGTCTCTTTTTTGCCTCTGCGAGGACTGGGTTTGTGTCAGCAAGAGCGGCAAGTCAGCAAAGGGGGAGGAGTTAGAGTGGTACAAAATATGGGCAAGATTTAAAAGGCATCTGTGTGCAATGGGAAGGTAAAGGTGCTGATTTTCACACAGTATAAAATTACTGTATTTGTACAAAGTGTAAATTTGATAAACACATAAAAGCCTTCAATTTCCTTTTGGAGAATGTTGCAGGTCAAGCAGATCAGAAGTGATCACAAACAGGTATTATTTTTAATTTATGCCCCAAGGAGGGACACTGCTCCCCGGCAGAAGCAATTTTCACTTTTAAGAGGTTTTGCAATTAAAGTGGATGCAAAACCCTAAGTGAATGGCAATTAGTTTGCTAAATCAGAGCAGATTAATAACATTTTCCCTTTTCTTTACAAAACACATGTTGCCCATTTTACTTTATCGTTTGTTGCAATATTAACACTGCTAATATCCTGCAGCCTCTTTGCAGACACTTGCCATCTACGGTCACTCCAGCGATTGATGCATGGCATTTCTCAGGGTGGGTTTCCTGATGGTGACAATAATAGACCATGTCTATGCAAGTTAAGTGTCAGCTTGTAGTCTCCAATGGGAGAGTGTGTGGCAGGTAAAAAAGCATACCGTTACCAGCCAATTATAGCAATAAAAAAAGAAATGATATAATATATATATATATATATATATATATATATATATATATATATATATATATATATATATTAGTCCACTTGTCCACTGTCAGTCTGTAATAGAGCTATAGTCTAAAATAGAGAAGGGTGTACGTCAAATAAATTCCCTGTACTGTACGTCGTTAAAAAAAAGATTATGTTTTGGTGTGGGCAGTTTAGTCACGAAAAATCATGTTTAACGTGATTAGATGTTTAGTTACGTTTAATCAAACTGATACATAATAATGGTGCTGAATTTGGCTTGGAAATAAATGACCTCTGGGTACTAAAAGGGAGAAGAAAGTACATAAATGAAAAGACGTACAGAGGATGACAGCCATTGGCTGGACTAACCTATTGCTTAACCGCCAGTCCTCACAGCGACAAAGAAGAAATCTATAATTAACTGAGGTTGTTTAGATAAGCCGTGGACATGCAATCAATCATTATTATAAGACTTCACTCACCTACAGGTACCTGAAAGGGGAGAAAGGGGCTTCCCGGGGGTAGAGAATGATCAGAAATGTGGAGCGCCCCCTTTCTGTCATCTCTGACATTATGGTATAAAAGCAGTTATTTTTCATCTCTATACACCGCTCGAACATCCACTTGATAGAAACCAAAGAATTTTTGTACACTATTATTGTACAGTAAAAGATAAAGTGTGCATTAAGTCAGCTTGTACATGACAATATTGTACACTATATACATCTCGGTTATCGGCATCAAACTCTATATCTTTTTTTATATACACACTGAAAATGTATCAGAAACAGTTGACTATTATTCTTTGTAATCACATTTGTAGTGTTATAGAAAAAAAAAAAAAAACATCTCCGCTCAGTCACATTTTTTGTTTGTTTTTTTAGGATTCCAGCACCCACCTGCCTAAAATGCAAAAATATTTACCACATATTCACTTTACACCAGGTGGTGATATCTAGAAATATTGATATACATATATTAATATCAATGCCTATATACAGATATATGATCTTGAGCTCTGTCAATGTTATCTGGAGATCTTCCTCCTCTTGGGTTTGGGGTCCTTCAGCTGTCGATCCCTCTGAGACACCTAAAGCACACAGAAAATAACATTAGAGAACAGCAATAAATACAAACATCAAATAAGCGGAACTCCAGGCAAAATTTTAACACAGTTTAAATATATGTATGTTAAAACTCTTAATATATTTCTAGCCCTGTTTAGCAAGTCATGTTATTTACACATGGACTGCCATACTGCAGAGGTGCCATACTGCAGGGCTGGGATTGTAAGGCCCCTTTCACACATGCGGACCGTTGAGATCCGCCTGTCAGTTTTTCAGGCAGATCTGAACGGATGCCCCATGCATCTTAATGGGGCAGCGGATGTCAGTGGAGACATGTTTGCTGACATCCGATCCTGTCCGTCAAATCCTGACGGATGGAAACCCTATTTTCCATCCGTCTGGCGGATAGGATTGAATGAGAACGGACAGGTGGTCCGTTCTCATCTGATTCCCCCATAGAGGACAGCAGGGATCTGACACCTCCGTCTTGGCACACAGAGCGGAGAAGGAGCTGTCATCCGCCTGCTCAGCGGGCATCGGCAGATCGATCCCCCGCTGAGCAGAACGGCACCGTCGAAGGAATGGAGCCGTGAGAAAGGGGCCTAACACAGTTATTTAATACTGTACCTCTCCTTGTCACCTGCTGGTTCATTGGGTAACCACGAACATGTTAGAGAAAAAAATCAGAACCATACTGACACCACTGGCAACATGTCCACAGAGACACAATCACAAGCATACTGAAACCATCAGAGGCCTATCTGAACAGACAAAAGCAGCACTGTACTGACTTCACCAGAAACATATCCACAGAAACACAATATATACCGTAATGACCTAAAGTAGTTCTAAAGACAAAAGGTTTTTACCTTACTGCAGCTCCCCTCTAAATATATACCTGAGCCGATCTGGATCCAGCGATGTGCGCAAGAGCCAAGGCTCTCTTAGCTCTCTCGCTTTTCATTGGCTCAGATACAGCAGCAGAAGCCATCGGCTCCTGCTTCTGTCAATCAAAGCCATTGACGAGAGGGGGGGGTGGTGCCAAGCCCAGCTGTGTGTGTCTTATAAATGAAAAGAGCAGGGCTCAGGAGCGAGCATGCACGAGTATGCCCATAGCAAGCGCCTTGGTGGAGTGGGGGGGGGGGGTGAAACCAGAAGAACTGGGGGGGGGGGGGGGCAAAGAGAAGGATCAAGATTGCTCTATGCAAAACAAATGCACAGAGTGGGTAAGTATAACATGTTTGTTTATTTTATTAAAAAATGGAAAAACGGAATTTTTGTAAAATCTTACCTGTAAAATTCCTTTCTCTGAGTCCTCCGACAGTCGCCGCCTCTTCATATTCGTCACATATGGGGTATTAGACTTTGCTCCGAAGGAGTAGCTAGGCAACAGAATATGTTAACAATAAAGCTTTAACATATCCCACCCTCAAGGGGTGGTCCCCTCAGTCAATACCCTCCTACTTCCTGCAACCATATCTCAGTTTTAGTGGAATAGCAGTAGAGTATACATTCAACCCCAAAAGAGGGGCGGGGGCGGCGACTGTCGGAGGACTCAGAGAAAGGAATTTTACAGGTAAGATTTTACAAAAATTCCGTTTTCTCTTACGTCCTCCGACAGTCGCCGCCTCTTCATATTCGTCACATATGGGGACGTCCCAAAGCAGTGCAAACATGAGGGGTGGGAAACGCATCCGCGCCGAAAGGCAACGCAGTCTCCACATCAAAGAAAGGAACCTTACCAAAGGAAGGAAACCAGCTGGGCAACAGCAAAAATAAGTGCTCAACAGGAGCAACAACCCAGGAAAAGACAAAAAAAACAGGGAATACAAAGATATCCCAACAGCCAGGAGTCCCCAACAAGGGACCCTATGGAACAGCCGCACTAAGAACCTTGCGGCCAAAGGAAGCATCCGCCGATGCCTGAACATCTACTTTGTAGAATTTTGTGAAAGTGTGCACGGTCGACCAGGTCGCCGCCTTACACACCTGGGCTACAGAAGCCCCATGACGGCAGGCCCAAGACGTACTCAGTGATCTAGTAGAGTGCGCCTTCACAGGCACAGGGGGAACCTTCCCCTGCAAGGCATAGGCCTGTTCAATGGTCTGCCTGATCCATTTGGCGATGGTAGAGGCCGAAGCCGCCATGCCCTTCCGAGGACCCTCTGGAAGAACAAACAAGGAGTCCGTCTTACGAAAAGACTCAGTCGATTTAAGGTAAACCCTAATCGCCCGAACAACATCCAGAGAGTGCAATCTCACCTCCTTTGGATGTTTAGGCTTCGTGCACAACGAAGGCAAAACAATATCCTCGTTAAGATGGAATTCCGAAACTCGTTTCGGCAGAAAAGAAGGATTAGGTCGCAAGACCACCTTATCCAAATGAACAACCAGGTACGGAGACTTGCAGGACAAAGCCGCCAGTTCCGACACTCTGCGAGCCGAAGTGATCGCCACCAAAAAGGCGACCTTTTTGGACAACAGAGACAACGAGATCTCCCTGATCTGTTCAAAAGGAGCACGTTGTAACACAGAAAGAACTAGATTCAAGTCCCAGGGGGGCAAAGGATCCCTCCTAGGAGGAACCAGATGCCGCACACCCTGAATAAAAGTGCCAACCAAGGAGTTGGAAGCCACGGGACGTTGAAACAGAACGGCCAGCGCAGACACCTGACCCTTTATCGTGGCCAGCGCCAAACGCTGATCGACACCCGTCTGAAGGAAAGACAGCACACGGGAAACCGAGTACGTGCGGGGTGAAAACCCCCTGGACTCACATCAGGCAAAATAGGCCTTCCAAGTACGGTAATAAACCTTTCCCGAGGAAGACTTCCTCGCGTTGATCAAGGTATGAACGACCTCTGGAGAGAGACCCTTCTCCTTCAGGACCTCGGTCTCAACAGCCAGGCCGTCAAAGCCAGCGACTGTAAAGCAGGATGGTAAATCGGTCCTTGAGACAGTAGATCGTCTCGAAGAGGCAGACGCCAGGGGGCGTCGACCGCCAGATTCACGAGGTCTGCGTACCAGGACCGGCGAGGCCAGTCCGGTGCCACAAGAATCACCGTGCTGCGTTCCGAGTGTAACCTGCGAAGGAACCTGGACAGCAACTGAATCGGTGGAAACGCGTACATCAGCTTGTACTGATGCCACGGGGCCACTAACGCGTCCGACGCGTCTGCCCGAGGGTCGCGCGTCCTTGCCACGAACCTCTTCACCTTGTAGTTGAGGCGAGACGCGAACAGGTCCACATCTGGAAGACCCCACTTCGCGCACAACATCTGGAAGACAGCCGGATGGAGAGACCATTCCCCCTGATCCAGGGTCTGGCGACTCAGATAGTCCGCCTGCCAGTTCTCCACTCCCGGAATGTGAACCGCCGTTATCGCCGGGACATGAGTCTCGGCCCAAGACAGAATGTCGGCCACTTCTCGAGCCGCTCGGGCACTCCTGGTGCCCCCTTGGTGGTTGATGTATGCCACCGCCGTGGCATTGTCCGTCTGCACCCGAACCGGGCAGCCCTGCAGCCGGTCCGTCCAGCGATGAAGACAGAGCCTTATCGCACGTAATTCCAGAATGTTGATCGGGAGGGAAGACTCCCCCTCCGACCAGGTCCCCTGGGCGGACAGAACGCCCAGAACACCACCCCAGCCCGACAGGCTGGCATCCGTAGTGATTATCGTCCACGAGATCGGACGAAACGACTTGCCCCCGGACACCAACGGGGACTGGAGCCACCACAGAAGGTTTACCCTGGTGCGATGACTCAACGAGATCTGAAGATCCAGAGATTGAGGTCGCCCGTCCCACTTGGACAGGATCTCCGCCTGGAGACCCCGCGTGTGAAACTGAGCGAAAGGAATCGCCTCGAAGGCCGAGACCATCAATCCCAGACATCTCATACACGTCCGCAGAGACGAGTGTGGAACGTCCCTGAGGGACCTGACTTCCTCCTGAAGAGTCCTGAGCTTGTCTTCCGGCAGGAAGACCTTCGCCTGCACCGAGTCCAGTATCATTCCCAGATAGGGAAGACGAACCGACGGACTCAGTGTCGACTTTTGAACATTTATCGTCCAACCGAACTCCTGCAGAGTTGCATTGTGACAGACAGGTCCTTCTCCAGACCCTGACTGGTCGCAGACCGAATCAGAATGTCGTCCAGATACCCCAGGACAGAAATGCCCTGGGCCCTCAATAATGCCAGAACCGGTGCAAGCACCTTGGTGAAGACCCGCGGAGCCGAGGCGAGCCCAAAGGGCAACGCCACGAACTGGTAGTGATCCTCCGCAATGGCAAATCGAAGGTATCTCTGATGCCCCTCGAATATGGGGATGTGAAGGTACGCATCCTTCAAATCGATGGAGGCCATGAATTTCCCCGGAACCAGGGCAGCCACCACCGAGCGCAGGGACTCCATGCGGAACTTGCGAACCCGCACAGAGCGGTTCAGAGCTTTCAAGTCCAGAATCGGACGAACCTTGCCCTCCTTCCTGGGCACGGTGAACAGATTGGAATAAAACCCCCGAAATCTGTCCCGATGAGGCACCGGAACCACCACACCCTGAGCCCTCAGGTCCCGCACCGCCAGGTGCAGATCCCGCAGGCGCTCTGGAGACAGTTGTAGATTTGAGGGAAAAAATCTGCTCTCCGGCCGAGAGAGAAACTCGATCTTGTAACCAGATCGAACGATTTCCAGAACCCATCTGTCCCGCACACGGGCCAACCAGGGCTGAAGAAAACCGAGCAAGCGTCCCCCCACCCCAAAACTGGGTGAGGGCGCCCCTTCAGGCCGAACTGTTATGGGCCGCAGGTCCGGATTGGCCGGACTTCTGTTTCCCAGACCAGGGCTTCTTCTGAGAACCTTGGCCTTTGAACGGTTTGCCCTTGTAGTGCGGCCGAAAGGCACGAAAGGGCCCCTGAGGGGGCCGAAAATTCGCATGCTTCTTCCCAGAAGCCCCCTTAGCCTTGGGGAAATGGGGCAAGAGAGTGCTCTTACCCCCGGTGATCCCCTTAATCAACACATCCAGGGACTCCCCAAAAAGGCGAGACCCATCATAAGGCAGATTGGCTAAGGTTTTACGTGAAGATTGGTCCACCGACCAACATTTCAACCAAACCAGGCGGCGAGACAACACTGCCACGCTGTGCACACGTGCAGCCAACGGAATCAGGTCCAGGTCCGCATCACACAGATACATGACACCCTGGTGGATCTGATCCACCACATCCAGGGTCGCCGGCGAGGCCGAATCGGCCACTAGGACGCGCCTAAGCATCTGCGTCCAACTTGCGATCGCCTGGGCCGCCATGAGAGAAGCAAACAGAGCCTTAAGCATAGAACCCGTAACAGAATAAGTATGACGGGCAAGAGACTCCAGTCTCCTATCCGTGGCATCACGGAAAACAGGGGAACCCTCTGCAGGAATCGCAGTGGCTTTGTTCAAAACCGCAATTGCATGATCCACTGGTGGAGGCACACACCACCGTTCATCAGTGGCAGGCGAGAAAGGATAACGCAGCTTGAATTTACTTGGTACCGCAAAAGGTTTGCGCAGATCGCGCCATTGATCCTTAACAGCGCGCTGAAAATCAGCATTGCAGGGAAAAACCTGCGGCGTCCTGCGTTTTCTCTGCGTCCCATAAGCCGCCAAGGCAGCGGGAGGACACACTTCGTCCTGCAAACGCAGCGTTTGCTTAATGGAAGCAATCAACTCATCCATGATTGCAAGCTCTTCAGGCGAGCCAGGGGGAGAATTATCGACCCCCTCAACTTCAGCCTCCACCTCAGACCCCACTAGATCAAGAGAGGAGCGGGACCCCGATAAGGGGGTCCCTGCTAGAACAGCCCCATCACCTTCACCCTCAGAATCAGAGGACAGAGCAACTCTGGGCCGTTTAGTAGATTGAGCAGCCACCAGCATTTGCACCTGGGCAGCAAGGCCAGCCACAATAGTGGCTAAATCCCCCCCTGGGGGGGAAACAGCGGTCCCCTGGCTTTCCACCAATACTGTGGGAAACTTGCCCTCCTGAGAATTTATTGCCCCTGTATGCCAGACAACCAAGGGTTAACTGCCCCCTTTTAGCAAGCGCGGCAAGTGCAGCCCACCGCACCACACTCAGGCACAATGAGACCCCCACAGGGAATATACAGACTGAATACAGGCAATGGCAAACAGGAATAGAAGGATAAAACCTGAGGAGACCCCGCTGCTGCTGCTGCCTCGATCGGTGTTCCAGAAAAGAGGAAGTGATGCTGCCAGGGCGCTCTATGTAAGCCTATGGAGGCTACAAGAAAATGGCCGCCGTGCATGTAAACCATGCGGCCGGAGCGGGCGCCGGTAAAATGGCGTCGTTTGGCGCCGAAATCGCCGCTCCATAGTGCATAAAAACACACACAAGCTTATCCCATTATATGGATACATGTTAGATCGCCGCAGCGATCGCTGTATATGCCCCAACATGCCATAAAAACATGCCCCACAGCACACAGCTTCCCACACTGCCCAGCCTGACACACACAGTGTCACACACCTCCCCCCCCCCTTGCAGCCCACAGCATGCAGCCGAGAGATAGGGAGACAAGCAGTGTGAATAAAGGCAGGTTACACAGTCCCAGACTGAGACCCCCCCCAGACAGACAGGTCCCCACATAGATACACTTACCTCACATGGCGTGGGGAACCCGCACAGGCGAACAAGCCGCTGCACATGAGGCAGGGAGAGTCGCAATTCAAGACGCCCACAATAGCGGTTAAGAAACCGCACAGCGTCCGGTGAGGTAGCCACCTCACCAATCATCCCTGCACCGAACAGGGATGGGTCGTTCACTGTGCCAGGAGCGTTACCTGGCTGAACGCTCGATGGCAGACTGGGAAGCCACTGACCCACGACCTGCGATCAGGGGGATCAGCCCGAGACCCAGTCCGCATGATCCTCTTCGTCCGAAGAACTAACTAATGCTGACCAAAATAACAGCTAAGTAAAGGTAGAGAAAAAAACTCAAACAAAATATTAAAAAGAAGAAAGAGTCTGGGACAAAAAGTCCCAGCACAGAGAGAGCCAGCCACTCCTGACAAGCTAGACATTAAAACTGAGATATGGTTGCAGGAAGTAGGAGGGTATTGACTGAGGGGACCACCCCTTGAGGGTGGGATATGTTAAAGCTTTATTGTTAACATATTCTGTTGCCTAGCTACTCCTTCGGAGCAAAGTCTAATACCCCATATGTGACGAATATGAAGAGGCGGCGACTGTCGGAGGACGTAAGAGAAATAAAGCTTTACAATCACTCAAAGCTGGCCATAGATGGGTAGAGTTTGTAACGAAAATTCTTAGGAAAAGAATGTTCTAAGAAAGTTTACTTGCTTTTCCAATCTTCAGTGGGACAAATCGACGTTTGTTTTCAACCACAGTGATCAGAAAATTCGAAGGAGCAGGATGGAAATTTTTTTGAGAGAAAACATCTAAAAGCATATATGGCTTTGTTTAGTAAAGTTCACTTATTCCTAAATCAAATGGTAAACAAACAAAATATTTTAAATTTCCAGTGCCCATTCACACTAGGGCGACTCACGAGGCGACTTGTGTCGCCCCAGGTCGCTTGACATAACCAAAGCAATGTAATTCAATCAGTGCCGTCCTAATTGCCACTACTGAAGTCGCTCCGACTTCACAAAAGGGTCCTGTACTACTTTGAGGCGACCAGTGATCCGACCTGTCCCATATACTTCAATGGGAGTCGCCTCCTTATCTTAATTGAAGCAACTTGTGATCCGACTTGTCATCCGACTTTGCAAAAAAATGGTATTGAACAAGAAAAGAGCATAATTTTTATAAAAACATGAATATGTCTTCTGTCAACCTGGCCGTTTTTCTTGCAGGCATTTATCGGGCATTTTTTTAGTCAGGCATGTCTTTTTTTGTATTTAGTGTCTGGGGGGTCTAAAAAGTGTACCTGTCAAGTTTCAGCTCTGTAGCATGTCCAGAACCCCTAAAAAACAGCATTTTTCTTATAATTTTTATTAGAAAACTAATGCAGTGTCTTTCCAGCTGTCTTTCTTTTTTTTTTTTTCAAAACATCATATTGTGATTGGCCAAATAAAAAGTCGCCTCGCGCTGAAGTCGCGCTGGAAGCGACGCGACTTTAGTGGTCGCGGCAGTGTGAACCGGCACTCAGAGAATTTTTCTTTTTTTTGAAAATTTGTTTTTATTGAATTTTTCATACAAACTTTCCAAAGACTTCCTAAGAATTTTTTTGTTTAAAAATGTTATCCATTTGTTGCCAGCTTTAACCAGAAACATGTCCACTAAGACAATACTTACCATACTAATTCTACCAGAAAATTGTCCGCAGTGGCATATTCAGAAAATCGCTGACTTAAAAGCATATTGTGACAGCTAGCCGGGTTCTTCTTCCTCCCAGTTAGCTGTCACAATTTCCCCCGCCCGGCTACATCACTGATTGACAAGGCTATGTGCATTGGAAAGTAGAAGGTCAGACAGCCTTTGCGGCTGTCAGCTTGTGGTTTTCAATGAACTACCACGGCGCTGTGGAGCATAGTGGTAGTTCATCCATGCTTCCTGTAGGATTGTATCTGCTTACCTGTATGGGATGTATGGGCAACACAGATACATTGGCAGATCTGCAGGAAACCTGCATGGCAACAGAGATCTTCTGATCGCTTGTGCAATGCTTTACAGGCTCCAAAAGAAAATAAAAGCACATTTTTTTATCTGCTAAACAATTTGCATTTGTTATTTTTTTTTCCCAAAGAGTGAACTTATCTCCTTCAACCAGAAATGTGTCCGAAGAGACACAATGGGGTTGATTTACAAAAACTAGTAAGCGCAAAATCTGGTGCAGCTGCGCATGGTAGCCAGTCAGCTTCTAACTTCAGCTTGTTCAATTAAGCTTTGACAAAAATCTGTAAGCGGATTGGTTTCTATGCAGAGCTTCACCAGATTTTGCACTCTCCAGTTTTAGTCAATTAACCCGAATAAATTGGTGTCTTGTCCTTTGAACACCAGTACAATAAATATATCTGATGTACTTCGGGTTTGTTCGGGTATACGGACACTATTGTGATATCCCGTAGCACTCAGGTCTTTTATCCCCGTTCTCTCATGCCGTGTGGATGGGTGGAGGACCTTAGTGTCTTCCTTGCAATGATACACATCAGACCTATATCTTGATTATAAGAAAGAAGAAAAGGGGGGGTGCCACTAAGTGCAGTATTATAAAGAATGTGTTTATTGCAAAGGATTAAAAACACTTACAAACAGGTATGAAATGGTAGGCATCACTAGGAGTGAAGGTCTATCTCCTGCTGGAGGACTTGATCGCTCCAACGTCACTAGGGCTGAAGGGATGGTGTTCCTCTGTAGTGTTTCCGGATTTGGCCAGCATGGAATGCGGAAGCGGAAGTGATGTCACCGGTACCGGGTGGGGAGTCCTGAACAACGAGTCCATGGAGAATAGAAGGCGAAGGCTACGTGCTCGGAGCGGACGGCTCCTTCTCAAGGCCTGCTGCCCCCCTGGAGGGGAGCAGCTATATATACACTATATGTACTGCTGCTGCTGCCATGGAACTACAAAGGCCAGCAGTCCAGCAGTGTAATCATATGCAAAAAATGTCTTTGAATAAAATTTAAATTAACAGATAATGACAAGGGGCAAATATATATGTTGAAAAAAACAAATTTCTAAAATCCTATCATCATAATGATGGTGTAGAAAAGCTTTAAATAAAAAAAGTATATCTGTACACTATAAACAATGTTGTATAAAAGAAAATTTAAATTAAAATGATGGATGGAGTCACGCAGGATGGGATGTCAAAAAAAAAAAAAAAATTTTTTTAAAACATATTTTTTCTTTTTATTAATTTTTTTTTTTTTTTTGACATCCCACCTTTACTTCTAGAACAGATACTCAGGCTTCACTCCTAGAAATGCCTACCATTTCATACCTGTTTGTAAGTGTTTTTAATCCTTTGCAACAAACGCATTCCTTCTAATACTGCACTTAGTGGCGCCTCCCCCCCCCCCTTTTCTTCTCTCTTGTACACACACAGAGCATGTGCACATTCTGAGGATGGCAGCCTAATCACAGTGCAACAAACTTCCTGCACGGACAGCAGACTATCTCCAGCCCTTTCTCTAACAGTCCAGGTGCCTCTCAAACATTGGAATTCTGGAGCGCCAGACTCCCAACAATATTGTTCCTCTCTAGATCTTGATTATATAGCTTGAATATATAGCTTGAATATGTTAGATTTACTCCTGGTGTATGAGCCTGACAAATGCTTGTATACTTTTGTATTCTGTATGTACTTTGACTTTTATGCAAAATTTAAATAAAAAATGTATCAAAAGAACCTTAATAAGGCCTGGTTTAAACTGATGCGGTGCAGGAACTGCATTCGATTTGAACAGGAATCGCACTGTTCTATATGGCTCCAATCACACCACATTCGCACCAAAATCGTGCAAGACCCTTTTTTGCCACACCAAAATCTGATTCTGCAAATCGCACTGCCTTATGCGAACTGATTTCTGGTTGTCGTTAACATACACACTTGCAGCGGTTCACGTGAATGGGGTGCGATTTAGGTGTGGGACAGAAACCGCACCACATCAGCGTGAATCGCGCCTCGGTACTGTGTTGATGCAACCAGAAACATGTCCACAGTGACACAATCAGTACAGTACTGACACAACCAGAAAAAAATATGGCTTAAAGTAAACCTTAATATAAAATGGGGAATTCAAAATGGACATAAGAAGAAAAAATGCATATTAAAAGGTGGGCTGTGCCACCCTAAACCCTGGTCTGTCTACACCACCACTATACAGTGCAAAGTTCAAAAGACCCTTTCTCTTTACTCCAAGTGTTGGGAGGGTGGGACCCCGAAATCTCATACAACTTACATTGCCAGATATTTTGTCCAGCTCATTCATGGCCTCGTGTATCGCAGCTTCTAGATGGTTATTTAGTGTTCCACTTCTACAATAGGAAATACAAGTGTTACTAAACATGTACACAAGACCTCCAGTCTATCTGAAGGCAGAGATTTGTTGAGGTTGAGGAAGGTTCAGTTTTAGGCCTCATGCACAATGGAAATTTTGCCATTTCTCCTAGATGCCTTTCCTCTTGGCAGCAGTGTTTTGGCGAAAAAAACAAACAAAAACGCTTGAAGCTTTTAAAACGCATTTAGGTACATCAAGCGCTAAGGTGTTAATTCATTTTAGTGGCCAGAATAATCATTTATTCTGGCCACTGAAATGAATTAACGAGCCTAGTGATAACATGCATTATTTTAGATGCGTTTCTTCTGCCAAAAAGTTGCTGCTCCTCGACACGCTGGCAGTGAGTTTTTTTTTCTTCTCCTTTAAACGCCCCCTGCCTCCAAACGACCCCCCGCCTCCAAACGCCCCTCTGCCTCTTAACATCCCTAAACACTTATGTCGGAATGGACACCAGTGCGGGAACAAGGTCATCTAGAGCTCAGGGCTAACATGCCAGACTGTTGCCCGCTAAAATATTTGAGCATTATGTTACAGCAAACCACCTCCCAAAAAAATAAAATTGTGCACTAATCTGCATGCTTAACCCCCTAGCAAAAATTCTCTCTTCTCCCAGGACAAATCCATCCACCCTATTAAATTCCCCCTCCTAGCACAAATCTTTGCCCCCCCCCCCCCATTCAAATATTTTCCTTCCCCAATTAATTAAAAAAAACACTCCTCCTATCACAAATCCTTCACCCCTAAAACGTCCCCTCCGAATATACATCCTCTTCCCCAAAACTCCAAATTCCCTCCCCTGAGTTTTCCCCTATCTTCCCTCTTAGCACAAATTAACCCCCCTCCCCCGCAAAAAAGGTAATTGCCTAGAACAACTACCCCCCCAATCATCATCCCTACTAGCACAAATCTCTCTCCCTCCCCCCTCAAAAAAAAAAGAATTTACTCTCCTAGCAAAATTACCCCCCCCCCATTCTACCATATCACCACTTCTCTACTAGCGCAAACCCTCCCCAAATCCCCCCTCCCAGCACAAATCCTCTTCCCCCATCTGCTTCCCAACACAAATCTCTCCAAATCACCACTCCTAGCACACCCCTCTCCAAATTCATCCTCTTAGTCATGCTGCCCCCCCCCCCCAAATTTCCCCTCCCAACACAAATTCTCCCCCCACCTCACAGGACATCACAGTGCCTAGGGCATCCGCCCCTCCTACCGAGCCCTTATGGACACAGAAGATAACATGTAGGGGCATTTAGAGGCAGAAACAAAAACCTGCCAGAAGCCCCTAGCAGCCAAGTTACAAACGTCCAGTGTGCATAAGGCCTTAAAGTGTCACTACAGGCAATTTTATTTAATTTGTATTTTTTCAACTGGATAAAGTGTCCTACTGGGAGATTTCCCTTCACTTCCTGTTGCATAACAAAAACAGGAAGAGGGAGGAAATCCCTCTAAAGTGAAGGAATACCGGGGTCACTATAACTAGTGTCCCCATTGGAAGATTTGCCTTCCATTCCTGTCAACCCAAAAATTTGGATTGTCTTTTACTTTTGATGATTAAGGTAAACAGGACAAACAGAGAGGGTGAATCTCCCAAACAGGGGGAACAGACAACAAGAGGAACCAATACGTTCCAATCCATCTTCAATAGTTTTGCCTTTAGTGAGACTTCAGGTACGGTACATAAATACTAAACTCTATATAATAGAGTAGAATATGCTTCTTACTTTCTGTTGCCCTTTTGCACACGATTATAAGCTTCCAGTCCCTCTGTTAACGTCCTCAGCTTGTCACTGTCCACCTAAATGAAAGAACATAATATTATTCAGATCCGGGACTGCACACAAGTGAGTCCATCTGTCATTCAAAGTTCACCAGGTGGATGGGATACTTTGCAGAAGAACTTGCTTAAATCATCTTGTGCAATACCAGGCATTCACTGAGAATTAGCATTAACTGCCACGGACAGGCAACGCACAGGCTAGACACACAGGCAACGCACAGGCTAGACGCTTTTGCTAGACACGGAGTCCTGTGATCTGACGCATTCACAAAAATGGTCTACAATTTATCTTTTCATTATGTGTTGTCTGCTCCCTGAATAATCAATTCAGATATCTCCTCATACAAGCAATATCCAGTAATTTCATGGGAATAGACTTTGTATTGTATTACAGGACTATTATGTTGAACACATTTCATGAGTTAAGCTGGCCACAGGGACCGGCATAGATTGGAACCATGTATTGACAGGCTAAATGTACCCAAGTTTATCAAATTGACCAACTTTTGATAACTTTTTTCAACAATCAGCCTGTTGAATATACATGCGATTATTGCAAGCAGCTATTAAAGCCACTTGCAATAACCACGGAATTCTCCTGGCGGGGGAAACCTCCTTGGGGCACGGGAGTAATTCCCCTGGGAAAACTGGATAGGCCCAGTTCCTCCTGATTTAAATGGATCTACCTTGTCTGACCATGTGCTTAGAAGGCAGAGAGTCCACAGTGTCTGTGCCTCCTGTGAGTGGCCGCCCCAGGGGTGCCCTTAGTAACATTTGGGTGTGGGACCCCACTGTGTGAACAGGCACTTGGTCACAGCACTTAGTTTTTCCATGCTGAGCCTCTTGGGCTAGGACTTTTGGCTAAGCCTGTGGCAATTTTGGCTGCCAGGCCACAGGGCCTAAACCAGTGCACATTACACGGCCACTATTTATTTTTCTCCTCATGTGTGCCACTTTTTTTTTTTTTCACTGGATAATGGGCGAGTCCTTGGGCTTGCCCTGAAGTCTAGGGGGAGGATGTGTGACCATCGGGTTCCTTCCTCAACTGAACCTGGGGGGCGGGGGTCTCTCTTCGGGAGAGCCCCTTGATCTAGTACTTGGCGGTTTTCTTTGGCTGGCCATGAGGAGAGGGATGTGCCATGCCTTCTGGCTAGGTGGGCCAAGTTCGTTTTTCAGCACTACCACAGACTGAAGACAAAAAAATAAAGAGCTGGGTGGATCCAGACATTAAATTCAGGATCCCTCCAAAGCCTGGACTGGCTAAGTGACTGACAGCTGAATTTGGGCACTTTCACACTGATCCCATACATATGATTTAACTACGTTTGCGGTGAAGTTTTTAAAGGACATGACTTAAACTGCATCGCCGTGCGTTTTTGTTGCGTTTTCCATTGCTTACAATGGGAAGGTGCATTTTTGGTGCATTTCTTTAGCTCCCCAAACATGCTCCAAACAGAAATTTTTTTCACTGCAACGGAAGTGCACTGGCCCAGTGTGAACACATTCATTGATTTTAAAGGGAAGCATTTTTCTTGAGCTTTTCAGGTGCTGTTTTAAGGCAAAAACACTTGAAAAACTCATCAGTGTAAAAGGGACCTTAGGGTTGCAGGAGTACAGAACCAAGTACACTACTGTGACCCACAGGAGAAGTAGAGCCAAAAGAGCTTTGGCCCTCCTATAACGCATAAAAATGTTGCTTACCCTATGGGACAGGATGTAGATGTGACTTTGCTACATAGTAATACATGAGTTTTCTATTCAAATGAATTGTCATACAATAAAATGTGTGCAATTTACTCCATGAATCGTGTGAATGGGTCCACACAGCTGTGTGTTCTGAAGAGAGATGAACAGCAGGGGATCAATTACCCTCTCTTTATAGAAGCGAAGCACTGCAGGAAATTTGTAGTCAGTGCACTCTAGACCTGTTGCCATTTTCATGCAATATTTCACATTAACTTGACTAAAAAGAAATTAACATGTTTAATCTCTAGCCTTGAATACAGCACACAATATAAGAGAGGGGGGAGTTCAAGGAGTAGACTAAAATGGAGTCAAAAGAGAAGTACAAGGTTTGCCTTTTTTTTTTTTTTTTTAAGATTAATACTTATCTAGGTGGATGCAGCATCTGTCCACCGGCGCCTCTACTCTTAAGAACCGAGCGACTGAACACTACCGATCGCTCAGTTTTGACAGCTCCCCGCACATAAAGCTGCTGACTGACAGTCTGCTCTTCCTCCTCCTCACTCATTGGAGTGCTGGGCTGTGGAGGGGCGGGAGCGGCTGGCTCAGGCTCCCATCAGCTAACTGAGAGGCTGAGCCAGGTGCAGGTCCAGGCACCTGGCGGATCCAGACTCCAGTGACGCGATGTTGTGGGGACCGACTTTTGTGACAGAGAGCGGACTTCAGCCCCCTGTCTGCTGAAAACGGGTCACAGGAGTGCAAAACGAATTGCACTCCTGTGATCCATAGGAGAAATACAGCCAAACGAGCTTTGGCTATACTTCTCCTTTAAAGTACTGTATACCTAAAGTGAGCACTTTTACTTTTGTTTTAAAAAGAGTAGGAAAGGTGTAACCCCCCCGGTATGTTTTTTTTTTTTTTTTAGAAGCAGTTAAATAACGGGCCTTGTATTTTCCTCAAGACAGGTTTACTTTAAAAAAGCATCCATCACTAATATCTGCATCGTTTAGGATTGTCCTGGTTCTCCATCTCCTTCTTTGTGTTAGAAGATATTGGTTCACTGATAACCCTTGCTTATAAACACTTTTAATAGCTCTGGGAAGCATGTGCATCCGTCTGCACAGCTAGAATGCTACCAGGCTTGCACATTAAGTTTTATGCTTGTCAAAAAGAGAGCGAAAACAATGTGAGACACAATAAAGCCCCACGTGCATAACACAAAATGACTGCTGATATTAATGCAATCAGCTCAGAACTGTACACCTTGTTGAGAAATATCTTCTCAATTCTTTGGGGGCAACGATAGAGCTGAAACAAGCTGGATCTTCTTGTCTCCCCTCTATAGTGTGCATTCTCCATACATTCTTTATGAAAGTTTTGTAAGTACTGGTAACAGGATCACTTGCTCCCTAGTGGATTTTTTTACCAGATTACTGTATGTGGAGCATATGCCCCAAACAGGAGAAGTAGGAAGTTAATTTTAGAACAATGCTCTCAATGTCACAGGAAGAAAAATTGAGAGCTTTAATTTCCTAAACATTTGACAAAAATAAGGACATTTCGGCAAAATTCGGCAAAAATGCTTTCGAGTTAATAGTGAAATAGAGGTGTAATTATCAAGCAAATTTTGCCTGAGTAGACAATAAAATTGAATTTCCGCCGAGGACAAAAAATAAATAAATCAATTTTGCTAAAAACTGGATTTTTGACTTACCATAAAATACTTTTCTCTTAAGTTCATTGACGGACGCAGTTCTCACTGATTCATATCAGTAGGGTAATACTGCCCCCTACAGGAGTAGGACACTAGGCAGAAAAAAGTTCTGGCTACGCCTATGGGCAGTCCCTGAGGGTTTCTTCCTGCATAGGATGCCAGTTTTGTATCCAAGCAGTGTCAGACAAGTAACACCAACACAACTCAAAATAGAGGGGTGGGTACTGCGTCCATCAATGAACTTAAGAGAAGAGAAAAGGATTTTACGATAAGTCAAAAATCCAGTTCTCTCTATCCTTCATTGACGGGCGCAGTTCTCTCTGATTCATATCAGTAGGGACGTCCCAAAGCAGTGCCATAAAATGAGGGGTGGGAACAGCAGAAAAGAACAAGTCCCCAAGGCCAAACATAGCGGACCAGGCAACATAGGACTCATCAGCACAAAAGATGAGGCCCACCTGAAAACAACAGAAAACACCCTCAAGGAAGGCCAAAAGCCCTCCAAACAGCAGCCAGCAAAAAACCTTGCGGCCGAAAAGAGGTATCTGCAGATGCCAACACATCCACCTTTTAAAACGTGGTAAAGGTGTGAACAGACTACCAGGTAGCCGACTTGCAACCTGGAGCACAGATGCCCAACAAGGCGAAAGGCCCAGGAAACACTACTGGCATCCTATGCAGGAAGAGAGAGGGTGTACCCTCAGAGACTGCCCATAGGCGTAGCCAGAACTTTTTTCTGCCTAGTGTCCTACTCCTGTAGGGGGCAGTATTACCCTACTGATATGAATCACAGAGAACTGCGTCCGTCAATGAACAATAGAGAAATAATTTTTTCCATCTCTATTTACCAAGTAAAGAAGTCATGGCAGCATTTAAAAAAAAAACAAAAAAACAGCGGTTTAACCATTCTGCAATCCAAAACAGCAAAAATGTAAATATCCTATTTCAATTAAAAAGAGATTGAGGATTTATTTTGTAAACATTATCCAGCTCTAAAGTGCATGGTAAAAAAATAAATAAATAATAAAGCAGTTATGTATGTACCTTCCCTTCCTCGGAGTTCTGTTGATATGGGTTACGTAGGTCGTCCCGCACTAGTTTTCCAGGCCATGAAGCCAGTCCTTTAAGCTGCCCCCAGACCAAGTCTCCCATATTAAACGTCCTTGGCCTATAATGCATTAAGTCATTAGAAGAAGGGGAGTCAGGAATCCGAAGGTCATCCTCGCTACTGATGCTCTTGGTGTCTGAGGGGCTAGGGACGCACCCGTTCATGCCTTTGGCATGGAAGTCTCCATTATAATGAATGTAGTCTCTTGCTAAAGAACTTTCTAAACTGTTGGAAGAGCTGGGAGACTGTTCCTCTATGCTGACCTCTTGTTTGGGGATGTTCAGGAGCTCTCCAAACCCCCTGTGCTGTGGGGGCCTTGTACCGTTCATGTGTGCACAACGTTCCACCGTGCTCTCCAACCTTTCTTTGAAGCTCATCATAGTCCTTTTGTAATGGTTGAACCTGAAATTCTCCTCTAGCATCTTATCGTTCGGACAGTGCCTGGGTGGCAGCAAGATCTGGCACTGCTCATCTTCGAAGGAGTGCAATAGAGAGACATTGCCAGACCTCACTTGGTAAGGGTTGCCATGGACCTGTGCATTGTGGTCCAAAAACTCCTCACATTTCCACCTGTTCATGTCACCTGGACTTTGACCCCCATTCCACTGCCTTTTAGGAGTATTGCATCCTGATTTGAAATATTCAAAACCATCCCCGTCCGCCATGTGTTTGTTCTGATCCATGTTCTTCCTCATTCGGGTACCTCTTGTGTTTCGTGTCCTGACCTCCAGATCAGCATTTGCCATGTTTCTACCATGAATGATAGCATTCACCGCGCTTGACAGATTTAATGGGTCACCAATTGATGCAGTGAAGGCACTCAGTGCTGGAATAGCGCTCATCTGCGTCGTGCTGGACACCGCCGTTGTGATGACCACCTGCATTCCTTTACTGGCTGCATCAACCACAGCTTTATAGATGGCGTCCACCGAATTGTCTCCGTCTCGGACGTTATCTTTCATGTACTGTTCTGTCCTATGAGGCATGTTACAAGATTTGTCCGGAAATGGAGGAAGCGATGAGTTTGGGTTTTCAGGTATTGAAGATGTTCCCATCTGTGCGCCGACCTCTTTGTTTTCTTGCATTTTCATCTGTGGAAAGGAGGTAATTTAACAAGAATTACTTAGTGTTCCAGACCATCCTGATCGACACATAGCATTAAAGGAACATGCAGTGGGCAAGGATTACTGATCTTTGCTTCTGATAATGCTAAAGTGCCTGGCTGCCATGCTTCAATACCTTCCGAGTCATTGGCCTAGACCAAACATACAAAAATGTTATGTCTACATTGCCTTCAGGCATTCTTGTCCCAGATCAGTGAGTTGGAAAGTATTTAATCCAGAGACAGCCAGGCAATCAGTATTTTCTGAAGGAGTTCGATATTTACAGCCAATGTATTTCTCTGATGGCAGGTCTCCCTTCATGGAAACCAGTACTTAGTACAAGATTACTTACCTAACAGTTAAGGCTTGGCAGTAGACAATACATGTGTCTGCTCTTACCTTTTCTCTGCTCCCTCCCCCCCAACTCATTACTAGAGTCTTGAGAAAACACCACTACTATGGGGCACACACATGACCATCCACTGGTGCCTCCAACAATTCAGTGGTCAATGCCTGAGCAGTCAATCACCAGGCCTATGCCGTGTGGGGGTAAAAAGCATGCTTAGACCAATGAAAATAAAAAAGTTGGTGTGCGCATTTTTGAAAAAAGAGAGAGTGGATCAAGATGGAACCATATGGCGCCTGCTAAAAGTCATGAGAGTTAGTTAAATTGTATCTTACAACCATAAAAAAAACATATGCCGTAAATCTCTTCAATGCATGCACATTTGCCCATTTTTCATCCCTTTTGCGACCCTGCAAATACAGAAAAAATACCTGTTGATCCGTCAGAAATAAACTTAAATACTAAGTCCTGTTATGGGCTAAAAAACATGCAGCATTTTTGTGGACTTAAGCCAGCCATAGATGGTTCGAATCTCGATCAGTTCAGCAGGAACAGGCCGAGATTCGAACCATGTATGGGCAGGCTGAATGCACCAGGTTGATCAATCAATCAACTTGGGTAAAATCAGCCTGCAAGATTTTGCATGTGATTGTCGCCAGTGGCTGGTATAGCCGCTAGCAAAAATCACGGCTGGGAGAATTCAATGGATCAGCGGGAGGGATTCCCTGTCAGAACTGTATGTGGTTGCAGTTAAGAAATTTGCGCCATGTATGGCCTGCATAAGTGTTGTCAGTACTGACCAGTTTTCTCTTGGCAAACTACTCAGACCCTCCTAGTTTCAGCTCTTCGAGATTGGCAAATCATCCTGTAGTCCCGAAAAAAGGACCTGGAGGGCTAATTACACTCCTGACCACAGGACAGCTCTGAATTTCTGACCTATACAACAGGTATTTTTGCCCTTTTTAGGGCTGGTCATAGTTGTGGTTGCGCTGCACTTTGTTGAGTCTTCACTGTCAGCTCCTCTATACCTTGTTGCTTGTGCAACAATTACGTTTTCAGAAAAATTACTGTATATTTAAAGGAGACATATTATGTTTGAATTTCAAAACTAGACTTAGGAAGCACCTAGCTACATGGGACAACATGAACTTTATCCCATGGCGAGCAGAACAACATAAAAAAATTGTAATGATTACAGTAAACCCCCCTCCATTGCGGGGGTTACGTTCCGGACCCAACCGCGAAAAGTGAAATTCCGCGAAATAGAAAAACCCTATTAAAATGCATTGTAGGCATGATTTTTTTACTGTCACTGTACGTGTAGAAGGGTTTTAAGATCTTTAAACAATAGAAACTCATTTAAACACATAAAAGATACTTAGAGA
This sequence comes from Pelophylax lessonae, assembly GCF_965119305.1. Taxonomy (NCBI): domain Eukaryota; kingdom Metazoa; phylum Chordata; class Amphibia; order Anura; family Ranidae; genus Pelophylax; species Pelophylax lessonae. Next base: position 282,114,537 of record NC_138773.1, read on the forward strand.
CAGAGCAAGAGCTATGAAAAACACAAAAATCTTTCATTTTTAATGATTTATATAGTAAAATAACATTACAAAAAAAAACGTGAATTACCGGGACCGCAAAAACTGAACCGCAATGTAGCGGGGGGATTACTGTAGTTCTTAAAAGTGTACCCATACTCAAGGACAAAAACATAATATATTGCAGCAGCTTAGAAGTCTTTAGATTTGGTGGTTGCATTAGTTTCCCTTGTGCTAGGATGACAGCACTCACCTACTTTACTGTATCTATAGGGGATCAGCATTGTCACTCTAAACTGCTTGCTCCTGATTTGGACTACAGATCCCCTCCCAAGTGCTTACTCTCCATAACATAGGGGGAGGTGTCCTCCAAATTCACAGAAATTACTTGGCCATAGCTGAAATGTCTTGGCATTTCAGTGCAGCAAATGTATTGTGTTGTCATCTCACTACATGAAGTTATGAGCTCACTGGATCAACATGGATTTTTTTTTTCACTTTTTGAAAAGATGATAATGTTTTCAATGGTCAAAAATGGAGAAAATAAGAGAAGTTCATTACATAGTTAGTCAGGTTGAAAAAAGACACAAGTCTATCTGGCTCAACCAATAAAAAAAAAAAAAAAAAAAAAAAAACAGTAATGAAAACCCAACCATACAATCCCATATACACAATCCTATACCCATTGTTAGGGTTTACATATACTTCAAAGCATGCAGGCGTGTGTTAAAAAGCCAGTGTGTTCAAGCCTTAGGATAACAACATAACTTAGGATTAAAAAAAAGACGATCGCAACAAAAAGGGAATGCTCTTTAGTGCATGGTTGGAAAGGTATAATATTACATAAAACAAGGCACCTTCCACTTTAAGCTAATGTAACCCAATATATTTATTGTTTCTTAATACTCTGTTGTAGGTGTCGTGACTAATATAATTACCTGGAAGTTTTGGAACAAGCAGGCCATGGGGTTTAGGCTGTTTGGTGGCCCCGGTACATGTCCTTTCAAGGCGTGTAGATTGGGAAAGCCTTGTAAGAGCTGCTGCTGCTGCTGTTGACTGCTGTTTAGAAGCGACTGAAGGTGAGACAGCTGATGGTTATTCAGAGGGGGGTTCATTGATGACATGTCCCCTGAAATAGCAAAAATAACAACATTTTATGCCATTTATTCATCCTAAAGTGGAAGGATATGTGCAGACAGATGGGTCTATTCTGATGACATTGTTTTTTTTTTTTTTTGCATTTAAGAAGAGGGGGCTTCACCAAGAGCCTAATGAGACGATCATGGATTCAAGTGAATTCATAAGGCTTGTGCAAACATATTTATGAATGCCTGACTCTTGATGCTTGATGAAAAATCTGTAGCTGAGAGCTCCTAAGTATGCATAACAATACCACTTAAAGGAGCTATGCAGTTGTTTACATTCAAATCCTTAGCTCTGTTATTTGGTCCTGGAGAGAGCAGTAGCTGTTAAAAATGAAAGGGCTGAATATTGGCTCCACAGTTCACTTCAGGCAAAAAATGGAAGACACATTTCAATCTTTCACGAGTATGATGAAACCCGCTAAAATAGTTTTACCACTGTCCTTCCAGTTCTGAGATTTGCACATCTCTGCCATACAGCTCACACTTGTCCAGTAGGGCAGGAGACCTGATTTTTCTCTGTTGCAGTTAAAGTGATATTGATCCCTTATTTTTTTTTTTAAGAAGAGGAGGTCTACACTTGCATTAAAGAATGGTTCAATGGTTCTTCTTATTTAAAACTAGCCCCAGGCTGCTCCCCCCCTTCACCCCCTGCCAGTTTGCAGGGGTATCCCTAATAATACACCTGTGAGTGCGCACTCCCAGAGGATGCTTTGTGTATCCTTAGACACATCCAACACTCCAGCAAGTCAAGCCATGACATGCTCCTGCTCCCCCTGTCTTTCTATCAATTTGATTGGCAGCAGCAGGAGCCTATCAGTCTGCTGCCCTCAATACCCTCCTCTAAAAACTGGAATTGCAGAGTGCAGGAAAAGGGTGATGGACTCATTTCTACAGGTAGCCCAAGAACCACAATTTTGACTATATTATGCTAAAAGCATATTCTACAAGCCTTTAGGTGTGATAAATTCTCAAAAGAAAAATCAAGTAATTTAAAGCGGTTCTAAAGGCAGAGGGTTTTTTTACCTTAATGTATTCTATGCATTAAGGTATTCTATGCATTAAGGTAAAACAACCTTCTGGGTGCGTCTCCTCCCCCAGCCCCTCCCTTATACTTAGCTAAGCCCCATTTTGATCCAACGATGTGCATGAGAGTAGCCGCTCTCCTGAGGCTCTCTCCTCATTGGCTCACACAGCAGTGGAAGCCACTGGCTCCTGCTGCTGTCAATCACAGCCAGTGAGCCAATAAGGAGAGAGCAGAGACTGTGCTGCGATGCGCTCTGTGTGTAAATGGCCATTCACAGGAGAGTGCCGGCTCGAGTGCCCCCATAGCAAGAGGCTTGCTATTGGGGGTACTTGGCAGGGGAGAGGAGCCAGAAAGGCTGGCGAGGGACAAGAGAAGGAGGCGGATGGGGGCTGCTCTGTGCAAAAACATTGCACAGAGCAAGTACGTTTAACATGCTTTAATTAAAAAGAAAAAAAAAATTAGAATCACTTTAAATGTATTTAAGATAAAACATTTCTTTTAGTTTTGGATAGAGTACTGATTTTTTTTTTAACCTTGTCAGTTCTTTTTTTTGTGTACCCTCAGGGAGATTTTCCTTCACTTCTTGCCCCAGAGACACAGCAGGAAGTAAGAGGAGATCTCTCTAAAGTATGCCACCTCTCATGATTGTCAAACACGGCTGGATGAACTAGAAAAAAAAAAAAAAATCTATGGATTCTGCCATCCATACTAAACAGTGTGGATTGAGGAGTTTCAACCCCCAGCTATTTTGTTAAGACGGCTGCTGTAGCCGTGACTAACCCAGGATATTTTATCCTAAAATTGACTTTTGTTGAGATAGGGGTACTGATAGGGTGATCTACTTCTTGAATTTCTTCTTGAATTTCTCATTAGAACAGATTTCCATTGTTGTAATAAATTTTAAATTTTACATGCAAATAAAAATAAAGTAAAAAAAAAAAAATAGTATCTCAGATATATAAAATGTTGACGGAATGGCATAGTCTGGAGAGACCCCCATATATAACTAAATGGGAGAAAGAAATAGGGACACAACTGCCAAGACAGGAACTTGAGGTTATACTAGGGGCGGTAGGATCCTCTGCTATGGATGTAAGCACAACAGAATTAAATTATAAATGTTTAACAAGATGGTATATCACTCCAGAAGTAATAAATAAATACCAACCAGACAAGACAGATAAATGCTGGAGGAAATGTGGTAGTATAGGAACAATGTACCACATATTTTGGGAGTGTCCGAGGATAAGAGGTTACTGGACTGAGGTTAGACAACTGATCGAAGAAATGACAGGAATAATAATATCAGACGACCCGTGGGTCTGCCTTTTCCACAAAACAACTATTCCCTTAAAAAAATACAAAATGATGCTGGTCCCAACCCTGCTAAATGCAGCCAAGGGAATTATACCAAAAAAATGGAGAGAAGAAGAGAGCCCGAACGTGAAGGAATGGTGTAAAAAGATAGACATAAATTTCAATATGGAGTACATAAGTAACACGCAAGTAGAGAACCCAATAAATATGAAAAGGAAATGGAGAAAATGGATTGAATTTAAAAAAACAATTAAATATATTGAAATAAACAGCCCAGCATAATTACCTTTAGGAAGTTGGTAGGATTAGGGATGGGGAGGGGAGGAGGAGATCCTTTGGGAGGGACGGGGCGGGAGGAGAGAGGGGAATGCTGATTGGGTTTGTTTTTCTTTCCTTTTATAAAATTAATGCATAATATGTGAATCCCAATTTGGGAAATGTTGTAATAAATTTTAAATTTTACATGCAAATAAAAATAAAGTAAAAAAAAAAAAAAAGAACAGATTTCCATTGGAAGGTTGTTATGGTGACAACTGTCCGAAGCTGGCCATAGACTGCTCATTGTTCATCAGATTCATGCTAAATTGGTCAAAATTCGAGCTGTCAATGACCAGCTACAGACCCCCAGAACAAGGTTCCTCATTGGAAACAACCTTAAATATATTTATGTATTGTAGACAAACAGTGAGAAGGAATCCCCCAAGGTTTTGATTTTATAAATACGATCAGGCACTAAGAAGAGAACATTGGATTGAATCAATGCTTCCAAAAAGTAAATTAAATTGAGAAGACTTGCCTTCTCCAGCTGAAGGCTGTAGCATATGCAAAATATTCTGATTCAGAAGATGCTGCTGGTTCATGGGTAATGCCATCGGCAGAGAGTTTAGTAGATTAGGGTTGATGGATTGTGGAAGGTTGTTGGTAGCGTTCTGTGCAAAATGATTTGGATGCTCAGGTCCTGGAAATGGGAAGGAACTACCCATAGGATGGTGACTCTGCATTGGTGCCCCAGAAGCTGTGGTAACGATTACTCCATCTTGGAGAACAGATGTGGTCTTTGTAATGGCTGGCTGGCCTGTTCCAGCTATTGCTACTGATGACATTGGTAATGAACCCCCTAAAACACAAACACAAGGTCAGGGTTGATATCTATTTCATGTTACACAATACCTTCATACAATGGAGGCACCCTAATAACTACATGATTTCAAAGTCTACCAGTTCATGGAGGTTATTTGCAGATTTGGTTTAAATCATATGAAGCATTTTATGCAAATTTACAAGCATTGAGCCACCCAGGGATGGGTGGCATCAGCCTGTTTACTTTGGTAAGCGGGTTGTAACTGCTTGCAGGTTTCACATTGCGCTACGCATTTTGAATGGTCCTGCAGCTTTCTGGGAACGTGGACGTTTCCCAGAAAGCTGCAGAAGGAGGAGGGAGGCAAGGAACCTCCGCTTGGATCGCCACAGTGATCTGACTGGAAGTGGGAGCAGATACCTGTCAAAAACTGGTACCTTCTCCACCCCCCCAAAAAATAAATAAAAATTAGGTGTGAAAACCTAAAAGAGAAGGGCCAGAGAAGACAGACAAGCAGAACTACTTTTGGGTGAAGTTCCACGTTAAGCATTCACATACAAGGACAGTGTACGAAGGCAAAGTTCAGGCCTTTTCCTTTTTTTTTCCGTGTAATTTTAAAAGTGAAATTGTTTGGCTTATTGAGCATTGTGGAGCTTTGAGCTTCAAGCTACCAATGATAAGGTGTGAAGGGGGCTAAAGTCTAGTACACACGGGCTGAATGTCGGGCGGCATCAGCCAGTAAAATAGAAACTGACCGACATTCGTCCGGCTTCTGTTGAAGGGGCAAGACAGAAAAAGGTCTGCCAATCAGCTCCTGATGGCTGAGAGTGCTGACCAGAGTGTTGGCTGAGAGTGCTGACCAGAGTGTTCTGGCGGGGGGCCACCCCCCTGTCAGCACACGATAGCACAGCAGTGGAGATCGCTATACTAACATAGGATAGTTCGTACAGTGGCTCGTTCTGAGCTGTCAGTTTTTTTTTTATTTTTTGTTCAACCTGCTAATTGTTGTTTGGCCACAACACTGGCCAAGTGGGAATTTGCTGGCCTGTTCAAGGCAAGGGACAAAAAGTAATACAGCAGGAAGATAAACATGAGCAGCCCCCCATGCCTCTCTTGAGAAAGGTTTCCTTCAATTGTACAAATATAGACAAAACATTTTTTTTTTAAGTTTTGGAGCATTTATTTAATTATTGTTGGTGAGATCTGCCTTAACGTGGCCCTGTAGACAACAGCAAGCGAGTGCCAATATCTCCAAAGCAAGGGGAAATTTCACTTTAAGACAACTGTTACTGGAACCGATGTCCAAGTTGGAAAATTTCCCCTCTTCCTGTGCTGGTGATAACTAACATTTTGGATTTCCTATCACTTTCTTCTCAAGTGACAATGGTCATCAGGACAAAGAAAGAAAAATTCTCAGATGGGGGTCACAGATGGCAGAAAAATCAGACAGATGTTCTAACCTTTCTCCACAATATGTACCTTCAAAGTGGATGTTCACTTGAGGATTAGTAGAGAATGTAATACTGTTTAGTAGAAGGGCAGGGGAGGTGGAAAAAAAAGAAAGGTTCATTGTATTTGCCATTAAGCAAATCATAACAATGCTCGGACAATAACTACTTGCTACCGAAGCCAATTCTGACACTTTTCTCTTACATATAAAACGTATTTCTTTGCTAATCAATTACTCAGAACACCAAAACATTAACCTGTAATCAAAGAATTTTGGGATCTGCTATTGTACCTCTTCTGAAAATGAAAGTTGCCTGCCAAGGCCACTAATGGCACTTTTCCACTGCAAGTACCGGCTCGGCTCTGCTTGGCCCGGTTTGCTTTTCCACTGCTGGTACCGCATGGTACGGTGTTGGAACGGTTCGATACGGTACAGTTTGCTTTTCCACTAAAGTAGTACTAGAGTTAAGTGGGTGGGATAACAACGATTCTCTGACCAATCAGTGGCTAGTAGTGACTACATGCAAAGGATTGTGGGATATGGTACCGGGTATGGTACCTCTTGGAACCACAATCGAGGTGGTACTGTTTTTGAGAGCCGTACCGTTCGGTTCCATGCAGTGGAAAAGTGCCGCCGTACCGTACCGAACCGTTCCTGAACCGTACTATGCGGTACCAGCAGTGGAAAAGCACAAAAGCGTTCCGAACCGTACGGTTCCATGCAGTAGAAAAGCACCATAAGTTAATAGTTTCCAGGGTCACTGGCCCAGTTCCAATTTGCAGATCGGGACTTTTGACTTCATTTTTATTTTCTGGATCTCAAATCTTATTTTGGGTCAGTGAAATCAAAGTTGTAGATTAGCATGACAGCTCAGCAAAAGAGGATAGAAACGGCAGCCTATAAACCACTCTAAGTACAGGAAAGTACAGTAAGAGAGGAGCAGCTTGGTTAAAATTTGGTGAGGGTCCTGTCTTCTCAGTGGCCACATATGAATAGGGTATAGTGATTGATTTGTGTGTGCAACATACAGGGCACAGACACTCTGTTGTACTCCGCCCGCTCCGATGGAACTAGAAGTCCCAGCTGCTGCTTTCCAATCAGTTCAAAAATGAAAAAAACAAAAAAATGTACCCTTAAAGCAAAGAGCAACATAAAGGTGCAGTGACCCATCACAAACAATCATCTTAACACCTCATAACATTCTACAATGAAAGTGGACTTAAACCGTCTCACTAAAAACTCGAATAAGCCTCAACATGCTAATATAAATTACAACCATTTTTATTTTTTCTATTATCTTTAAACCTGAACCTTTCATTAAAATAATAGCTGCGGATTGTGCCATAAAAGTCATTGTTCAGGCACTCCCCATTAGAGAGTGACAATGCTTTGTTTACCACCTCCCAGTTCTACTCCTATGTTGTTACTCTAACTATGGCTTTTGATGAAGATCAGAAGAGGCTGTTTTAACACACATTATCCAAGCATGGTTTGCTGTCCTCACCATTAGGAAACCTGCCCTGGGAAATGCAATGCAACTCTTACTGGAGTGCCTGAATGTAGACAGAAAGTTGGTGCATGAGAATGGCAGACTGTGACGCAACAAAGGATGAAAAATTGAAAGTAATTGTAAAGGCAACATTTTTCTTTTTTTTAAAATAACAAATACGTTATACTCACCTGCTCTGTGCAATAGTTTTGCACAGAGCAGCCCTCATCTTCCTCTTCTCACATTCCCCACCAGCGCTCTGGGATCCTCCCTCTTGCCAAGTGCCCCCATAGCAAGCTGCTGCTCGCTCCTGAGCCCCGCTCTCTGTGTCTATAAGAGTGTGTCTAAGAGCACGGCTTAGCCCTGCACCCTCCTTGCTGGCTGTCACTGACAGCATTGGGAGCCGATTGCTCCTGCATCTCAGCCAATGAGGAGAGAAAGACCTGGAAGAGCTGCTGCTCTCATGCACATCTCTGGTTCAAGATCGGATTTAGGCAAGTATGAGGAAGGGAGGGGGGGTGGAGGAGAGGTTCGCTGCACACTGAAGGTTTTTTACCTTCATGCATAAAATGCATGAAGGTAAAAAAACCTTCAGCCTTTAAAGGTGCACAATGCCTAAAAGTGGAACTTCTTAATCTTTCTACACATAGCATATTTTTCTTCCTACCCCACGTCCTGTTACAAAATCAGAACCTATACACCCCCCCCCCCATACATCTTTGTGGGACCCGGGCCGTCTCTTTTACCTTTTCATGCCTAGGCGAGAGTGACGTATCCCTCTCTAACCAAAGCCTCCTGGGATACACACGTCATCCATCCCAGGAGGCTTTGGGGCAATCATGGCCACACTGCACACGCACAGCAGCACCCCGGGTAAAAGAACCCAGAGGACAGGCCAGCACCTGATGACAGTATAAAAGATGGCTATGAGGGACCTGGAGACTAGTGGCAGAGGAAGGGAAGGTTGCAGCTGGGAAGGCTGGATTTGCTGGCTGTGCAAATATTTTTTATTTTTTTTTCCTACCTGTACCAGCAGTACAGGTAGGAGACGTGAGGTTCCTCTTTAGTAGGCTGCCATTGATTTAAAGTGTATTTTCACAAATTTGAAAAAAAAAAAAAATCCCACTATATGTTCATAAGTTCCCGATCACACAGCATACCAAAATGATTTTTATTTTTCTTCTGGATTTTTGGTTGGAGCAGGCCTCTGGGCAGACTGCAAGCTATTCTGAAGAATTTCAGTTATTCTGTTCCCCAGAGACTCGGGACACGGAGATTTCCTTCAATAACATACAATGCAGAACCTAAGGCATTAGATATTTAATCATTCGTTAGGATATTGTTCAAATCTAGTTTACAACTGATACTGAAGCTTAATTACTGTACACGACTGCTTACTACTTCGGGGGCGACTTGTGCATTACCATGCACCACGACTTCGGAGCGACTTGCAGGGACTTCACATAATGGAAGTCTATGCAAGTCGCTCCGAGGTCGCCCCGAAGTAGTACAGGACCCTTTTTCTAAGTCGGAGCGACTTGTGTCCATATAAATATATATATATATATATATATATATATATATATATATATATATATATATATATATATATATATATATATATATATATATATATATATATATATATATATATATATATATATATATATATATATATATATATATATACACACACAAAATTAATATAATATATTAATTTATATACATATAAAATTCCATATAAAAAAGGAAAAAATGACAGGACCGCAGATCCCAGCAGAGAGCCAGGTCTTTACTCCTGACTAGGCAGAAAAAAACTGAAGCCCTATAGCAGGAAGTAATGGGTATACCCCCCTGAGACTGCCTCAGGGGCGTAGCCAAAATAGTTTCCGCCTAGTCCTCCTCCTGAAGAGAGCAGCATAAGCCCAAGAGTCTAGAAGACATGGAGCTGTGTCCGTCAGTGAACGAAAGAGAAAAATGAATTTAAATAACTGTAGTTCTCAAATTGCAACATAACAAAATTGAAAAAAAGTAAAGGGAGTCTGAATACTTTATGAATGCACTGTATGAGAATCTTTATTTCTCTACCCATCCTAATGTCTGTTGCACAGAAACACTGTTGTATAAGGTTTCAGTAGTGCTGTGTGCCATGTGGGAAGGTTGGGAAGAGAGGTAAAAAGCAGGATAGGTTGTGAAAGAGGACATGAAATGTAGGGATAACAACTTTTAAAAATGGCTGTGATCTCTTGCAGTTTCTTGTAGCTTAACTAACATCTCCGATCGCCTCCCACTGTATGTTTGCAGTAGTCTACACTTATTTCCCATAACATGCACACTCTGTCTAGCACAATGTCTGCAGTCTCTGTTTAATAATAAAATTTAAAAAAATGAGTTAACCAATATAGATCTCATAGAAAATCTAAACGGTACAGCATTCGCTTTGAGATGAAGATGAGATGATTGTTCCTACCTGAAGAAGGGCAATGAACATATTTGCATAGCCCAAAACTGTTGTAATATGGATAATTCATATATTTGTATATTTCTACAATTTTTTTCTCAATAAATATAGTGTGCAGCAATCCTGGACTTTTTTCCTACACATATTTTCTTTCTTTCTTTCCCTTCTATTAATTTAGAAAAATGTATAAGGCTGCACAGTCTCTTGCTTTTTTTTTTTACATTTTCCTACCCAGAAACAAAAAATTTTATATATATATATATATATATATATATATATATTATATATATATATATTTTTTTTTTGAAATATTGGAGATCGACCGATTATCGGCAACACCAATATATCGGGGGCCGATATGCACTTTCCCAGATATATTGAAATTGGCCCCCGAGGTTACTGATATTGCCAATATTTAGGGAAAGTGCATGTCCTGGGGTGATGCCTGTAGCTAGAGGCATCACCCCAGTACCGGTGTCCATAGAAAATGGTCGGCTGACTTGTAATGACAACCGATGCGGCTGAGAAGCCTCTCGGCTGTCACTACAAGGAGCGTCCCCCCCTCCCTCCGCCTTCCACGGCTCATCCGGGTTTTCCGTCCCATCCTGGCATCCTACCTCCACCGCCGCCGCCGAAGAGAAGACCCGGTGTAGCATGAAGATGTGTCCCCGTGAAAGCCGGTATACCTGCCGCAAGTGCGCATGCGCCGGTCTCCATGTAAAAACCTGGAAGTGATGTCATGACGACATCACTTCCGGGTACTCGGCGCCAAATTAAAAAAAACTGACAGCATTCAAAACAGCCAAACTTGGCGTTTTTAATGCTTTTTAGTGCCGAGGAGGGGTTTGGGGTCTTTTAGACCCCCAGATCCCTCCACAAGGAGTAAAAATGTTTTACATGTCCGAAAATATCGGCCGCTACCGATAGCCGATGACCAAAATATAGGTATCGGCATTAAAAGAACGATATCGGTCTATCACGAATATATATATATGAGGAACATGAAAAGTTAATATTTTGCCCAGTGGGCATTCACTTCCAGACAAACCTGCCCAATTTCCCATCCACGTATGTGTCAATCTAAAAATTACATGGGATAGAAAACAGAAACTGCAATAAAAACTTGAGGTTCAAACCTTTTTTCACTTTATCCAACAATAAAAATTTTTATTTTGGATTCGTTTGAGCTTCACCATGCTGCTTTGGGAGGACTGGGAAATATTTATGTACAATATCTGTCTGTAAGATATTACAGAGAATGGAACTTTGACCGAGCTTCTAACTGACTCTTGACTGAAAGTGGTAAATATGAACATTTACCTAAATTTTTATTTTTAGTACTGCTCTTGTAGATAAAAAAAAAAAAAAAAAAAAAAGGAGGAGGAAAGATTACCTTTAAATAAATAAATAAATAAATAATAACAAAAATGAAATCAGAAATGTGTTTAACACAAATTGACTGTCTGGCTTCTGGGACTGGTCCAGTCCTAATATGCCCTCATGACATGAAAATGACAGATTCAAATTTATTTTATTCTAAACCTGTGAGTATTACCAATTTTGTTATTTTATTTATACTGCAATACTTAAAAAAATAAATTAAATAAAAAGGCTATAAATAGTTACGCATGCAAATATATATACACACACACACACACATATATATATATATATATATATATATATATATATATATATATATATATATATATATATATATATATATATATATATATATATATATATATATATATATATATATATATATATATATATATATATATATATATATACACACACACGTGTACACACACACACACACACACACACACACACACACACACACACGTGTGTGTGTGTGTGTGTGTGTGTGTGTGTGGGTGTGTGTTATATATATATATCTCACAAAAGTGAGTACACCCCTCACATTTTTGTAAATATTTTACTAGATATTTTCATGTGACAACACTGAAGAAATGACACTTTGCTACAATGTAAAGTAGTGAGTGTACAGCTTGTATAAAGGCTCTTTCACACGGCCGCTCCGTGTGAGAGCTCCGCTGCGGTCCTTTTTTTTCCACGGAGCGGATGACATTTTTGTCATCCGCTCCGTATGCCCGCATACCATCCCGTCCGTTTGCGGATGATATGCGGACATAATGTAAGTCTATGGGGGTTTACGGATGACACCGCTGACATCCGATTTTCCTTCCTTTCAGTTTTTTGAACGGAACAAAAATAGGGTTTTGTTCAGTTCCAAAAAACTGAACAGAACTGACAGGAAGAAAATCGGATGTCAGCGGATGGTATTCCGCTGACATCCGCAATGCCATAGACTTACATTATGTCCGCAAATCATCCGCAAAAAAATAGGATGATTTGCGGACATACGGAGCGCCCGTGTGAAAGGGCCCTAACAGTTTAAATTTGCTGTCCCCTCAAAATAACACACAGCCATTAATGTCTAAACTGCTGCCAACAAAAGTGAGTACACCCTTAAATGAAAATGTCCAAATTGAGCCCATAGTGTCAATATTTTGTGTGGCCACCATTATTTTCCAGCACTGCCTTAACCCTCTTGGGCATGGAGTTCCCCTTCACAGGTTGCCACTGGAGTCCTCTTCCACTTCTCCATGATGACATCACAAAGCTGGTGGATGTTAGAGACCTTGTGCTCCTCCACCTTCCATTTGAGGATGCCCCACAGATGCTTAATAGGGTTTAGGTCTGGAGACATGCTTGGCCAGTCCATCACCTTTCCCCTCAGCTTCTGTAGCAAGGCAGTGGTCATCTTGCAGTTGTGTTTGGAGTACTAATATTGGAATACTGCCCTGCGGCCCAGTTTCCGAAGGGAGGGGATCATGCTTTGCTTCAGTATGTCACAGTACATGCTGGCATTAATGGTTCCCTCAATGAACTGTAGCTCCCCAGTGCTGACAGCACTCATGCAGCCCCAGACCATGACACTCCCACCACCATGCTTGACTGTAGGCAAGATACACTTATCTTTGTACTCCACACCTGGATGCCGCCACACATGCTTGACACCATACGAACCAAATAAGTTTATCTTGGTCTCATCAGACCACAGGACATGGTTCCAGTATTCCATGTCCTTAGTCTGCTTGTCTTCAGAAAACGGTTTGTGAGCTTTCGTGTGCATTATCTTTAGAAGAGGCTTCCTTCTGGAATGACAGCCATGCAGACCAATTTGATGCAGTGTGCGGAATATGGTCTGAACACTGACAGGCTGACCCCCCACCCCTTCAATCTCTGCAGGAATGCTGGCAGCACTCATACATCTATTTCACAAAGACAACCTCTAGATATGAAGCTGAGCACATGCACTTTGGTGAACCATGACGAGGCTTGTTCTGAGTGGAACCTGTCCTATTAAACCACTGTATGGTCTTGGCCACCATGCTGCAGCTCAGTTTCAGGGTCTTGCCAATCTTCTTATAGCATAGGCCATCTTTAGGTAGAGCAACAATTCTTTGTTTCAGATCCTCAGAGTTCTTTTCCATGAGGTGCCATGTTGAACTTCCAGTGACCAGTATGAGAGAGTGAGAGCGATAACATCAAATTTAACAACTGCTCCCCAATCAAACCTGAGACCTTGTAACACTAACGAGTCACATGACACCGGGGAGGGAAAATTGCTAATTGGGCCCAATTTGAACATTTTTATTAGGGGTGTACTCACTTTTGTTGCCAGCGGTTTTGACCTGAATGGCTGTGTACTGAGTTAATTTGAGGGGACAGCAAATTTACTCTGTTAAACAAGCTGTACACTCACTACTTTACATTGTAGCAAAGTGTCATTTCTTCCGTGTTGTCACATGAAAAGATATAATAAAAAATGTACAAAAATGTGAGGGGTGTACTCACTTTTGTGAGATACTGTGTGTGTGTTATATATATTATATATATATATATATATATATATATTACACATAAATTAAAAACAGAAGAGTCCAATATTTGCATGATGATTACAGACACCCATCCATACACCTCATAACACAGTCAGGTGAAGAGCATACCTGAATCAGTACTGTTACCAATGCTGTTGGGTATTATTGGTATCGAGGATGATGACTGTATCCTCGGCTGGGGAGGGTTGAGGTGTAAAGGATTTCCTGGATGGTTTAACATCCCATAATTGCTATTTTGCATCTGGTTTATGAACCCAGTGAGATGGGCGTTGGGGACTGGATTGCCACCGTGAACAAAGTTGGTGTTTGGGTTTTGGCAGGAAACGCCCTCCCCTCTCATCGGTAAGTTATGTGCCAGTGAATTATGGAGATTGACAGAGTTCAGGCTGTTGTCGGTATAGTTTATCTGGTTGGCAGAGCAAGGCAGACTCAAGTTTGAGTCAGGAACGGTGTTGCTATTGCTGTTCATGTGGGAGTTTTGACAACTCATGGTTTGGAGGAGCTGTGACATTGAGTTTATTGGAAATGAGTTTTGCCCTTGTTTCCTCATCAACTCTGTCCCGTGCTTTTGTAGGCTAGAATTATCGACTGGTGGCGGCTTGAGCAAATTCATCACTGTTGACCCAGGCTGTTTTCTCTTTCTCACGTCCTTCTGCTGAGACATTAACTTATCTCTCAGAGCTGCCCGACCACTCTGTCCCTCGGCTGGTTGTAGAAGTGCGCTGGAGGCCGGAGGAAACATTGTGGGTAAAGTGCTATTCCCGTCACTGTTGCCACAGCTGACTGCAGGTCCGGAACTGCTCTTATTACCAGCAAGTTTATTTTGATTTGCTAGCTGTGCTTTGGCTGCTGCTGAAAGTAAACTGCTCGCAGGGAAAGAGGCAGCATTATGCTGGTTCAAAATCTGATTTAAAGGCATTCCCAGCAAACCTGCTTGACCCTTACTAGGAGCATTACCAGCCGATGATGAGGGGAATACGGCATTGTTTGGGGGGTTCAATACGTTGCCCATGCCACCAATTAATGGGTTATGAATGTCTTTGTACTGATGATGGCCATCGGGTTTAGCTAAAGGACTGGATGGCATGGAGGGTCTTGGAGAGCCCATGTTGGGTCGTGGCGAACGTGGGGGGACTTTGAGGCCAACGCAGGAAGATTGTGTTCCCAATGGAGGCATCATGAAGTTTCCATGATCAGATGACGTGGAAGAGGAGCGTGATCTTTGGGGAGAGGCCTCTATCCTCCCAATACCAGGTGCCATCGTGTGAACTGGGGAGGTTACTGGGGAGGGGGACAAAGATGATGAGGCTGGATGTTGGATTCTTTGAACATGATTACCATGATTTATGTGACCAGGTTTGACAGTTGGCAAAGGGAGATTACTTGGCAAAGGAACAACAGCAGGCGGCATGTTTACATTCATCACAGGTACCTGAGAGTGAACATTTGGATGAAATGTGGAAGTGTTCAATACAGGATTTTGGAGAACTGGTTTACTTGGAATGGGGTCTAGAATACCAAGTGGATCTTTCTCTGAAGATGTCAATGGCTTTTTCTGAAGAGCACAAAGTGGTGGTGGGGGTGGAGGGGGCGGTGGGGGCAGGGGGGGTGGAGGACCTGGTGTTGGTTTATGGTGAAACATTGCACGCGACATATCCATGTTTTGTGGATAACTGCAAACAGTTTTTTTCGACAATGGACTGGTAAACGTGGGGGACAGAGGTATGTTCGTCCTTCCAGCCATTGCACAAGATGGCTGCACAGGGGAACCATGCAACATAATGGACTGGGGAGACACAGGAGTCCTGTTCACATGAATGGGACTGGAACTGGGTGGTGCGTGATAACTGGGATTGCTCCTTGTGAATGTATCAGGACTTCCCAACGGGTCTGTCCTTGGAGAGACAGGGCCTTCACCAAAGATCTGGGACCCAGATGAAGCTGGACTTGGCATGCCACCATGACTCCCGCGATATGGTGATTTGTGTCCGTGTTCACTGCTCCCTAATCTTTGCCGTGAATATGCAGAATGGAGGTCATGCTGCTGAGTTCCCATGTGTTCTTTCACCATCAGCCTTAATGGGTTTTTACATTCTGGCAGAACAGAATTAGTAGTTCCATCATGTGACTTATTCCTCATGGAACGTGGAGTCGATGCACGTGTGGAGACCACAGGAGCAGAATCTGCAAAGATGGCAAACATTTTTTTAGCATGTTATTTTAAAACAGACTTGCGTAAAAACATACTATAAAATTCATATTTAAAGGGGCGTTCTACTTCCAAGAAGGAAACCATGTGTTTCTAAATTGGAGTTGTGTCACAATACAAATAAAAACCATCTCCAAGCACTGGAATAGTCTTGCAAAAGAGAATTGAGAAAAACATTACAAAATGGATTCTGTAGTATGGTTACAAACTTTTTAAAAAAAATTGGATTTTTGTACTTACCGTAAAATTCATTTCTCTGAGTTCATTGACGGATACAGCGCTCAATAAATCATAACTAGTGGGTTATATTGCCTCCTCCTGAAGTAGGACTAGGCAGAACAAAAAACACCTGGCTACGCCCATGGGCCGTCCCCAGCTGGTATATAATCCCCCTCTCTTCTCTAGGTAAGCAGTTTAGTAGCAAGCAATATTACAAGTATCAGAACTCCATAGAGGGATGGGTGCTGTGTCCGTCAAACTCAGAGAAATGGATTTCATGGCAAGTACAAAAATTGGATGTTTGTCTTACCATAATATCAGTTTCTATGATGTTCATTGACAGACACAGCTCCAGAATCTTCTGGACCATTGGGTTATGCTGCCCCCTACAGGAATAAGACATTAGGCAGGAAAAAAAACTTTACTACGCCTATGGGGCAGTCCCAGGGAGTATACTCCCACTTCCTGCTATAGGCATTCAGTATTGTTGTAAGCAGTGTTAGAAGAACAAATAACCCAAGTCAATAGAGGGGTGGGTGCTGTGTCCATCAATGAACATCAGAGAAAAGGATTTTACGGTAAGACAAAAATCGAATTTTCTCTTTCGTTCATTGACAAACACAGCTCCAGAATCTTCTTAACCATTGGGACATCCCAAAGCAGTGTCAAAATGTGAGGGGTGGGAAAAAACACAGCAGAAACAAATTCCCAAAGGCTAAACCTAGCCAACCAGTTAACACGGAGCTCACCAAAAACAAACTGGAGCTCACCTGAAAACAATGTACCCTCAAAGAGGATCAAGTCTTCTCAAACAGCGGCCTGCAAAACCTTGCAGCCAAAAGCAGCATCCGCAGATGCCAACACATCTACTTTAAAATTTTTTGTAAAAGTGTGTACCGACAACCAGGTGGCCACCTTGCAAACCTGCATCACTGATGCCGGAAGACCCAGGAAGCACTAAGTGCCCATGTAGAATGTGCCATAACAGGGAAAGGAAGAACCTGACCCTTGAACAAATAGGCCTGCACTACCGTCTGTCTGATCCATCCTGGAAATGATCAAGGCAGTCGCGGCCAACCCCTTGCGAGGTCCATCCATAAGGACAAAAAGTGAGTGATCTCCGAATCAACTCGGTTGCCGCCAGTTACTCCCTGATGGCCGAACAACTACAGAAACAAGGCAATCTCCTTAGGATGCATAAGCTTAGGACACAGGGAAGGCAACACAATGTCTTCATTCAGATGGAAACCAGAGACAACCTTAGGAAGGAACGACTGACAAGGGCGAAGCACCACATTATCTCTGTGAAGCACCAAATAACCTGAACAACAAGACAAAGCTGCCAGCTCTGACACCCTGCGTAGGGAAGTAATCGCCACCAAGAAGGCTATCTTCTGGGGCAATGTAAACAGCGGAATCTCGCAAATATTTTCAAAAGGTGGTTTCTGAAGAACCAAAAGAACCAAATGGAGGTCCCACGGAGGCAACGGAGACTGCACGGGTGGAGCCAAGTGGCGAACCCCCTGAACAAAGGAACGAAACAAGGAATGCGTAGCCAAACAATATTGAACGAAAAATTGCCTAGGCTGAATTTTGATGGTACCCAAGGCCAAGCGCTGTTCCACACCTCTTCGAAGGATTGCTAAAATAAGAGCCACTGAAAAGGAACAGGGAGAAACCCCAGAGAATCACACCATGCAATCTACGACTTCCAGACGAGATGGTAAATCTTTCTAGGGAGGTAGGTTTTCTAGCCTTCAACAGTGTGGGAATCACCAAATCGGACAACCCCCTATCCTTCAGCACCTGGCTTTCAACAGCCAAGCCATTAAAGCTAGAGACTGTAAAGCAGGATGGAAGATCGGCCCTCGGGGCAACAGGTCTTCTCTGAGAGGGAGTCGCCAAGGAACATCGGTGACCAGTCGTACAAGATTCACGCACCAAGACCGGCAAGGCAGGTCTGGGGCCACAATGATGACCGGAATTCCTTCTGCCTCTATCCTCTGCAGAAGCCTTGGCAGAGGTTTAAGAGGGGGAAAGGCGTATATCAGACAGTACTGGCCCCAAGGGGCCACCAGTGCGTCCATGGCATCTGTTAGAGAAGAGACCACTCCTCTTGGTCTAAGGCCTGTCAACTGAGGTAATCTGCCTGTCTATTTTCCACCCTGGAATAAGTACAGCAGAGAGGGTAGGAACTAAACGTTCCGCCCACCTTAGAATGCCAGCTACTTCTCGAGCCACAACACTTTTTGTGCACCCTTAGTGATTTACATATGCCACGGCTGTGGCATTGTCCGATTGAATTCGTACTGGACGCCCCTGAAGACTAAACGTCCAATGGGCCAGACAAAGTCTGATCCCCCGAAGTTCCAGTCTGTTGATCGGTAGTCTGGACTCCTCCAGAGTCCAAAGCCCCTGAGCACAATCCATGCCCAAAACACCGCCCCACCTGGACAGGCTGGCATCCGTGGTGACCACCGTCCAGTACAGGGGGAGGAAGGATTTTCCCTGTCGAAGAGCCGGAGAGCGAAGCACCCAATTTAGATACCCTCTTGTACCTCGACTCAGCAGGATCAGATTGCAAATGGACTCCATCCGGAACAAAGATGTTGAAGGCCTTAAGATCCAAGATTGGAGGAACCTTGCCTTACTTATTTGGAACTGTAAATAGGTTTGAATAAAAACCCTAAAATCGTTCCAAATCTGGAACAGGTACAATGACCCCCTGGAGAAGCAAATCTCACACCGCCTCGAGAAGACCTCTCAGGCGATCTGGGGACAAACGCAGGTTGGAAGGAAAGAACCGCGCTGGAGGCGAAAATCAAAACTCAATCTTGTAGCCGTACCGAATCAGCTCGTGGACCCACCTGTCTTGAATCAAGGAGGTCCACGGGTCTGGAAAGAAGCAAAGAGATCCCCCTACCCCAGATACGGGTGAGGGCGCCCCTTCAGGCAGAAGAGGATTTGCTTGCGGGTCTGGAGGGACCCACTCTCGGCTTACCACACCAGGGCCTCTTGGAACCTCATGAGGAGGTTCGAATGGATTTCGATCCCTTGTCCAGAGATCCTGAGGAATGAAAAGGCCCATTTGAGCCGAGAAGGCCCACGTTTGCGACAAGACTCTTTGCTCCTGGTAGCCTGTGGGAAAAGAGTACTCTTCCACCCCGTTAGACCCTTGATGATCTCATCCATAGCAAATCTGAACAGGTGATCCTCTACAAAGGGTAGATCAGACAGGACCTTCTTGGAAGCTTGGTCCACAGACCAATATTTTAGCCATATCATGCACCGAAAGATCACAGACACCCGGAAGACTAAGGGGGCCGCATCCAGAGAGGCATCACAGATCAACTGTAACCCCATGGACCAGCAGGTCCGCCAGCTCCGCAAAGTTAGGCAGGATCTGTTCCCCTTCCTGGTGCAAAACCTTTGCCCACTCCGTTAAGGTCTGAGATACCAAAGTTATGGTAAGCACCGGTCTAATGATAGAACCGGCCATTTTCAATATACATCGGTCCAAAGTCTCAGCTCTCCTGTCAAAAGGGTCTTTAAAAGCCAGGGAGTCCTCCACCGGGAGAAGGGAGGCTTTGTTCAACTTGGAAACCTGAGAGTCCACCACAGGAGGGACTGTCAACTTCTTTAACAGGGACTCAAAGGGATACCTCCTAGCGAAATGGTTAGGCACTCCAACAGTGCGTTTAGTCGAAATACGCGGTAAAAGGGAGGACCTTTGGTGCCTTTGAGGATCTGTGGGTACCGAAATATACCTGCGTCTCCGACGTAGCAGCAGCTGCATCCTCCAGTTTTAAAGTTACCCGCACTGACACAATTAGTGCATCTACTAGCGCCTTTTCATGCGCGACTGCAGTGGAAGAGGAATCATCCTTGCTATCGGGGCACTCAGAGTGCGTGGACGCAGACCCATCCGTGGTGGCCAAATAAACCTCAGAATCTGAGAAGACAGAAGATGCAGGTGAAGGCGGGGGCCGCTTTTTACCCGTCCTGTTAGGCAGGACCATATCTACTTTGGACCGCCGCCATTGCAGACAAAACAACCTTTGTTGTCTCCAAGTTCCAAGACATTGATTGGGAGTCTGAGCAGAATGCTTGCCAAGGATGCCTCTCCAGCCAGACAGGCTGGCATCTGTGGTGACCACTGTCCAATACAAGGGGAGAAAGAATTTTCCCAGCCAAAGCGCCGGAAAACAAATATTATGACAACCATATCAGGGACTCCGTGCCCCGACTCAGCTGGTTATGATTGTCCAGAGACTGCGGAGTCTTGTCCCATTTGGTTAGAATTTCCCTTTGTAGGGACCACGTATGGAACTGTGCAAAAGGAACCGCCTTGAAGGTAGACCCCATCAGACCCAACACCTGAATGCAAGTCCGAGGGGTGACCATTTGTTGGACAGTAGGAAGCAAATCGCAGCCTGCAATTTCTGGAGTTTGTTCAGAGGAAGAAGCACTCTGGCTAAGGGCCAGAGTCAGGACTAGATAGTCCAGCTTTGTGGAAAGAACCAGAGCAGACTTCTGAAAATTCAGAATCCAGCCGAACTCCTGTAGACTTCGTATTGTGATCTCCAGATTCTCCAGCAGAACAAAGGGAGCCACTGCTCGCAGAAGGAGATCCTCCAATCAGCCCAGTTCCGCGATCCCCCATTGTCGTAGCAAAGCTAGAACCGGGGCTAGCCCTTTTGTGAAGACCCGAGGAGCAGAGGCAAGACCAAAGGGTAAGAAAATTCTGTTGACTGGCACATATTGGAATGTGAAGGTAGGCATCCTTGATATCGGTAGAGGTGAGGAAATCCCCTGATGCAGGGATGCCACCACCGTTCGAATGGACTCCATTCTGAACTTATGTGCCCGCACAAAACAGTACAGTGCCTTGGGGTCCAGGATTGGACGCACTTTTACCTTCCTTCCTGGGAACAGGTGTGAGTAAAAACCCTGAAAATTTCCAAGGTCGGAACTGGGACAATCACCCCTTGAAGGAGCAGGTCTTGTATCTGCCCAAATAAGTGGTCTTGGGACAGGCACAAGTTTGAAGGAAAAAACCTTGCCGGGGGGGGACAAGAGCAAAACTCAGGAAGGCCACGGTTCCAGGAACCAGGAAAGACATCCCCCCCCACCCCCGATACAGGTGAGGGTGCACCTTCATGCAGACGAGGTTCCTTGCCTTTAGTAGCCTGCAGAAGAAAAGTACTCTTCTCCCCCCTGTGAGACCTTTAATGACGTCATCCAGGGTAGCTCCAAACAGGTGATCTCCTTGAAAAGGAAGATCAGTCAAGGCCTTTTTTGAAGTCTGATCGGCAGACCGGCACTTGAGCCAAAAGACATGCCGAAGGACCACTGCCAAAACAGAGAGGTGAGCCATCAGGGGAGCCACATCCAAAGAGGCATCACAGATAAACTGCAGCCCCTGGCTGGTCCACTAGCTCAGCAAACGCAGGGGGAGCTGTTCCCCCCAGGTCACAGTGTATGAGCTTAGCCCACTCGGTCAGAGTTTGCGACACTAGGGCAATGGTGAATACCGGCCTCATTGCAGAACCAGCCAGATTGTACATAGTGCCGGCCAAAGCCTCCGCCTTCAGGTCAGCCGGATCCTTAAAGGCCAGGGACTCTTTAACCGGAATAATGGTTGCTTTGTTTAATCTGGAAACCACAGTGTCCACCACTGGTGGCACAGTCTACTTCTTAAGAAGGGACACCTCATAGGGGTAATGCCTAGTAAAGTTCTTATGTTCCTTTACAGGGACGTTTTGGTGGTCCCCACTCTAAACGACAATTCTGTCACAATAGGCAAGAAAAGGAAACACCTTTGCCGCTTTGGATGGCTTCTGAGTGCCAAAGGGCACCCGTGCCTCTGTTACAGCTTCAGCTGCGTCCTTCATCTTCAGGGTCTCATGCACAGATACAATCAGGGCATCCACCAGCGCCTTTTCGTGCAAGGTTGCAGACGAGGAGGAGTCATCATCACTATCAGAGGATTCCAGGCGTGTGGTTGCAGACCCAGCAGGGTGACCCAATGAAGCAGATGAGGCAGGGGAAGGCGGGGGGGGGGGGGGGGCGCTTTTTGCCCGTCGTCCACATTCCACCTCCACCCGGGACACAAGGGACTCCAGGACCTCTGTCAGTGCATGGATGGATGGATGGCTGGGACCCGGAGGCCCCTGTAGCCTCAGAGAGGAGATCAGGTGGGAAAACGTACTCCAAAGACTCCATGAGGCACCACGGGGACCCCACAAAGTTGAACACACTGCTAATGAACAACCCCCACCACGCTGGCAGCACCACCCAGTCGCCAGGCACAAAGCACCAAGCGATCCTCAGCAGAGAGGGAGAGGACCCCACCAGACTCACCACCCACAGAAACAGACACTTGAAGCCACCAGGGGCAATCTGCACTACACGTGCGGCGATCAGGCAGTAAAATCATCCAGGGGTCAGCACCAGGGAATGAGGAGGGGCTCCCAATGCAAAAAAAAAAAAAAAAAAAATCGCCGCCCATACGGCCCCACTGTCATTGCGGCCGCTATTTACAATGGCAAAACACAACAAAATGGCTGCCGTGTATAGAAACACGCAGGCTACAACAAAATGACGGCACCATGAGGCTTACAGGGACCCAGGAGGGAGACCAGGCCTCAGGGACAGATCCAGGCAGGATGGAGGGCCCTGGCAGGAGCCCCCACCAGGTACACCCCCCCCCGCACAGTCGATTGTCTGGTCGCCGGCGGCGCACCCCTCCACGGTCCACATCGCCAGTTAGCGCCCTGCCCCATCCCAGGAAAGTGGCCAGACCACCCAAAAAGACCAAGCATGGAGGGGGGGGGGGCAGGATGAGGAACATGGCAAGTGGAGGGTGCATGTGGAAAGGAGGGGAACCCAGAGGTCTGACCGTCCCAAGGAGTGACCCACATCCACCCCAAAACCCTCCAGGGGGAGAGGATGGACAGCTTTTCACCATAATAGGAACCAGGCGGGCACCGCTCCAGACAGAACCCCTCTTCATCGAAATGGGGGGGTCTGTCGGCCAGGAGGAATGCTGCGACTCGGGCCTGAGACCCGGTCGTATGCAACCTTGCGAGGTGTTTTTTGTATAATCTTTATTTTAATTTCAAATGCAAACAAACGAAAAAAAAGACATAAAATCCAAGGACAATGAATACAATAAGAGACACATGGGAGGCAACCCCTCAGTGGCATTTTAACCAAACAGTAACATGAGGCCACGGAAATCAGAGAACAGAAAAACCTTGTGCATAGCAACAAACAAATTTGAGTAAGGGCCATGGCCCTTACGTGCAACAACTGAACATATCTATCACCATGGTATATTCTCTACGCTCCAGGGGTAAGTCAGGAGAAGTCAGAAAGCCAGGGCCGGAAATGAAGGGACGGCCAGGTGAGGGGGAGAGGAAAAAAAGGAAGAGGATGAAGAAGAGGGCAGGGAGGGGGGGGGGGAGGAGCAGGAGGGAGGAAAGGCTGAGTCCAGAGGTCACAAGGCAAAATCATAATACCTTGCGAGGTGTTTAATTTGCAGTGGGGCTATGTCGCGGCCGACCTAGTGTGGAGCTGAGGTCTGCGTG
This sequence comes from Pelophylax lessonae, assembly GCF_965119305.1. Taxonomy (NCBI): domain Eukaryota; kingdom Metazoa; phylum Chordata; class Amphibia; order Anura; family Ranidae; genus Pelophylax; species Pelophylax lessonae. The sequence goes on from NC_138773.1 coordinate 282,138,453, forward strand.
CGCTTGCTGGCCAGACTGGGGGGGGGGGGGGGACCACTGGATCTAGATTACCCAGCCCGACACCCAGTCCGGCAGTTGATTGTAGATCTCACAGGAAAAGTTCCAGGAAGAGAAAAAAATTTATATTTAAAAATTTTGCCAGGTCCAAAGATCCCAGCAAGGAAACAGGTCCTTACTTCTGACTAGGCTATAACAGAGAGAGGGAGTATACTCCCTGGGACTGCACAGGGGTGTAGCCAGAATTATTTTCTGCCTAGTGTCCTACTCCTGTAGGGGGCAGTATAACCCAATGGTTATGAATATCAATAGCTGTGTCCGTTAATGAACGAAAGAGAAATAAGCAGTGCAGTACTCTCATTTTTCCATTGTGACACCACTGGCTTTCCAAGGAAACCATTTTGGGTCTATCAGTATCTATAAGGCAGCCTTCAGATCCAAATATTACTGATCGGGGTCCAGCAATCCACCAACAATTTTACATTTGGCTGTATTTGTGGAAGGAAAAGTGAAAATGAACACTAAGCCCTGCCATCACCAAACAACCTTACTGGTCTGTGAGAGTTCAGCACATTGTATGATCATGAGGGTGGCTTGAGGAGTTGGAGAAAAGACCCAATTTTTTTTGTCATCTGCAGCTTAAAATCCAACCAGCTATTTTCTTTTTACATAATCTTAAATTATAGCAGCACAAGGTTCTCCACAGGTATAAAATTCACTCCTAGTAACTGATTACTAGCCAGTGACATTTAATACAATAAAATGAATGTGTTTTTGTGGTTTAGCAGTAGTATATGTGTTCTCAGAAAGCAGAGGGAGGCCGTTTCATGAAATGCCAAGCTCAAATTGCCAGCATACTACTATGCAGAAAAAAACAAACAAAACTGCGTGAGTCCCTCCGGGGGGGGGGGGCTGGATTAGACTAAAGGGAAGGCAAAAAACCTAGTACGGTATAACTAAAAGGCAAAACTTTTTCTTTAGTTTTGGACAGAGTGGAGAGGGATTAGAATTTTTCTCAGTTTGTATTGCGGTCTCTTCCCCTCGTAAGAGAGATTCTCCCTCTCTATATGTCCTGATTACCATTAGCATTGGCAGTAAAAAGCAAAATCACAAATTTTGGATTATCCACAGAATATTTATAGGGGTACAATCTTCCACTGAGAACACTAGTTCTGGTGACCTTGGGGTCCCCAAAGGATTCCCTTAATTTGCAGGAATTTCCTCTCACTTCTGGTTTTGGCTATGGAGCAGGAATTGAAGATAAATCTCCCCATTGGGGCACAGGTGGCAAAAAATAAAACAATAGGGTTATAACCCTCCCTTACTCATTTCAAAGTGACAAAAAAAATTGGTTTTGCCCCTAGTTATAGTTTAAAAATGACCTATTATTGGCATGCAGACTGCTATAAGGGGCAGCAATTTTTAGGAGTTCACACTAGAGTATTTCTAGGCGAACCCAACGACACCAGCACTGGCCTAATTATTAGTGGTGCACCGAAATTTCGGCAACCAAAATTTTCAGCCGAAAATGGGCCTATTCCATTTCGGCCGAAAATGGGTTAAAGATGCCAAAATTAATGATGGCCACCGCGGGCACAGCACAGGTTTCAAAAGTCCCGCCTCTGGCCGGCGGCCCGCATCCCAGTGGTGTCACTACTACGACTATGTGTATGAATGAACTAACACACCGGGCGGGCGGCCACAAATAGCTATATCTAAGTGAGCCCTTTACTTCCCAGTCAGCGGAGATACCTGCCAGACAGGGAAGTGAAGGGCTCACTTAGTCACAGCTATTAGCGGATGCTCGCTTTCCCGCTCGCCCGGTGTGTTAGTTCATTCATACACATAGTCGTAGTAGGGACATCACCGGGAGGCGGGCCGCCGGCCAGAGGTGGGACTTTTGAAAGGAAGGATACAGGAGGAGCGGAGAGCTTGCCTACCTGTGACATGGAGGTGCCGACAAGTAAAGAGATTGCCATCATTGGGGTGAGGGGCGCTGAGGCGAGGTTACCAATGGTATTTGTATTATGCAGCATGAGGGGGTTAAGGTATTGCCACTGCTGGTCACTGATGCATTAGTGACCGACCAGTGGCAGTTAATTAACCCCTTTGTGCTGCATTAGTGCAACCAGTATCAGTGTCATTGCAACCAGTGTTAATTAACACTGACACTGGTTGCACTAATGCAGCACACAGGGGTTAATTAACTGCCACTGGTCGGTCACTAATGCATCAGTGACCAGCAGTGGCAATACCTTAACCCCCTCATGCTGCATTATACAAATACCATTGGTAATTAAATTAACCACTTGCCAACCCGTCACAGTACATATGCTGCGACAGGGTGGCAGCTACAGGTGTATGTCGCTGCCCGTTTCTGGCGTATGCCCCTGTTCTATTTTAAAATCATTTGGGGGAAAAAAATGGATTTTTGTAAGATCTTCCTGTAAAATCCTTTTCTCTTAAGCTCATTGACAGACGTAGTCCTCGTTGATTCAACACACTCGGGTTATGCTGCCCTCTACAGGAGTAGGACTAGACAGGAAAGAAAACACTCTGGCCACACCTTAGGGGCAGTCCCAGAGGGTTTAATCCTCTCTCTCTCTGCTACAGCAAATCAGTTATGTCACAAAGCAGTGTTTTGAGAATTTAACCCAACCCAACTCAAAATAGAGGGGCGGGTACTACGTCTGTCAATGAGCTTAAGAGAAAAGGATTTTACGGTAAGATCTTACAAAAATCCATTTTTCTCTGTCGCTCATTGACAGATGTAGTCCTCGTTGATTCAACACACTCGGGACGTCCCAAAGCAGTACCACAAATGAGGGGTGGGAAAATGGAAATTAAATCCAATCTAGAAGGCCCAACCGGTGCCAACTAGAAGTCTTCAATGCTCATCAATCAAAGATGAGACTCAACAGAAAATTCCAACAGAAAAAAACCCTCGAGGTAGACCACCGGTCTCCTCAAATTGCGGCCTGCAAAACCTTGCGGCCAAATGAGGCATCCGCCGATGCCATCACATCAATCTTATAAAATTTTGTAAAGGTATGTACCGACGACCAGGTGGCCGCCTTACATACCTGGACCACTGACGCCTGATGGCGGAAGGCCCAGGAAGTACTGAGCGCTCGAGTGGAGTGCGCCCTAACAGGGAACGGAGGACTCCGACCCTTAATAGAATAAGCCTGTACCACCGTCTGTCTAATCCATTTGGAGATAGTCGCGGCAGATGCAGGCAACCCCTTTCTGGGGCCATCCGTGATCACAAAAAGTGAATCCGTCTTACGGAACGATTCCGTAGCTTTCAGGTATACCCTGATTGCCCGAACCACATCCAAGGAATGCAACGCATGTTCCCGATGATGATTTGGCTGAGGACACAAGGAAGGTAGTACAATATCTTCATTCAGATGAAAGTCTGAAACCACCTTTGGAAGAAAGGATGGCTTAGGATGAAGAACTACCTTATCCCTATGAATCACCAAGTATGGGGACTGGCATGACAATGCAGCCAGTTCTGACACCCTGCGTGCAGAAGTGATAGCCACTAAGAAGGCTACCTTCTGGGATAAAGTCAGCAAGGGAATCTCCCTGATGTTTTCAAAGGGAGGTTTCTGCAGAACCGACAAAACCAAATTAAGATCCCAAGGCGGTAAGGGCGCGCGGACTGGTGGAGCCAGGTGCCGCACCCCCTGGATGAAATTCCGCACCAAGGATTTTGTAGCCAAAGGCTTCTGAAAGAAGATTGCTAATGCTGAAACCTGACCCTTGATGGTGCTCAAGGCTAGTTTCTGCTCAACCCCCTTTTGCAGAAAGGCCAATATTCGGGTCACCGAATAGGTACGTGGAGGAATTCCTAATGATTCGCACCACGCGATATAAGTCTTCCATGTGCGATAATAGACCTTGCTGGAAGTCGCTTTCCTTGCCTTAATTAGAGTAGGAATAACTGAAGCTGACAAACCTCTGTCCTTCAGTACCTGGGTCTCAATGGCCAGGCCATTAAAACCAGCGACTGTAAAGCACGATGGAAGATCGGTCCTTGAGACCGCAGACACTCTCTGAGAAGAAGTTCCCAAGGAACGTCCGCGACTAGCATGTCCAAGTCGGCCAGACCAGCTTGAAGAGGCCATCCTAGAATTTCCAGGACAACTGGCGCTGACTGGATCCGAACCAGGCTGCCCTAGAGCTATCTGGCCCCGGCCATCCGACAAAGTCTGATCGTTCTCTGTTCCCACACATTTATCAGACACCTGATTCCAATCAGGAGTGGCGATTTCTCCTGGTTGAACCACAGGGACCGAAGTCACCCGGCTAGAGGCTCCTTGGTCTGTCTGTTCAACCGGATCCGATTCTTGTGGGGAACTGAGGCTAATCTTTGGAAAAGGTAAAGAAAATGATCTGTTCAGGGAACGGTAACTACCGCTCCCTGTAGTACTTAGATGTTGGAAGGGAAGAGTCGCACCGGTAGCAGTGGTCGATGCTCGATCTAATGCCCTGAATACCGGTGAAGACGTCCCCCCACCCTCAAGCCGGGTGGGGGCGCACCTTCAGGCTGTGTAATCCTTTGCTTCAGGTTTGGCTGAGTCGGTCTTTTGTCTGTCCGACCAGCCCTTCTTGAACCCTCCTGGAGGAGTCTTGCCCTTCCCGCTTGCTCCAGCTGAGCGAACGAACCCTTTATGGGCGGTAAAGAAAGGTCCCCGCTTGTTACGAGGTCCTTTAGCTTTAGCAGCCTGTGGCAAAAAAGTGCTTTTGCCCCCAGTGGCATCCTTAATGATCTCATCTAGGGTGGCCCCAAATAGGCGATTCCCCTGAAAGGGGAGATTCGTCAAGGTCTTTTTGGAACCTAGGTCCGCTGACCAGCATTTTAACCACAGCACACATCTGAGGATTACCGCTGACATAGATGCATGCCCTAATAGGGGCATTGTATAATCTGTTCCATCAAATCAGATGTTGCCTGGGGGATATCTTTCCCCTTCAGGTCCTGGCGCACCAATCTCGCCCATTCCATTAATGTCTGAGACACTAAACCAATGACAATTACTGGTCTAAAGGCTGACCCTATCAGGGACTTTCCGATCCACCGGATCCTTAAAGGAAGAAGCGTCCTCCACCGGAATAACCGTGGCTTTATTCAGTCTGGAAATAGGTGGATCCACCACTGGTGGTACCGTCCATTTCTTAATGAGGGATTCCTCAAACGGATAGCATCTAGCAATGCGCTTGGAAATAGTAAAGGTACGCTTAGAATGCTTCCATTCTTCTTTAATTTTATTACCAAAACACTTGGGTACAGGAAAAACCTTCACCGTTTTGGTGGGTTTGTTAGTACCAAAGGGAATCTCTGTTTCAGTTGCCTCTGCCGGTAAAACCTCAAGTCTTAAGGTTTCCCAAACCACCACAACTAGTGCGTCCACCAATGCTTCTTCCTGAATTATGGTGGAAGCATGAACGTCCTCCTCACTGTGTGAGGGAACTTTACCTGAGACAACAGCCCCTGCAGAGGGACCTGCAGCTGCAATGACCATCTCACAATCTGAAGTATCAGATGATATAGGGGTAGGCGGGGGTCGCTTTCTTGACCCCCGTTCCTGACAGGCCGTCTCCACCCGAGCCACCAAAGACTCCAAAACTGCTGTAAATGCATCCATACTCTGTGCACCCCAACAGGTGGGGGTACTTGTGTGGCAGGGTCCATGACAATTCCAGATGCTACCCGGAAAAAATCAATTTGCCAAAAAAAAAAATAAAACCACTTTCTTTTTTTTTCAGACCCCCAGCGCCGCAAAGCCCCTCAGTGTACCTGCTTAGGGACCCCTATAGAGCGAGAGAGAGAGATAGACCCCAGGGCTCACCACTTGATGCTCAGAGTTTCAACTGCAACTTGTCTCCGCACTGTCTAGAGCAGACAGGAAGTCTCTTGGCTGGCTTCCCGGGAAGAAAGGAGGCGGCTCCGCCCCTCTGCACGCCTTCCGGCGCCTCCCCTAGCTCCACGAGGTGTTTGAGTCACCTCAAACATGGCCGCCCCCATGCTGGAGACACGAGGCTATGCCAAAATGGCAGCCTCGTGCGATCTACCAGACAATGGCGGCGGCCTGCACAGAATAGCGGCATGTCTGCAGAAGGATCTCGGCCTCACAACCCTTCACCCTCATGGTGGTCAGCGTGGTCGGCGGGCCGTATGCGGTCCGTGGCCGTCGGGAGGCATCTGTTTAGCTGGAGGAATGATCTGGAATGCAGTATACATATATAGACATCGTCCTGTGGCTTCTGACAGGTAGGATACTTTATACTATCACAGTAAAGTTCTAGTACTGCCACTGACTTCATCATTTTAACATCTTTGCAATTAGATTGTCAGCTCCCAAACCAAGCCTCCTGGCTTTTTGTTCACAAAAATCACACTCAAACAGGGGGATCTGTGACATGTTATAGGATAGAGGGAAGACCCATCCTTACCATTACAGCGAGGGGCCCGCGTTCACCACAAGACCCGTCAGGGGGAACATACTACTCACCATACCGGAACCAGGCGGGTGCCAACTCCTGACAGTACCCCTCTCCACCGAGGTGGGAGGGCTGTCGACCAGTACGGACGCCGTGACTCATGGTCTTAGGCGTTTCGGCGAGACGTTTAACTCGCAGGGTCAGTCCCCGTCCAGTGGGACTATGTCGCGGCCGACCCAGCGCGGAGCTATGGCCTGCACGCGCTCGTAGGCTGAACTGGGGTGACCACTGGATCTCAACATCCAGCCCGTCGCCCAGTTCAGCTTTCTTGCTTGAAGATCTCACAGGAACACTGGAGAAAAAAAGCTGTCTAAAAAATCTTTTCTAAGAAAAAAATCCTGCCAGGACCGAAGATCCCAGCAAGGTATCTAGGTCCTTACTCCTAACTAGACAGAAAAAAACTGATTTGCTGTAGCAGAGAGAGAGAGGATATACCCTCTGGGACTGCCCCTAAGGTGTGGCCAGAGTGTTTTCTTTCCTGTCTAGTCCTACTCCTGTAGAGGGCAGCATAACCCGAGTGTGTTGAATCAACGAGGACTATGTCTGTCAATGAGCGACAGAGAAAAGTTATTTTCGGTTTTGGCCAAGGGCATCCTGAATTTTGGGTTTCGGCCCAGAATTTTCATTTCGGTGCATCCCTACTAATTATTGAAATGAAAGGGTAGCAACAAAGACTTGTGTCAATGAGCTTTTGTTTGCTTTAAAAAGGCTTTTCCCCAGACAAGTCCATGATAACCCAACGGTAGGTTGATGCAGCCTAAAAGAGGGTAAACCACAAGTCGGATATAATTACCTATTAATCTCAGAATCATCTCCATCTCATCTTGAATACAAGCAAAATAAACCTTAAAGCAAGCTGCATTTACCCATAGACACAAACCCAAATCCTGTTGACCGAGGCCCTAATAAAACAAGTTCTGATGACTCAAGACTGTATATGCCTGTTCTGTTAAAAATTTTTTAGGAATTAACTTACTTGTCCCACCCCCAGGACTTGTCAACACCAGCGAGGGGTGCGGCGTCTCCATGCTCTTGTGCAGTGTGGCCACAGCAATGATTTTACGCTTGTGGATGCAAAGCTTGGTCACATCCTCATCTGCCTTAACATCCTCTGCGGTTCTTTGTTTCACAGCAGCTCCAGGGTCAAAATTAAACACCTACAATGGTCATACATTGGATTATATAAGGGTGGGCATGCACATTCAGCTATTCATTATCCTCTCACACTGTACCCTGGACCATCTGAGTTCTCTTCAACCACGCTCTATGGTAGGATGCAGAAGTCAACATGCACTGGCACACTTGCCTTTATAACAAACAGGTACATTAGTGTCTCTGCAATGCTCAACTACTTTAGCTGAAGGCTAGCATATTAGATTTACCTTTTCCAGCAAACTCTGAAAAGTTCTAAAGCTTGTGGTAAGAAAATCCCCATTTGTTTAGATGCTCTTTTAAAGAAGATGTGAAATGATGCTTCGATACAGCAAGAATATTAAGCAAGAGCAGGAACTTCTGGCAATTACTGCTGTCACTAGGAAAACCAGTTTTATACATTTGCCTCCTGGAAATGTTGCTGGTTGCTAGATACATATCCATATGGTTTACATTTTGTGTGTCAATGTCAATGCAAGCATTTGTAGCATGCACCACAAAAAGATATTCTCTACTTTCAACCCATTTACTAAGTCAAGATCAGTCAGATGGAATGTTGTGCAGTGACAGAGGCTAACAATCAGAAGTCTTTAGGGGTGGCCACATACTGGTGGATATTTCGCTGAGTAAGAATAAAGGTAAGGAGCGTGCCAGCCTTCATATCTTGGACTGGCAAGATGGTACGATACAGGGCTTGTTTGGCAAAAGTTTTGCATTATTTCTTTCACGGCACAACCAATTTTACAGACATGTGACTAAATCTCTGTGCAAGTATGTCTGACATTGTACATTATCACTCTGCCAGTTCTTAGACCCTAGTCGTGAAAGAAACAATACAATGTATGCCGCTTTTTGTCAATACTAGATACTGTGCCAATCCTGTGAATGCCCACCCTTACAGTCACAAAGAGAAAAATATAAAGAGAAAAAACATTAGATTGGTCTATATTAAAGACAGAGCATTATCCCCTTCCCCCCAGTCACCACCACCCACCACACAATATCCCAGTTTAATCGACGATCTTAGAAAGTAACTAAAGTAAACCAGATTGTAAAAGTACCTTCGGCAGAATGAGAGGGCACTCTAGGCCACACTTGCAGGTTCCATCTGTGAGAAGATAAGTTTTGACCTGGTCCAAACATGACAGATGGGATCCACTTGGGCTGCAAAGTAAACAGACAGATCAAAGAAATAAGGTAGGGCAGGATTAGGGCTCTATTCACGTTAGCGAGTCTCCAAAGTTGCACGATTTCCAGTGCGACCTTAATGCGACTTTTGGTGCACTTTTGATCTAACTTTACATTCTCTGGACCAAAGATACATCAAAAGTCGCACCAAAGTAGTGCAGGCACTTTAACTCCTTCCTGCCGACAGTGCGCATATATGCGGCCTTACTGGACTGGGCTTTTTTCCCTGGGGCCGCATATATGCGTATCTGTCTTTGTGCTGGGAGTGCACTGTATAGAGACCATTGACCCCGCTCAGGAGCCCCGGGTCCAGTACTACCAATTGGGACCCAGAACTCCCGGTCCCGGGTAACTTGATAACTTTGATAGCCTCTGATTGGCTATCACAGTGATCAGTCACTGTGAAGCCTGCAACTGTGTTTCCTTTCTTTATAAATGGAGGGGTGAGATATATTGGTTTGATTTCCCCTTGGAGAGAATACAAAAAAAAAAATTAAAGAAAAAAAGAAAAAATACCTAGATCAAGGTCAGTGCCAGGGTTAGGTGTTTGGGTCAAGCAAGGGTCACTATATTTTAGGCAGGATTAAAATATATATTTTTTATTAGGGTCAGTGTGTTTTGGGTAGGATTAACCACTTACCCACTGGGCACTTAAACCCCCTTCCTTACCAGACCAATTTTCAGCTTTCAGTGCTCTCACATTTTGAATGACAATTACTCAGTCATGCAACACTGTACCCATATGAAATTTTCGTCCTTTTTTCACGCAAACAGAGCTTTCTTTTGGTGGTATTTAATCATTGGATTTTTTTAATTTTTTTTGCGCTATAAATGTAAAAAAAAAAAAATGCAATTTCCTTTGTTTCGGTTTTAAAATTTTGCAAATTTAGTAATTTTTCTTAATAAATTTTGACCACAATTTATACTGCTACATATCTTTGGTAAAAATAACCCAAATAAGTATATATTATTTGGTCTTTGTGAAAGTTATAGAGTCTTCAAGCTATGGTGCCAATTAGGGCTGAATGATATTCAATGTAACATCGAATATCGTGCTGCGACCGTGGGCGATATTCACATCGCCGGATCATGCGATATTGGGGACTCAGTGAAGGCAGAAGAATACAGCCGTCCCGCATGTTAAGTCCGGTGTTCTGCAGCTCTCCTGACTGAGCGGTGAGCAGCACGCTGTGAGCAGCGGCACAGGGCCTGCACACCTGATTGGTTCGCTGTGCCGCTACTCACTACGTGATTGGTTCGCTGTGCTGTGGGGCGGAAGTGTATTGTGGGGAACTGGGAGTGTGCTTACGGTGCCAAGGAGCTGCCTGGTGAAGAGGACTACAACTCCCAGCGTTACCCCCACTTCCCGCGTGTCCGTCTGCCCCCAGAGAGATTCCCCCCTGACTTCACAGCCCGATCATGAGGGACAAACAGAAGAGGCGGAGGGAGCGCACCTGGGCCGAGGCTGCCAAGAAGGTACCAAATACGGAGGGGAGGCGACTGTACCATGTACACCAGGAAGAGGTGGGTAATATCGCAATATATATCGTTGGGGAACAAATATCGCAATGTGATTTTTTTCCCCAATATCGTGCAGCCCTAGTGCCAATCATTGAAAATTGATCACACCTGATGTACTGACAACCAATCTCATTTCTTAAGGCCCTAACAAACCAGTAAAATACAAATACCCCCAAATTACCCCTTTTTGGAAAGCAGACATTCCAATGTATTTAGTAAGAGGTGAGTTTTTTAAAGTTGTCATTTTTTTCCACAATTCTTTGCAATTTTTTTTTTCCCCCCCTCACAAAATGGTCATATTTCCAAGTTATTTCTCACACACAGTATAGGCATACTTGCAACTACACCCCAAAATACATTCTCCTCATACTGAGTATGGTGATATCAAATGTGTGGCACTTTTCCACAGCCTGACCACATATAGAGGTCCAACATCTAAGTAGCACCTCCAGGTGTTCTAGGAGCAAAAATTGCACATATCAGTTCCTGGCAACATTTCACACTTTTGAAGGCTTTGAGCAACAAAAAAACGGAAACGCTCACAAAACGACCCCATTTTTGGAAAGCAAACACCTCAACACATAATCTAGGAGGCATAATGCGTCTTTTGAACATATGATTTTTTTTCCACACGTTTTTGGAAAATGTCTATAGAAAATGAAAATGCATTTTTTTTTTTCAAACAAAGCTGTCTATTTATAGGATATTTTTAACACCTAGCATGTACACAGCAAAAATGACACCCCAAAATAAATTCTGCCACTACTGAGTATGGCGATACAATATGTGTGACACTTTTACACAGCCTAGCCACATACAGAGGCCCAACATGCAGGGAGCACCGTCATTTCCTGACTTCCCATTATCATTTTTGACGTAGGGCACTGATAAACACTGTAGTGGCACTGATGTGGCACGGATGAGCAATGGTGTAGCATGGATGTGGCACGGATGAGCAATGGTGTAGCATGATGTGGCACGGATGAGCACTAATGTGGCAGGGATGTGGCACGGATGAGCACTAATGTGGCAGGGATGTGGGACAGATGTGCACTGACGTGGCACGGATGACCACTGACGTGGCATGGATGGGGCACGGATGAGCACTGACGTGGCACGGATGAGCACTGAGAGAAATGAACCGGACATGCGCCGGTTTGTTGACAAGTGATCGCTCCGTCATTGGACCGTCTTGACGGTGGCCACCAATGACAGTGGTCCTTTACCATGATCCATAATGCACCGGGTCCCCAGGACCAGGCAAGCACGGACACTTCCATGTGCATGCCCCAGGGGGTGCGCAGGAAGCGCAATTCTGGGAGGACATCATTGTACGCCCTAGAATAAGCTGACCACCCTGTAGCCGTCATTCGGCTATGGCCCAGTCAGCAAGTGGTTAAAAAAAGAAGCAAAACGCACACTAATATTTCTGGGCTGTACACTACAGGTACAAACAACAATGTGGTATTGCTGAGATTGTCAGGAGCAAGAGAATGTAGTTTAGGTTGTTCTTTAGGCCCTGTTTACACCTGAGCAATTTTCATCTCGTAAAACGCTCATCTCTGAAGTTCCAAAACGCCCAACAAGCAAAATCCCATTCATTTTAATGGCCACTGTTCACATCTGAGCATTCTGTCGCCTGAAGCAAAACGCTTGAAGCTCAAAAAAGTACATGCGTTTCTTTTTTGGCCGATTTGGTCAGATGTCAATGCCTGCCTCCAAACACCTGCAAAAAACGCCCGAAAATGATGCGCTAAGGTGCGAATCGAGCCTTTGTGGTAGGTTATGGCAGAAGCAAGAAATATACAGCTAAAAACTTTTTTTTTTTTTTTTTTTTTACTATTTTGGTACAGTTTTCCTTTGGATTATCCAGACAATCCAAAGGATAAAGTGCTTGTGCTGTGTAGATTGGCCCCATGTATCATCTTAAATACCTGGTTGATTCTGCCTTGTTCTGCCCCTCCCCCTATAAAACAGATCACGGTTTATCATGGCTGCTGAGCCCTGACACCGTGGTCAGGTTACGTGCCTCCATCATCCTCAGCTCTCCTATTTCCTCTCCCTGCCTGTTAGCTCGTAACAGTCCCCGCCCCTCCCGCTGATATACATACCATTTTCTTGCAATGCCCAGTGTTAGATAATGCAATTTCTCCAGTTTTGTGCTTTATTAAAAAAAAAAAAAATACCCCTGTATACCTTATGTCCGAGTGCCGCTCACGTGACCAGATGCCTCTCTCCTCCTCCTGACTGACGTCAGCGAGAGATTCTCGGCCCCTCCCCCTGTCAGATCAGGAGAGGAAACAGCGGCTGGTCACTTTAGAGCCGAGCGGTGATCGGGCATAAGGTATACAGGGGCATTTTTTTAAAATAATGCACAGACACTGGAGACATTGCATTATTTAACACAGGGGATTGCCAGAAAATGATAAAGTGGGTTTATAACCACTTTAAGTCCTCTGTGCCTCAATATTCTGAACACAATGTCTAACTGATCCTCTCCTAAAGGAAATCGATTCCTAATGCCATCATTAAGACATAGTCTAGTAGACAAAAAACGCTTACCTTGCAGATCCTTCTCAAATCACAGCTGCCAATACCCAGTACTTACATGTATAAGGGATCATGCGTGTAAGAGATAAAACTAGCACAAATTCTTGTAAACCCACATATAACCAGAAAATCTCATATATATTCTCTTATTTTATAATCACCTCTTTTATCCTTTGACTAACGTGATATTAAAGGACTATATGGAAACCTAGAATATAAATTGGCCAACTAGTAATATGGCATAAAAATTTATCATGTAAATGATCCTATATGCTGGAAATTATATACTAAAATGTTATAAGTAAAATATATATAAAAAATATATCTTAAAAATGAAGAAAGATCCGTGAAGACGTCATTGTGACGAAACTAGTAGGGGCGGGGCTTGGGACGCTGAGTACAACACACCGCAGACAGCACAGGCACGCTCTTACTTTGGCTGGTGACGGCCAGGATACGGCTGCACTGTTTCATCAAATGCTGGATATCCTAGTGTCGGGTAGACACATGTATATGTAAGTGTAACCGATTTTTTAAAATAAACTTTTTGATAATGGAGTTACGATATGTGGGTTCTGTTTCTCTCCTCTCCTTGAATACAAAACTCCCTTTTAGGTGAGTGTCATCATTCTGAGGACAGCCTAACCGAGGGGATGATTCAGGAAGGCTGGATATACAAGCAGGATTTCCAGCCATTATAAGAAAAGGATTGTCTCCACCGATAGGGGAAAAAGCAAAAGTGCTGGGTTTGCCAGCTTTATTTCTGGTGAGTTGATTTAGGGAGAAAGGTCTACACGGATGGTGGGATCCTCACGCGTGGACTCCAAGAAGGCACTTTATTGTTTATCAGCACTGTGATTGCATGTTTGCACATCTCATCACTTGGGGGACTAATATTGCATCATATTGTTAATAAGCATCATATGGACTATTGTTTCTTTGATTTCACATATGGACATTAATGATTACTTTATTTCACGAATTGAGTTACTGGATTGATATTGGCAATATTATTCATATTTTAAAAGCACCAGCACTTTATATACATACACATATTTATGAGTGGTTTTGCACTTTAGTTTGTTAGCACTTTTTTCATTTATATACTGCCATCTTGTGGACAGGTGGTCAATATATTTACATGGTGTTAGGTTTGCACAAATTTTTTTTTTTTTAGGATGTATTTTACACTACTATAAAGAGACTTCCTTGCATGGTTTAACCAATAGCACACTATAGGAGATATTTCTTCATTTTTAAGATATATTTTTTATACAAATTTTACTTATAGCACTTTAGTATATAATTTCCAGCATACAGGATCATTTACATGATTGTAAATTTTTATGCCATATTACTAGTTGGCCAATTTAAATTTTAGGTTTCCATATAGTCCTTTAATATCACGTTAGTCAAAGGATAAAAGAGGGGATTATAAAATAAGAGAATATATACGAGATTTTTCCGGTTATATGTGGGTTTACAAGAATTTGCACTAGTTTTATCTCTTACACAGTTCATATGTAGTACATCTACAGTCAACCAACAGCAGCTTTCTTTGTAACCCTGATTATACATCCAAGACTCTCCTACCCAAAATAAAGGAAACATCCAAGGCGCTTGATTTGAATATTTTTCTATAAGGGAACATGTGACCTTCTCCCGTGTGACAGTGCATGGGTCTAATAGATAATCTCTAGGTCCCAAGCAGAGGAATTCACGTCACAGCTTCCCCTAGCATCTTAAGGAAGACAATGCTGGGGAAATTAGCGCTAGCTGTGACAGAGTGAGGAATGGCGTGGGAGTGCTGGCAAGGTGATTATCTGGGGCTCAGAAGACTCCCTTGCTAGGACTTTGTCCTTAACAAAAAAGGTGACAGTGTCTCCTTTAGGGGAATCATTTATTCAGGGCTTGTCAAATTTGCTTTGAATCTAGAAACCAGCTAAAAAAAAAAAAAAAAAGTTAGGAGCCAGTTTTTGTGCGGTGATATGCACTATGTGTACCAATGTTTCCATGCATAGGTGCCCCAACATGGTCGTTTACGTTTGTACGTGCACATATTTTTTTTTTTGGATGGGGGGGGGGGGATTTTATGTGTTTGGGTGCAACTTCATTTTTTACAATTAAAATAAGAACTGGATTTTTGTTTTACTGTAAAATCCTTTTCTCTGATTTTCACTGACGGACACAGCTCCAGATCTTTGTGACTGATGGGTTATGCTGCCCCCTACAGGAGTAGGACACCAGGCGGAAAAAGATTTGAACAAGCCTACAGGGCAGTCCCAAGGGGTATACTCCCACTTCCTGCTATAGGACCTCAGTTTTGGAACAAGCAGTGTCAGAAGAACATAAAACCCAACTCAATAGAGGTGCCACCAGAGCTTCTGTGGCGTCGGCCAGAGGATCCCGAGACCTTGCCACAAACCTCACCACATTCCTGTTGAGACGAGAGGTCAACAGGTCCACATCGGGAGTGTGACGGTGTTAACCATCACTGGGAGTGAAAGACAGATAATTAATGGTTTCAATTGCTTCAGATGGGACAGTAATATCTGTCAGCAATATCTTCATATAGAAATATGAAGATTTATTCCCACCTCACACTGGGAGACTGTTATAGACCATTGCCATGAAGTCTGACTCAAAATAATGTGTGTATTCCATGTCCCTGCATGCCAGATAGGCTTCCCTATTGTTTGTGTATTGCAATGGAATGTGGATTGTGCCTGGCCCATTGTTAAATGTTAATGACATCACATTGTTTGGCCCAGTTTAGGTTAATTCTGTTCCTGTACACACTTTCATCTGCATATGATACTGTAATCAGCCAGAGGGGAGGGATTGTGTACACTGTATGGTAATGACAGTGTAAAACCCTGTTTCTATTGGATTGTGAATGTCATGTCCTGTTCCCAACAAGGTCCACCTAAGCGGTAACCTTGTGGGGGAAAACTGTATAAAAAAGTAGCTGTACCATTAAAGTTTGAGTTATACTTCACCCTCAATCTAGTGTCCTGTCTCTTATTGGGGAAATCGGCTACAAGGGATTGCTATGCTCTTCATACTCCCTTGAATCATCACTACTAAGCTCTTGTAAGAGCTTGTACCTGTTCCTGCTTCAATCTCTGGGGAAAGAGAGGTTCACCCACTGGAACCTGGAGCCTTGTCGTAGGTCCAGGGTGGGTAGAGGACATCGAGACCCCAACCAAGCTGCAGCGGTTTGTGGGGTCTGAGGTGGTTATGGTGTCTGGTGGAGTGCTTGGAGCCCTCGGGAAGCACTAGGAGCATCTGTCGATGGAGGTACCCGGTCGGGGTGCCGGTTGATCCGTTACAGGGAGTCCCCCACCGGAGACAAAATTGATGAAACACCTCCTGGTGGAGAGACCATTCTCCCTGATCCAGTCATGCTTTTCAGTATTTTATTTTTCTTTTACCACTGTCAGGTAGAAATATTTTCATTAGGCAACTGTTCTGCTGTACTGAGACCTGAAAGAGTTAAGAAATAATGCATGCATTCTAGGGATCGACCAATTATTGGCAAAGCCCATATATCGAGGGCCGATATGCACTTTCCCCGATATATCGGAATCGGCCCCTGAAGTTACCGATATTGCCGATATTTTGGGAAAGTGCTTGTACTGCAGTGATGCCTGCAGCTAGAGGCATCACCCCGGTACCGGCGTCCATAGCCGACGATCGGCTGTCTCGTAATGACAACCGATGCGGCTGAGAAGCCGTTTGGCTGTCATTACAAGGAGCAGGAGGGGACGACCCCCCCCCCCCCCCCCCCGCGCGCGGCTCGCCCGGGTCTTCCGTCCCACCTAGATTAATGACAAATCTTTCCCCTAGTTCTATTTGTAGGAAAAAAAAGGACATCCTAGTTGTGTATGCGTCTGTTGGAAAGATTTCTCTCAGTTCCTATTTTGGTGACAACACAGGAAGTTAAAGGGAAATTCCAAAGTAGAATTCCAGGCTAGAACTAAACATAAATCGTCCTCAACAACTATACTAACTACCCCCTGTAGGAGGAAGATGCATATACTTACCTATTTTCGGAGCCCTCTGGTCCGATCACGTGATCGTTTCCCAGCAGCCAGCTTCAGGGGAGACAGCGACAGTCGACAACGGATGTCCCTTAGTAAGCCTATGGTTGATGTCATTTCCCAGGTGTTCCAAGCCGACTGTTGGGGAAAACATACAACTGGACAGGAGTGCTCTGGGAATAGGTAAGTATAAGCTTCTTCCTTTTACAGGGTAGTTAATACAGGTGTTAGAAGGGGGGTGAGAGCAGTTTTAAAGTGTCACTAAACCCACATCATAAAAAGCCATCAATGAATGGAGTATTATAGGCTGTTCATACTCACTATGAGATTTGTTTTCTGTATTCTGCAAAAAACCTGGTTGATCCTGCTGCTCCCTATCTCCCTCTTCTGTCCACGTCTTCAATTCAGCAAGGGATTTTGCAGCTGTAGAGGCAACTCTGCACATGCTCAGTTTTCAGTGAGTTTTTATGCTGAGCATTTTCTCTCTATCAGATCTGAAAAGCTCATGTGACTATAGAGTCACACATGTGGGCGTATACACAGTGGTAAATGACAGCCCACTCCCAACCTCCTCTTTTATGCTCGCTTACCATAAACACAATTGGGGTGAGATATTACAAGTAGATTAATGGAGGCTTGACCTCACTCTTAGTCTAGACACTAAGGGCAATGCAAATGAAACAGTGTGTGTTTAATATCACTTTAAGCTTAGTTAGCTAGCCTATAATTACATTTTAGACCTTCTTCAAACTAGTGCCATTTCTCCTACATCTGCCGTCATGCTGCAATGTACGGCATTGGAGAAATTTTTTTTTCTATGGTGTCCACTGACATCAATGCAATATGGTGCAGTGTGGTTTTTGGGAAAGGTGCAGGTGCTTCTTGTGGGGCATAGTAAATTTTTGGCTCCCTTAGATTCTAATGGGAGTGCTTGAAAAGGGCATGTGCGATTTTGGTGTGTTTTTGGCAGGATTTAGTGTTTAACAACCAGTCTACTCCAACCCAAAAAAACAAAAATGCATGAAGCATGGAACTGCAATAAAAAAAACCCCCAAAAAACAAAAAACAGGCATTAAAATGCACGGAAACGCACTACAAAAACACAATGAAAAAATGCACGATTAGGCAGCAGCTTTAGGCCCGGTTCACACTAGATGTGGTACGAATTTACTGCATATCTAAACTGCATCAAAATCGCAACCTGTAAATGTGAACCAAATACAGAGTAGAGTGTATGTTAAATTAACGACCCCCCGAAATCAGTCTGAAAAACGCAGTGCAATTTGCAGAATCTAATCAGATTCCGGTGGCAACAAAAAAAAAAGGGCCTGCGATTTAAGTCATACAAATCCATGACTCGCACCCCAGAGATACCGCATGTAATTCATACAGGAATCCTCTGCGATTCCTGTGCGAGTTACATCTGGTGTCCTGCTTTGCGGCAGTGTGAACCCGGCCTTAGTGTGAACGTAGGCTGAAGAGACTCTGCAATAGGAAAATCATGGAGGATTGCTGAACTCTCTTTTTGAGAAAGCTAGTTTGCTGCCCGTCGTACAGATATTCCGGGCTCAATGCTCATAAAATTGCTGACCTGAAACAGGTATACAGATAAGACATTCTGACACTAATTTACAGTAGTTGTAAAGGCAGAAGGTTTTTTTTTTTTATCTTAATGCATTCTGTGTTAAGCAGCCTCCCCAGCACCTCTACTTACCTGAGCCCCATCTCTGTCCAGCGATGTCCACGAGTCCCTCGGCCATCCATGACTCTCCCTCCTGATTGGCTGAGACATTGGCTCCTGTGGCTGTCAAAGTCAGTTAGCCATCAGGAGAGAAAGGGGGCAGGGCTGTACTGCAGCTCCGTGTCTGAATGGACACAGGGATCTGTAGCTCGGCTCAAGTGCCCCCATAGAAAGCTGCTTGCTGTGGGGGCACTCAACGGGAGGGAGGGGCCAGGAGTAGCGAAAAGGGACCTGAGAAGAGGAGGATCCGGGCTGCTCTGTGCAAATCCAACTGTACAGAGGAGGTAAGTATAACATGTTATTATAAAAAAAAAAAACACTTTACAATCATTTTAAAGCATGCTTGTTCCAGGTGATTTAAAAAAAAAAAAAAAATAGGACATAATTTAAAGTGGAGTTCCACCCTAATTCAATACTTACCTCCATCTTCTCGCTCCGGGTCACCTGAAAAAGAAATGGATAATCGCATATTTTTTTTTTTTTACTTACCTCGTAGCGAAGAAAAAATACTTACCTTACTTCCTTCTTCCTCCTTCCTCGGCCCGTCGTCACTTCCTGGCTCTGCAATGATTCCTGGGAGCTGAACGTCATAGCTCCCAGGAATCATTGCGCCTGCACCGGCCCCGACGTCAGTTCCGGGTCGCGCGCGTCATCCCCTTCTAAAACAGCTTCTGGGCATGCCCAGAAGCTGTAGAGGGATGACGCGCGCGACCCGGAAGTGACGTCGGGGCCGGCGCAGAGCATCGTAGGACCGAAGAAGGCAGAAGAAGACGCCGAAGGGGATCTCGCTGGCTTCAAGCTGCCCACATCTGAGATGGCAGCGCTGGACAAGACGCTTTCAAGGTAAGTATTTGTCCTAACAGGTAAGTGCAACCCGGGACAGATCAGAGGCTAGCCATTGTGGAATGCACTAGCCCTGACTGTCCCGGGGGTATTAAAAAAAAAAAAAAAAAAAAAAAAAAAAAAAAATCCAGGGTGGAACTCCGCTTTAAGGTGCAGACAGGCAAATAGCAATTTCTTGGGGGGGGGCAGTAGTTACAGTCCCATAATGTCCTTATAGCAAAGTGATTTCAATTATAACACACACAGCAATAAAACCTGATAAAGCTTCCAAACCTACAAAAAAAAAAAAATAAATAAATAAATAAATAATTGAAAATAATCAAATAGCAAGAGTAGGGCTTAAACATAAAAAAGTAGGTAAAGTAGGTAACAATTGTGTTTGGAAAAAAAAAACAATTGTGTTTCAAACAAATATTATAACTGAAGGCCTTGGTATGCTCACCTAATATAAACAACGCCATTTTGGTCCACTCGACGTTGCCAGCCCACTGGAACCTGCACTGACAGCGAGGCACCATCGTTGTCTCCTCCATCACAGACCTTTCCACCATTCATTTTCTTATTGTGATCCAGCCAAGATATTAACAGAAAGAGGACTGCCACATGCCATAGGAACTCATGTCTGTGAGAGGACCAATCCTGCACAGTTGTGTAATCCGCACAAAGTGCATTTGGTAAATAAAGTTTTATGACAAGTCAGAAGAATGGGTCACAATCTCCGTAATCCATTGCTGTGTGATATGCCACACTGATCAAGGAACAAAAAGCTCTCACAAAGCCAATGTGTCCTCCGAAGATGAACTGGTAGAATCCATCCATGTGCTGTGGCCTATGCGATGACACACAGAAAATAAGTACTTCATCCTTGTGTATCCAAACACGTTGTGATGGGAGCGGTGATGACGGATTACCTTTTTATATGCTGCATTCTTTCTGTCTTTTTTCTATTTTCCAATCTGTAGATAAAATGTTGCAATACTTCCTAGGTGACCTCATGGTGTCGCAAAGTCAGTTTTGCTCGCCTAAAAAAAAAAGGAGACATTAATAATAACAAAGTAGTTTTCTTACAAAATTACATATTTTATGCTACCCAATTACCTTAACACTTTTTTTTAGTTTTTGACAGAGTTCAAAGGGATTAGAACACATCAGATTTTTAATTGCGGTTTGTACCTCTATTTGTCATTTTTACTATTAACACCGAAAATGAAAGAAAATTCCAAATTTTGGGGTGTACCTAGAACAGGTCAACTGTTTGGAACATCCTTAAAAGAAAGAACGCACCGGTGAGCTCCGCAACACCAAAAGACCTGGAAGACCATGGAAAACAACTGTGGTGGATAAAGAATGTTTTTCCCTGGTGAAGAAAACACCCTTCACCCATCATTTCCAATCATATATGCGGATTCTAATAGATATAAGCAAAAACATTTAGTGAATAATGATGAAAGGCAGTGAGAGAAGTTTTCATTACAATGATCAGAAGACAGATATAGAAAAATCCCCTTAGTTGTTCCAGCAAATTAACACCATATTAGCAAAAGACCATCACAAAATATACAGCTACATGGAATATAATGAAAACAAGAAAAATATAAAATGTGAAATGACAGACCATACTGTTATGTAGAGTTTGTTTTACTCACTGTAAAATATTTCTCTTTGTGTACCTTGAGAGATACAGGAAGTTTTTTGGAAAAAGTCCACCTGCCAACTTTCTACACCTGGCATGCGAATTGCAAAGTGGTCCAGAACATGAACATTTTGCCTGAGGGAAGACCAAGTCGGGTTCCCTTAGTGCAGGGATTCTCAAACTACGGCCCTCCAGCTTTTGCGGAACTACACATCCCAAGACATTGTAAAACTCCAATATTCACAGACATGACTAGGCATGATGGGAGTTGTAGTTCCTGAACAACTGGAGGGCCGTAGTTTGAAGACCCCTGCCTTAGAGCAACTTCTGGTGCATCCTTGATGATCGATGAAGGCCGTGGCATTGTCGGACTAGTTTCTTGTCAGATAACCAAAAAGTAGAGAGGTCTAGCATTTAAGGGGCAACTTAACTGCCCTGAGTTCCAGAAGGTTGATCCGAAAATGGGCTTCCTCCAAAGACCAAGTACCCGCTGTACCAATAGGGTTTTCAGGACTGCTCCCCAGCCCAAAAGGCTTGCATCCATCATGAGAATTTTCCACAACTGTGGAGGAAAGAACTTCCTTGACTCCAGCGCTGGGTTGGAATTCTACCTTGCTAGGGTAAGTCTGATCTTAGGGATCAGACACAAGGGCTGGTCCAAGGACCATGTCACATGGCTAGAATGTGTCGCAGTGGTCTGGAGTAAAACTTCATGTACAGAATTGCACTGAAGGAGACAACCATGAAACCCAAGACCCTAATGCAAGCATGATTTAAGGGCTTCCTCTGCACCTGGGGGGGGGGGTCATGGCCAGAGAAATTAAATGGTCAACATTTTTTCCTGTGTGAGAAAGTTTATGGACAGGGCCGTGTCCAGTGTCAGACCCCCATTATTCTATGAGATGGGTCCAACGTTTATTTCTTCAGGTAGAGGATCCAGCCAAAGCTCCGCAAAGCCTGTATGGTCTGCTGGATGTGGTCTAAAAGGGACAGGTAGTGCTGGTCTGTTTACATTAGATCGTTTAGGTACCCCACAACATGAATACCCTGAAATGACAGGGCTGGGGCAATCACCTTGGTTAAGACTCGGGGAGCCATGGACAGGCCAAAAGGGAAGGACGACAAACTGGTAAATCTGATCGTCTACTACTATACGCAGATAGCTTTGATCAGATGGAAAAAAAATGGAAAGTTACAGATAGGCATCCGGGATGTTTATTGATGCCCTGGAAAAATGGGGGTGGGGGGGGGGCAATGACTGACATGGCATGTTCCATACAATGCTGCTAAACCCATTTTAACAAGTTAAGTCTTTAGAAGCAGAATGAGTCAAACTCACCCATTAAGATTGGGAACCGGGAATAGGCATTCTCCTGGAGCAACAGGGGTGAAGACTCTGAGAAAAGAGCTGCCTGAAGAGCAGCAAGTAGATCCACCTGCCATGACTGAGGAGGAGACAATTTGAAAATCATGAAGAATAAAGGAGGCAGAATGCAAAACCTCCGTTTGTAGCCCCTGGAAATGAAATTCTGGACCCAGAAGAGAAAACAATAAAATGCATATAAAAGGGAACAAATGAACCTGCTAAAAAATGTGGATTTTTGTCTATGCCATTCTGAGATTTAACAGTTCAACTACACACTAGAACTATTCCTGGCAGGGGGAGGAGGCCTACTTTTCTATGCTGCAGTTTAATAACACCTAAAGGCCTCTCCTGGCTCTTGTGCTGCTTCTCCCCTCTCCTCCTCACTGAGCTCTGATGTACAGAGACTACAAGACTGATTGCAATCAAATTCATGTGTTTCTACGACTTGCAAATAGAAAAGAAAAAAAAAGTTGAAGTAAAGGCTAATACAATTTAGGTTAAAAACGTTGCTTCCGCCTTGATCTGAAGATTCATTTGACCTTTCGGTTACATCATTTTAATTCCTAAATAATTCTTTAACTTGAATTCTCCCCGATTAGGATTTCCCTGCATGCAGCACCTTTCTCCGGAATGTCTGAAGGACTCAATAAGTAAAAAATGTACAATTCCTGTTTTTGCCACTGTTTGGCCAGCAAAAGCTGCAGCAAATAAAATTTTAGCTCCTCATCTTTCTGTTTGCAGTGACTGTAGCTCATAAATTCCATGCATAAAGAATGATAAAATGTGTTACCAAAAGAATCAGATTTTTTTCCTCCTCATACATAGCAGTCACTGCAATTCATAAAAGGAAAAAGGAAGGGGGGGGGGGGGTAGTTGAGTGACCTGCTGGTTGAAGGATAATTAGTCAGATCCTTTGACAACAGCACCTGATTTAAAGACATAGGGGTTGTTTTATTAAAGAAAAATATACTGAGCACTAAAAGTGCACTGCAAGTGCAGGTTCTCTAGATATGAAGGGAAGCTCTAATGATTTCTATCATCCAAACATGTGCAAGCTAAAATGCAGTTTTTTTTATTTTTTTCTTCCTTGCATGCTACCCTCAGATCTAGAGCGGGTGGCACTTGTAGTGCACAGACTATTTACCTTTAGAAAATCAACCCTAATGGACACACCAAGTTTCTTTTCCCTTTCTCTCCTCTCCTTCAATCTTTTTAGGACTGTCTTACCATTTAGGATACAGCAGATTCCTCTACTTGACATTTTATTGTATATCTATATGTTGAATGCTATGGTCGGATACCTCTCTGACATGCAGTTTAACTGGTCCAAGAATCTATAATATTTATGATAAAAGGTTGATGTCTTTATCATACTTATTTCCCTTGGAATGCCGTTTGTCATCTTGATGGATATTTCTTGGAACACTGCTATGTGACTTGTGTTATGATTACAGTACATATACTAGTCCATTTTTGGATGTATCATCCTACTTTATTTTGTCATTGTATATTTTTTTTTTCCTCTATCCTTTTTGCAAAAAAAAAAAAAAAAGTTATAAAATAAAAACTCAAAGGCAGGTCACAAAAAAGTTGCACGATTTGTGCCAAATATATATTTTCATAAATGAGCTTATCAATATTTGGCAAAAATGAGTTGTGCAGTAATGCACCAAGAGGATAATGCGCCAAGATGGGCAAGATAATGGTTTCTTTGCCAAAAAAAAAAAAAAACTATATGTGCTGTGGCATAACAGTTTTTGTGAAATGTTATGCGCCAGAATCAGGTGTGCTGTGTGAGCCTTTGCATCCCTCTACAACTACCAATCATAGTTTATTGGGCCCTTGTGAGGTCTTCTCTGCTGTGGTGCTGTAGAATTTGCTCCTGGAGAGCACCAAAGACGAACTGCTTAGTCAGTCCAATAAGTCTACTATATAGAACCCCTCCTTGTCTCCCAAAACACCTTCTAGTGGCAGAAGGAAGCAGATTCCTAAAGCCTCGTACACACGTACCAATCGTCGGCCGAACGATCGGCCGTCTTATGTCCAGGGCTGTCGTGTCGGTTGAAAACTGCAAAAGACTGCACACGAATTTTGTCAGCCAACAACAGCCGACCGCAGAAGTAATGTCATGGGATGGTTAACTTTCCTTGTCTTTTTTCTTTTCTGAGCATGCCCAGTCTTGCTAATCGGCTGTCTGTCGGCCGAAATCTGTACTGACTGGCTAACAATCGGCCGTTCTGGTAACGGCCAACAAAAATTTTAATGTCTGCACGACAGATTCTGTTCGGCCGAAAATGCGCTGTCGGAAGCAACATACCAACAAGCCTACAATCGGCCGATCGGTCGTCGGCCGAATATTTACGGCCAACAATCGGTACGTGTGTACGGGGCTTTAGTTTTGCAGCACACAGTTCACAAGCAACTAAAGGCTGCAGGTCACAGTGTGCCAAACACATTTTTCCTTTCAAATAAAGCAGAACGTTGTTTGCATTATGTAGAGGCTGCATGGACAAGGAGAGAGAAGGGACCTTCAATGAAAGTTCAGTTATCCTTTAACACTTCTGCTTCAAAGAGATGGTGTTCTAGCTCATATAACCACTAAGGTTTGCTTGAAGTTTGTATTTTACGCTTAAGTTTGCAGAACAGAAACTAGGGAATGAAAAAACAGCCCATATGAAATGGCGTGAAAAACAAAACCTCATGTCTTTCTTTTTTTTGGAACAAATAAACTTAAGCTCAATGAAAGGCAATATGTTATAACCTTAAGATGTCCACCAATGACTTACATCAAAAATCATACGGATTTGAAGAGGGAGGACAGTGACAGAGAGGAGCTCATCGTTGTGCTACTTCTTCTTTCACTGTCCAGTCACAAGTTGGGGTGGGTTCAGGATGACCTAGGCTCAGACTCTAATGGATGTAATCATTCTGAAGTGGTCATCAGACTGAGAACTAATAGCAGAAAAGAAATGCTGTGGGAAAGAGCTCTGGAATGAATATTTATACAACAAAAAAATACTTTCATTTCAGGTTAATAGGTACTTTATTTTTGGATAGAGTCCCGCAGGAAGGGGTCAGATCTAGGAGGAGACTACTTGCGATTTCCTCCAACGCATTAATTTCTGGTGGCAGAAACCACCAGCAGTAAAAGTTACAGTGGTGGCACAAATTGTGGACACTTGGAAATGTTAATGTTTTGCAGCTTTGCAGGCTTATAAGGAAATTATATTTTGCACCAAATACAGCTTTACAGGATAGCCTCCTTTAAAAAAAAACAGTACCGGGGTGATGCCTGTAGCTGCTGCATTATCCCAGAGGTTTTCACACTTTGTGTTCATTTTTTAGACTAAAGTAAATATAACACATATATATATATATATATATATATATATATACATATATACATACATACACACACACACACACACATATATATATTATATATATATATATATATATATATATATATATATATACACACACACACACACACACACACACATACATATATACTTTATATAACAACATTTTCTATAAGCCTGCAAATTTGCAAAACATTAAAATTTCCAAAAGTGTCCACAATTTTTGCCACCACTGTACAATACCTCTTCACACTACACAGGACAGGTGGAATAAGTGAAACTTGCGTGTCTTATAACTGAATCGGTGAGGTCAGAATTATCAAGTACCAATTACTCAGATCTGGGCTCTTTTTTTTTTTTTTTTGCATTAATCACTCACAGTAAACTCAAGGAAGAATCCCTCCCCCCACCAAATAAATAGAATATGTTTCAAATGAATTTTTTTTTTTTAAATTAAGGATATTGAAATATTCACATTAGCTCAGTTGTGACTGGTTCTCTTTAAATACCCTGCTACTATTAGGTAAGCAGATGACTCACTCTTGACAAATAAATGTCAGCCGCATTTCACTATGTTACATTATGCAATAAAAAAGAAAAGCTAAAACGGTTTCATTCACCAACTCTCTAAAAATAACCTACTTATTGCTATAGAAATTATGCTAGGAAAAAAAATAGGTCACATAAATAGAGCTCCTGACTGTATGGGAAGCAAAAAATATGTCTTGGTCACTGTGCTGCCACTAAAGAGTACTGTTACTGCTTCAACACGCCACATACGTTGACTAGAACCATGTAACCTGTAGCTCTTCAAATGGTTTGAAACTGAAAGTCCTAGGCAGAGGAAAAAGAGCGCTTGAGTTGTACTTGCCAAACTTTCCTCTTGGGTGATGTTACAGGTAATATTTTGCTAAACTCTAAATTAGTCCAAAAACTGCAGCTTCATGTAGTTGTAACCCTAAAAAAACAAAACAAAAAAAAAAAACGGATCCTGTTTCTTTAAAGCGCAATTTTTTTTTTTTCCCCAACAAAAGTAAACATTCCCCTCTGGGTGATCTCTGTACATTGGAAGGATTTTAACAAATGTTGTTGCAGATTCCTACCTTTTGTTATTCTGAAGAAATCAGTTTGTTCCTCTGTGCTGAGTGGGTGTAATGGGAGTGGTTTCATAATCATTTATCAGCTGTGGCAGCCGCAAGGCTCTAATGAGGAAATCTGCTGAGCCTGCATTCCTTTAGACATGTTCCTATTGGGGATGCCAGAAATCTGACTTGTATCTTAGGCAGGCTTCTGGGAAAAATTGGTGAGCCAATCACACAGCAGGAAATTTGGTTTCTGGGGTGTGGTCAGTATACATTCTGTGTACAAAACAGCTCCAGGTGGCCATATTGCATTTTCAGAAAATTACAACAGCTGCAGATTGAAAAGGAGAGGTCATTTTAAACAACATTAAATTATAATATGATTTGTGTCGCAATTGTATACGCTATATATTTTTTTTCTTTATTTGCCCACGAAAGAGCAGTTACCCTTTAAAGCAAGGGTGTCCAACCTTTTGGGTTCTCTGGGCCACATTGAGTGTAGAGAAATTTTCTCGGGCCGCATATAAAATATATACTATAGTTGAGGTATAGAAGTAATAAAACGAGGCTGCGCCCTTTCCCACGCCGTCGCCCCCCCCCCTCGCACTAATTTAACACGACTAGAGGATGATCAAATAAAATTAAAAGTATACAGAGGTTTACTTCTTCTGAGAGATATTAAGGGAACACTCTAACCTCCATGACCACTTCAGTGATTTGAAGTGGTCATGGTGGGAGGAGTCAGAATCACTGCACATGCTGGGATATATACAGTTATGTGCGGGGGGGGGGGGGGGGGGGGGGCTAGTTGCACCCCTAGCACATGCGACTTAGGCAGCCAGAAAATGTCATGTCCTGTACATGTATGAACAAGGACATGACATATTATGACAAAACACAACTAAAAAACATATTGCAACAATTTACACACGCTAATGCACATACCTTTTCTACTTATTTTGCAGACTGCTGGCGGTTACTGCTGCTGGTGGTTACGGCTACGGGCGGGTAATGCTGCTGGTGGTTACTGCTACGGGCGGGTAATGCTGGTGGGTAGTGCTGGCGGTTACTGCTGTCAGGTAGTGCTGGCCCATCAATGTCCATCAATTCAGCCTCACCAGTGTCCATAAATGCAGCCTTACCAGTGTCCATCAATACAGTCTGATCAGTGCCCATCAGCTCATCCTCATCAGTGCCCATCAATGCAGCTTGATCAATGCCCATAAGCTCAGAATCACCAGTGTCCATAAATGCAGCCTGTTCAGTGCATGGGGATTAGAGAGAGGAGAGCCGCCGGATTACACAGTGTGCGGTCTATCATAGAAAAGTCACTGTTTAGATGACTCAGAGTGTAAAATCTGTAAGCATACTGGAGAACGTATGGATGCAAAAACACTCTAATACAGAGGGTACAATGTCCTTGAAATGTCCATATAACATCCAGGAATTCGTGCAGTAACTACTGGATCACCATCCACCACCAAGTGTCACATCTAGAGGTTAGTAGAAGTGGCAACTCACCAGAACAAATGGCTCAAGTGTTCTCACACAAGAGCATCATAAGCAGGAATCATAAGCCGAACAGGTGCATATGGAAAAACTGGATTGTTCACCACTGCTGCATAAACAGGTCACCTCCTTACAATCCCCTCGGTCCAAATGGTGTCATATAAAGAAAAAATGGCTCCAATAGTGGAGTACCGTAAAACGAAATGAACTTTATTAAAAAGATGAATAACACTCACATAATAAGCGTAAGAATAGGCTCGGAGTACAAAGTAAACGGCCCGGTAGGATACCTCCCTCGTGCAGTCCGCCGGGCTAACTCCATGCCAGCCCAGTTACTTCCGGGTAGGTCCTCCGCCATGTCACATGATGTCGGATGCGTCGTCTGGTCATGCCCCAACGCGTTTCGTCATTTCCGACTTCAACTGGGGGCGTGACCAAGACAACAACATCCGGCATCTAAATACCCCTGCTGGAACGCACTGCGACCAATCGGCACCAAGGCAAGCCGACCGGAAGGAAACCAGCGCTTCCACCAGCGGAAGTCCAACATCAGTAACACCATTGAAAGTACCCATTTAATTAGGATCAACACCGTGACACCATCGATGCTAACAAACACCGGAAGTGCCCCTCGAGATGATCGACGGGAAACTAAGAAAAATAAATAAATTGATTTTACATAAGGAAAAAATGACGCTATTAATAAATAGTATCCTTCCGGGGGTTTAACCCATGCGGCCATGCAGTCTGCAGAGCATTACCATACATAAACATCAACAAACAGCACATGATAAAAATGGACCGAGGGGATTGTAAGGAGGTGACCTGTTTATGCAGCAGTGGTCAACAATCCAGTTTTTCCATATGCACCTGTTCAGCTTATGATTCCTGCTTATGTTGCTCTTGTGTGAACACTTGAGCCATTTGTTCTGGTGAGTTGCCACTTCTACTAACCTCTAGATGTGACACTTGGTGGTGGATGGTGATCCAGTAGTTACTGCACGAATTCCTGGATGTTATATAGACATTTCAAGGACATTGTACCCTCTGTATTAGAGTGTTTTTGCATCCATACGTTCTCCAGTATGCTTACAGATTTTACACTCTGAGTCATCTAAACAGTGACTTTTTTGCGCTACTAATCTTTTTCACATGCATTCTCAAATATTCTCCGTTATTTGTTAAAGTAGCAGCAGCTTTTATATATTTTAGCAGTATATTTACTGACTCCTCCTAATAAGCGCGAAGATATCTCGCTGACAGTGTGTGTCCAGGTATATTTTATTTATTGTGTCTATCATAGAAGCCAATCCAGGAGGCAGGACGTCACATGACAGCGGCCTCCGGGTAAGTGGGAGATCCCCGCTCTGTGTAATCCGGCAGCGCTCACCCCCCCCCCCCTTCCCCTCTAAAACAGTCCAATGGGTCCAGCGGGACCCATGGTAGGGTTGGCCCTGGAGGCCCCTCTGCCCCAGCTTGCGGTGTACCCGCCCAGGATCAGCCCTGCAAAGCGGGACAAAACTAGGGACATCTGGTCACCCTAGGCTAGTGGACAGCAGGTCCCACAGGCCATGGTCAGCTTCCAGAAGAAACAGGGCTTGGCCAGCATCCAGCAGGACCCAAAAGTCAGTGGAAAGCAGGACCCAAATGTCAGTGGACAGCTCCCAGCTTGACCCACAGCCAGTGGGTCCTGCTGGGAGCTGGCCACAGACCTGTGGGTCCTGCTGGTCCCTGACCTGTGGGTCCTGCTGGTTGCTGGCCATGACCTGTGGGTCCTGCTGGTCACTGACCTGTGGGTCCAGCTGGCCCCTAGCCATGGTCTGTGAATCCAGTTGGCCACTGACCTTTGGGTCCTGCAGGCCACTGACCTGTGGGTCTTGCTGGTCACTAATCGGATGGTCCCACTAGCCTGTAGGTTCTGCTGGGAGCTGGCCATGGACTGTGGGTCACAGGCCACTGCCAGTGGCCAGCAGGACCCACAGGCCGTGGCTAGCGGCCAGCTGGACCCACAGTAGGCCATGGCCCATGGGTCCTACTGGCCACTGGCAGTGGCCTGTGACCCACAGTCCATGGCCAGCTCCCAGCAGGACCCACAGTGTTGAGGGCTATTTTGAGGTTACTGGGTGGGCACTGGGGCAGGGTAAATGGGGGAGGGAGATAGATGGGATGATCATGTAGGGGTCGGCTGGGGATGTCAGGGTCTCTCACATCAGTGATGGCAGCTGCCAGCGCTCAGTTCCAGGTACTCACACGGCCTCCTCCAGTCCTGGGGGGGGGGGGGGGTTGATGCTCTTGGAGTCAAATACAGTTGCAGCCAGCATTCAGCCCCGCAGCCCGAGCCAGTCACATTTGTCCCGACTCCCTTGCGTGCCCTTCCTCTGCCTGCCTTCAGTGCTGAAATGCCAGAGCAGGTTAATGGAAGCTGGTTAAGGCATGTGTAATGTACCGATTCCTAGTGAACGTAGAGCTCAGAGGGATAGATAACCAGGAATCGGCACATTACACCTGCCTCAACCAGCTTCCATTCACCTGATCTGGCATTCCAGCGCTGCACCACGGAAGACTCTTTCATTGTGTCATTATAAATTGTGGCTCTTCCTTTGGACATCTTTGTTCAGTGTGAATTTGTGAGCCTAAGAATGTAATTTGCATTTATGGGTGCCTGTCGAGCGTAGCATTTATTGCTATTTGTCCCGACTCCCTTGCGTGCCCTTCCTCTGCCTGCCTCTGGCACGACTTCCTCCGAATCAAAAACTACAAGTCCCATAATGCAATGGTTGGCCGCTGCGGCCCTGCCGCGACTTCCTACGAATCAAAAACTACAATTCCCATAATGCAATTGTAGGCCGCGCGGCCCTGGCGCAACTTCCTCCGAATTAAAAAAAAAAAATTATATCACTAGGCAGTGGGCCGCATTGCCTGCGGTCCCGGGCTGCATGCGGCCCGCGGGCCGCAGGTTGGACATGCCTGCTTTAAAGCATGAACAACAGCACAGTTCTTGTGCTGTGCAATTTGGCCCTTTGTATCATCTAAAATACCTGGTTGATTCTGCCTGGTGCTGTCCTCCCCTTTGTAAACTGACCATGTTTATCATGGCTGCTGATCCATGATACCGTGGTCAGTTTACATGCCTCTGTCATCCTGCTGTCTCTCCTTGCTCCCTCTCTCCCCCTTCAACCCTGCCTGTCAGCTAGTGACAGTCCTGATCTGCGCCCCCTCCCCTCTTGCTGCTATCATAAATGTATGTTATTCCTACAATCCCCTGTGTTACATTAAAGAGGAGCTCCAGGCTCCATCAGAAAAAACTAAAAGCCAGCAGCTACATCTTTTAATATTAAGACACTTACCTGTCAACAAATCCAGTGTCTTTACCGCAGCCGATTTTTCAATCAGCTCTCAGGTGCTGTCACCGCCATTTCTTGAAAGGGAAACCGGCAGTGAAGCCTTGCAGCTTCACAGACAGCTCCCTACTGCACATGCGTGAAGCACGCTGCGCTTTGTGAATGGCCTGGCGGCGGGAGAAAGAGGGGGCCGAACTTCCAGGTGACTTTGCCGTGGCTGAAGTCATCAGGAAGTCACAACAATGGTACCCGCAACCCCCCCCCCCCCCCCACCCCTCCCGAAAGGTGCCAAATGTGGCAGCAGTGGGGAGGAGGAAGCAAACAAGTGGAGCTTTCCTTCTTTCCTTTTTCCGCTTTAAGTTATGTGCTCCAGTGTACGGTATGTGCTTTTTAAAAAAATATGCAGCTTTATATTTTATTTCACAGAGCCGCTCGGTGCTCACATGACTGCCAGCCGATCTCTTCTCCTGGCTGGCGTCAGTGGGGGATTCTCAGCCCTTCCAGCAGTAGTTATCAGATAGAGGAGAGAAGCAGGCAGTCACATATAAATTGCAATAAAAAAAAAAAAAAAAAAGCACATACACCGGGGCACATAATATAATGTAACACAGTGGCTTTACAACTACTTTAACTTATATTCACAATACAGATTGCTCATACGGTACCGCAAGTTATTGCAAAAGACATCCCATTTTTTAGCGTTACCACATTCCCTATTATTCTGCAATAAGTCTAATTGCCGGCATAAACAGATTCCTCTCCTACATGTAAAAAACATTTTTTTTTGGCTAGAAAATGAATCCCAAACATATATATTTTTTTTTCAGTAGAGACCCTAGCGAATAAAATGGCTGTCATTGCAATTTTTTAAATCACACGGTATTTGCACAGCAATTTTTTAAACGCAAAAAAAAAAAAATAATAGGTGGAAGGAAATCAAATCACTTGATTCCCCAATCAATACAGTCAGTGTTGATAGGGGAATGCCTCCTGCAGCGCTATTGTGTTCTGCCGGCAAGGGGGGGAGGGGGGCAGGGGAGATGCGGGGAGTCATCTGGCCAGCAGAACACAATTACTGCCAGGGGCTATAGCCTCTGGCTGTAATCGTATGTAAAAGAACCAAAAGGGTGGATGTACCAAAGTTTTTTTTTTTTTCATTCAATACGTTTTTATTGAGTTTTTACATAAGAAAATATAATCAGAACAAACACAACAGAAATTCCAGATTTTCAACAGGTTCCAATGCATGAACACAGATACATGAACAAAAACAAAAAAACTGGTGATTGGTACAGTATTAGACAATCAGAAGTATCAGGAATAACCAAAGCATTACAGGTTGTAAAGAGGTATGACAAATGAAAAGAGAGTAGCACTATATAACCTTAATTTGATATTAGTTATGTTCTTGCTTGGAAGTAGAACGGGAGTGGAAATCTCGTACCATCCCGGACCTAGAACCCTAAGGAGCATTGTCACTAGGTCCGGTCTGAGGGAGCTCCCCCACCCCCATTAGGGTCAATAGGCAAGGTACTATTATTTCAAGAGAGTCTTAATGCCTGATTCAGATAGGGCCAGCATTCCCAGGACTTTTGGAATTTTTTATATGACAGGGAATTGATTGCTAGAGATTTCTCTAGGAGACAGTTGTCATTAACAAGAGATATTACCTCAGATAGATTGGGAGTGGTAGTAGATCTCCAATTGCGGAGAATAAGGGTCCTGGCTGCTAACAGTATGTGAGTTATCATTTGTCTATGGTTGTGAGGGTATAGGTCAATGTTAATATTTAATATTGCCAGTTCTGGGTTTGGGGGTGAAAGTACTCCTGTGCAGGAGGAGATACACTGGAATATTTTATGCCAAAAACTCGAGTGATGCGCAGCCCCACAGGATGTGATGCAAGGTACCCGTTTTGCCGCATTCCCTACAACAGAGTGAGGGTATTGACGGTGCCATCTTGGCCAGCCTGTATGGAGTGTAATACCATCTATTGACAATTTTAACTGTAGTTTCCCAGTGGTTAGTGCATTTAGAAAATTTATATATAGAGCACAGTGCTGTATGCCACTGTTTGAAAGTGAGATTTGGCTTCAGATCTTTCTCCCATTTAAGCATATTTACAGTCTTCTGGGAGGGTGTATCCCCTGTTAGGATATTATAGAAGGTAGATATGCCTTTATTAGCTGGGGGGTTTGATACCAGGAAGTTCCATGTGGTTAAATTAACATGGGTGGAGGTTAGGGAGTGTTTCCCAAGTGGAAAAAGTATTCTTGATAGAGTCAATGATGTGTCGGGCAATAGGTTAAATTCTGACATTATGTCTTCTCTGCTTTTGAGACATAGAGGTGACCGGAGTTGTGAGATTTGTGTTAGTCCTAGGGTTTTTAATTTGGAGACGTTCAGGTTACTGTATATAGTCGTGAGGGTAGAGGTTGTACCAAAGTTGATCAATGGATCGCCTTTGGTACAATCAGCTGGCCAATATATGGATTGAATCACAGACATTCCCTGCTGAACCAGTTGAATTTAAAACTAGGTATGGCAGGCTTAAGCTTCTATATAGATCAGCAGTTGCCATGGTGCTACACAAGTGTTCCGCTATGATATTTGAGGGCTTGAAAGATTGGTTGAGAGTTGGCATAAGCACATTTTGGCATTTAAATTTTCAAAAGAAACAATAAAAAAAAGCTTTTGGAACCCACCTGTTTTCCCCCCAAACATTCGTATTCCAAGATATTTTCTCTTCATTTGTCCCATCGAAATGAATAGTCACATTTTTTCCTTAAATTTCTGAAAGGCAGAAATAATAAAACTAAAGCATAATCCACATCTGAAACATTCAAATTATGGGCTTAAAAAAAAAATGCTCATACAGGCATTGAGTTTTTTTTTTTTTAATGACTGTAAATGCATTTCGTTATTGTGTTTATAGGCATATTAAGGCTGGGTTCAAACTAATGCAGCCACATCGCATGTCATTTGTACAGAAATCGCACTGAATTCCCCGTACAAATGACATGCAAATTCAGTGCAGTGCAAATTGAGCCAAAACGTATGGGCCAATTCGCACTGGACCCGCACAAAAAACACGCAGGACCCTTTTTTTAAACCGTCCTGATATCAGATTGCATGGGTATCCAGACACATGCGATCCGATTTCACAGTTTGCACTGTGTTCTGTGAACTGATTTGGGGGTGTCATTACCTTTATATTGACACTCAGTGGTTTGCAGAACGCAGTATGAATTTCCTGAGATTCTGATGCAGGGTGGTAATTACACAGGAGTCGCTGTGTTTCCCGCATCGCATCAGTGTGAACCCAGCCTACGAGGAGCATTTACAGGCAGAAAAAAAAAAAAAAACACAAGGGGCATTCTGAGAGGAGTTTATGGACATAATCAACATGCAGAAACACACGTATACGCGCAATAAATTAACATACTGGCCAATAGAATTATATTTATGCTCAATGACATACACGAACAAACATCTGTACAAGTTCTGGCAGAAGATATCCAGCATATTTTGAGCACACATTCATACACCAATGTGCATGATGCCGAAGGAATAATTATTTCAAAGCAAATCATTTAGTTGCCATGTTCTTCTGGGACAACCAACAAAATACACTATATGTGGAAAAAGAACCATGTGCTCCCTCAATGTGGACTGCACCCTCCCAATTTCTGCTCAAATCCTGCATTGTTAATGAAAAATCTTCTTTACTAGATGGAAGTTTCCAGGAGAGGCTGCTGATAAAAGCATAACTGCACTTTAATGCAAGGATTTCTGTAGTGGAGAAGGGTAGAATCATGGTGTCTGTCACTTCTCCAATCACAGAAAGCCTAGCATTTAGCAAAACACAAATAAAAGGCTTTTTCTGAATGGAGGATGTATACAATGAGCGACCTGCTATGACCTGGACATCCAAAACTACAATTTTCAGCATTGGAGGTTATCACTTAGAGTACTGTGGAGGTTGAATGAACCGATCAGTTTTATCAAATGGAACAGCAGACAAAGTGCTTTTTTAAAATGAGATTGTGCCAAGTAAATAAGACACCCAACATGTAGTCTTAAAATTATGTGCGCCCCCTTGAAACCTTAAAATGGAAATAAACTTTAATACCCTAGATTTTTCATATGCCACCCTGAAAAAGCCCCAACAGATCATCAGTTTAGAGGTGACCATAAATAATGGGCCTGGAATTACTGCTTTCACTCTGGTGTGAGTGACAGTATTTGTGTGTAGCACAATCAATGTTTTTGTGTGTACGCTCCGTCTGATGCATGCATTTACGTTCATACATGTATGTAGGGGGCCTCATTTTAATTTTCTTAAGTGCTTGGGCGTTTTTTCACTTAAAAGTCTGATGCATTTTTTTGGTAACAGGTTCTTTTTTAACCACTTTAAGACTGGAAGATTTGACCCCCTTTCTGACCAGGCCCTATTTTGTGATTCGGCACTGCGTTATTTTAACAGACAATTGCGCGGTCGTGCAACACTGCATCTAAACAAAATTTACATCTTTTTTTTCCCACAAATAGAGCTTTCTTTTGGTGGTATTTGATCACCTGTGCATTTTTAATTTCTGCGCTATAAACAAAAAAAAAAGCGACAATTTAAAAAAAAAAAAAAAAACTGTTTTTAACATTCTGCTATATAATATTCCCCAAAAAAAATAAAAAATCAAAATTTACCATTTTAGGCCAACTTGTTTTCTGCTACATATTTTTGGTAAATTGCAATAAGGCTATTTTGATTGG
The DNA here is from genome assembly GCF_965119305.1 of Pelophylax lessonae. Taxonomy (NCBI): domain Eukaryota; kingdom Metazoa; phylum Chordata; class Amphibia; order Anura; family Ranidae; genus Pelophylax; species Pelophylax lessonae. The sequence goes on from NC_138773.1 coordinate 282,175,064, forward strand.
TTTGCGCAAACGCTATCGCGTTTACTAACTACGGGAAAGATTTAGGTCATTATTGTTTTTTTTTTTTCTTTACTACAAATGTCGGAGATCTGCGATTTTTTTGCGGGACTGCGACAGACAGATCGGACCCCCAACTGACATTTTTGACACTTTTAGGGGGACCAGTGACATTACTACAGTAATCAGTGCTATAAATATGCACTGTTACTGTAATAATGATACTGGCAGGGAAGAGGTTAACCCTATGGGTGATCAAAGGGTTAATGTATGCCACATGCTTACTGATGTGTGTGTGTGTTTGTGTGTGTGTGGGGGGCCTGGGGGGGGTGGTTCTGTGACACAGAGATCGCAGGTTCTGAATCCTGTGATCTTTCCCTGTCTGTCACTGAGAAGATCCTCCTGCTTTGTTTACATAAGCAGGCGGGTCTTCTCACACTTTCCCCAAAGATCGGGGAAGGGAGGCGAAGATCGCCACCTCTCCTCCTCTGGCCCGACTCCTGCTGTGTCTACACACGGCACGCGACGCTGAGACCACAAAGTCCAGCGACGTAGGTCTACGTCGCTGGACCCAGGGGAGCCGACCTGCCGCAGTAGTATCACTGTGAGCGGTCGGCAGGTGGTTAATAAGACATCAGGGGTCTAGAAGACCACTGTCACACTGCCTTTGTTATTACTGCTATGCTGGCTGGCAAAAGTAACACAGGGTCCCAGAAGTCATGTTTCACTCACTTCTGCGGCAGTAACAAAAAGTGAAGAACAGCTGGTCTCCCTCCCCTCTACCTGATGGCATTCGCCAAGCCGGTCCCAGGAAACATTGGAGGGGCACGTGCAGGGGTTTGTGGTATGGGTGGGGAATGAGGGATGTGTGGAAAATATACAACGGCCAGATCGCTTTGGTCTTACAGCCATTGATCAGCTGGTCAGATTTACATACACTGTGTGTAAAACCCCCCCCCACTACCACCAACATAGTTCCTAGTCCAGTTTCAGTAATAGGGTAAATATAGGCTTGAATTAAAAAAGTAAAGGTTTGCTAAGCTATAGAGAACATCTAGAAATATGAATTGTGCCAAGTGGTACCCTGAACAATCTAATTTTCCTCCTATGGGCTCATGTACACAGGGCATTTGATAACCTTTTCTGAACAACCGAAACTGTTGGTGAAAAATGTCTGTTTTATAGCTTTTACATACTGAGTTTATGAGAGTTTAGTAGCAGTTATAAGCATTTGAGGTTAGAGGCGTTATTTTTTTTTTTTAAAGATAACCTCAGGAGACCCTCCAAAATGCATGGAAAACAAGTCAATTATCAATTATTTCAGCCATTCTGTGAGAAGAGAGAGAGTAGCAGCAGAGATCGCAGTGTGCTTGTAGATAGCAGTCTTATTTTTGTGTTTTCACTATGGATCCAATCATGAGCATGTGTGAGGAAATGCTCATGATGTTGCTGAGGCTCAGAAGACGTAGAAAATTGGGTAAGAGGACCAGAGTTTGTTGCTACTGGACTCATCCATTGATGCAGGCAACCGCATGAGGTCAAATGTGTTTTTTTTTTTTTTTCAACATTTTTCTATGTTCAAAAAGTATCAGAAATGTTTTCCACTTTAAAAACGCATTATAAACATAAATGCAGTTTGCCGCATTTACATGCATTTGGCGTTTGAAATGCCAGTAAACTACAGTCATGAAAGCGATTTTTCTGCTTTCAAAAAAATACCTGTAACCTCAACTGCCTCTCAACTACTATAAACCATTGAGTGTACATGTACACATAGGATAACAGAAGGGAGTTTAGGGGCTGCTGAAAAAACAACTGCTCCTAGACTTCAGTTTAGTAGCTTTAGGGCTCTTTCACACTAGGAGTCAGTCATCTCAGTTTATCTCAGCGGGGATCGATACACTGATCCCCCGCTGAGCAGGAGAATGACAGCTGTGTCTGCACGCTGTGTGCAGACACAGCTGTCAGGTCCCCATGCATCTATATGGGGGAATCAGATGGTAACGGACCGTCTGTCCGTTCTCATCTGATCCGATGGACGGATGGAAAATAGGGTTTCCATCCGTACAGATTTGACGATCGGATGTCAGCGGACATGTCTCCACTGACACCCGATGCCCCATAGACATGCATGGGGTGTGTGAAAGGGCCCTTACTGTATGTGAGGCCTAAAAGTAGCAATGCACTTGTCATGCACTCAGCCTCATAGCTGTATATTGGCAGTATAGGATCATTCAAGGCACTGCTGCCTCTGATAATCTCATGAGATTTGCAGTGACCATATCACGTTGTACAACACCTAACAATTGCTGTTGAGACCTGGGGGAATACATTTATTTTATTGCCTAAAGAGATCAAACAAGCTGTTAAAACAAAGCACAATGTTGTAGACAATATTCGGTAGTAGAAATTAGTCATTTAGAGTTGTGTTCACTGGTACATACAGTATCTCAAATTTAGTACACCCCTCACATTTTTGTAAATATTATTATATCTTTTCATTTGACAACACTGAAGAAATTACACTTTGCTACAATGTAAAGTAGTGAGTGTACAGCTTGTATAACAGTGTAAATTTGCTGTCCCCTCCTAATTACGCAACACACAGCCATTAATGTCTAAACCACTAGCAACAAAAGTTGTGTGGCAACCAATATTTTCCAGCACTGCCTTAATCCTCTTGGGCATGAAGTTTACCAGAGCTTCACAGGTTGCCACTGGAGTCCTCTCCCACTCCTCCATCACGACATCACGGAGCTGGTGAATGTTAGAGACCTTGCACTCCTCCACCTTCTGTGGAGGATGCTCCACCTGACAGATGCTCAATAGGGTTTAGGTCTGAAGACATGCTTGGCCAGTGCATCACCTTTACCCTCAGCTTCTTTAGAAAGGTGTATTGGTAGTTTTGGAGGTGTGTTTGGGGTTATGTTGGAATACTGCCCTGTCTCTGAAGAGAGGGGATCATGCTCTGCTTCAGTTTGTCACAGTACATGTTGGCATTCATGGTTCCCTCAATGAACTGTAGCTCCCCAGTGCTGGCAGCACTCATGCAGTCCCAGACCATGACACTCCCACCCCCGTGCTTGACTGTAGGCAAGACACACTTGTCTTTGTACTCCTCACCTGGTTGCCGCCACACACGCTTGACACCATCTGAACCAAAAAAAATGTATCTTGGTCTCATCACACCACAGGATATGGTTCCAGTAATCCATGTCCTTAGTCTACTTGTCTTCAGCAAACGGTTTGCAGGCTTTCTTGTGCATCATCTTTAGAAGAGGCTTCCTTCTGGGATGCAGCCATGAAGACCAATTTGATGCGGTGTGTGGCGTATGGTCTGAGCACTGACATGCTGACCACCCCCCATGCCTTCAACCTCCGCAGCAATGCTGGCAGCACTCATACGTCTATTTCTCAAAGACAATCTCTGGATATGACGCTGAGCGTGTACCATCAACTTCTTTGGTGAACCATGGCGAGGCCTGTTCTGAGGGGAACCTATCCTGTTAAACCGCCTTTATGGTATTGGCCACCGTGAAGCAGCTCAGTTTCAGGGTTTTGGCAATCTTCTTATAGCCTAGGCCATCTTTATGTAGAGCAACAATTTTTTTTTTTCCCAGATCCCCAGAGAGTTCTTTGCCATGAGGTGCCATGTTGAACTTCCAGTGACCAGTATGAGAGAGTGAGAGCAATAACGTCAAATTTAACACAACTTCTCCCCATTCGCACCTGAGACCTTGTAAAACTAACGAGTCACATGACACCAGGGAGGGAAAATTACTAATTAGGCCCAATTTGGACATTGTCACTTGGGGGAGTACTCACTTTTGTTGCCAGTGGTTTAGACATTAATGGCTGTGTGTTGAGGTATTTTGAGGAGACAGCAAATTTTGTAAGGCTTCTTTCACACGGTCCGCCTCCGCAGGCGGATCCGTGTTGCTCAGCGGGGATCGATCCGCGATCCCCGCTGAGCCGGGCGGATGACAGCTCCGTCTCCGCTTGCAGAGCGGAGAGGGAGGTATCTCAGCACCCGCTGCCCTCTATGGGGGATCGGAGGAGAGCGGACCGCCTGTCCGCTCTCATCAGATCCGCTCCGCTCCGATTACTGAACGGATGGAAAAATAGGGTTTCCATCCGTCCAGATTTCAGCACAGGATCGGATGCGGGTGGCAGCGGGTGGCAGCGGAGGTGACCTCCGCTGACACCCGCTGCCCCATAGAGCTGCATGGAGGATCCGATCAGATCCACCTAAAAAACTGACAGGCGGATCTGATCGGACCGCCCGTGTGAAAGAGCCCTTATAAAAGCTGTACAATTACTACTTTGCATTGTAGCAAAGTGTCATTTCTTCAGTGTTGTCACATGAAAATATATAATAAAATATTTACAAAAACGTGAAGGGTGTTCTCACTGTTGTGAGATACGGTATATGCATATACACAAATTATTTGGTATTCAAGTGTTCACAATTTATCACAAGACCAAATCCCTATGATTCTGATAGCATGCTCGGCCCTGGAACGAACCAGAAGCAGCATTTTCTCCAGGAAAGGAAACCAATTTGGCCCCTTTTTTTTTTCTCTTTTTCAGTCAATTCCAGCAAGACATAACAAATCTTCATGTGTACATTTAACTTTAGGTCCACTTTAATAGTAACCTTCAATGGCCTTGTGCAGCTCACAATTACAATGGATAGAGCATGTTCGCAAATCCTGATTTTATGCAGGTTTACTAGTAATTTTTATCCTGGCTGGAGCTGACCTGTACCCATCCATCATTTTTTCTGGCTGCTGGGGAAAATCAAAGCCCCTGGAGCTAGCATAAGAATATTTTTAACTCACATCCGATAGAAGTGCTTGTGCAGATGTCAAACGTCCGTATGGAGAATTTATATGCAGGATTCATACCGATGTTTGTGCCAACAACAATGCAGCACTACAGCACAAACTGTCAAACAATGACTTATGCGATTCTGCACATGAACTTATTCTGAGGATATTACATTAATAATATATAAATCAAAATCTGCATTTCACAATACGAACAATCTATATAAAAGCAAGAACACTGCAGAAGGAGCTGGAATTCTACATACCGGAGGAAACCAAGGTTTCTCATAGCAACTAGATACTTTAAAGTGAACTTTCCTAGGAAATTAGGGCTGTAATGAGACTGGCTGCTTTAGGAAAAGCTTGATGCAAAGATGAATAGATTCTGATATTAAACAATTCTGATACAGGGATTAATGATTTTCCCTGTATCCTTGCAATGCTGGAGTCCCACTGCAGACATGATCAGAAGTTTTTATGCTCTCTTGCACTCATCAGTTTCCTTTGCACAAAGTTCCAAGTAGAAGTCGATGCTTTTCAAAAACTCGATCGCCATAAAATTAATAAACAGCACACAGAGGAGTGCCTAACTTTTCATTGCTGTAAAAGCACTGCTCAAGCTTCAAAAAAAAAAAAAAAAAACTTGCCCCCCCCCCCACCCCCACCTCCCTTGCTGGCTGGTGAGGACCACCACAGTAATGATTAAACAGTTAGCACAGGAGCTAGTCCCATGCTTTTTTTTTTTTTTATCATCATTTTAGTTGAAGTGGACAGGGGTTAGAACACCTGTCAGGTTCTTATTACTGCATGTATCCCCTTTAACCACATACTGCCCGCCCACCGTCAAATGACGGCGGAGCGGTGCAGCTATTGTTCTGGGACACCGTCATACAACGGCACACCAGAATGGCCTCTCTTGCGCACCCATGTGGGCTCGCAGTGCGGCGATCGTGGCGCGCCATTTTGCTAGGACACTGCGCGACCCTGATCTTGGTAAAGAGCCAATGACATGGCTCTTTACCCATGTGATTGGCTGGGTCTAATCAAAGCCAGTCACATGTAAATGACGAAGTGCCGTTTATCGGCTCTCCTCACCTCACACTGTCAGAGTGTGAGGTGAGGAGAGCTGATCAGTGGCACCTCCTCACAGGGGAGACCAGGACAGGTAATCAGGGCACTGATCATCAGTGCCCTGATTACAGAAAAGTGAAATAGAGTGCCAATACGTGCCCACCATCAGTGCCCATAGTGTTGCCAGTCAGTGCCTGCTCATCTAGGCACTGATGGTGCTGCCCATTAGTGTCCATCAGTACCGCCTACCAGTGCTCATCAGTGCTGCCTATCAGTGCAGCATAAAGGTACCTCATCAGTGCCGCCTCATCAGCACACATCAGTGGAGAAAAAAATTATTTTCAAAATTTACTCACAAAAAATAGGAAAACTTTTTTTTTTTTCAAAATGTTTTTCTTTTTTTTTTGTAAGAAATAAAAAAACCCAGCAGTGATTAAATACCACCAAAAGAAAGCTCTATTTGTGTGAAAAAAAATGATAAAAATTTCATATGGGTACAGTGTAGCATGATCGTGCAATTTTCATTCAAAGCGTGACCGCGCTGAAAGCTGAAAATTGGCCTGGGCAGGAAGGGGGTGAAAGTGCCCTGTATTGTAGTTAAGGATCTTGATTTTTCCTGGTGATCGTTAGTGTCAGTAGCGTGTGAAAGAAAATCCCAAATTTTGGGTTGTCACCAAAGCAGGAATAGAGTAGAAATTTTACAATGGGAGCATTAGTTCTGGCGACCCCGTGACTACCAGGGATTCCCTCACATCCTGTATTGGCTATGGGACAGGAAGTATAAGGAAAGCTCCCTAATGAAACTCAAATGGCAAAAAAAGAAAAAAAACACAGGGGTTATAACGCACCCTTACACTATTAAAAAAAAAAACCCACTCTTTGCTGATGTCACAGAAGTCAGGTCCAGGCACGGCATCATCATGACAATGGAAGTCGGGATCCGCCAAGTGCTTGGACCGACACCCGGCTCAGCCTCTCAGCGAGCCCCTCCACAGCGCTCCAATGAGTGAGGAGGGAGCAGAGCAGAGAGCTGTTGACTGAAAGTCAGAAGCTCTCTGCACGTATGCAGTGTAGAGGCGCCGGGGGAGCGATGCTGCATACACCTAGGTAAGTATAAATCTAAATAAAAAAAGAAGGAAACCCCCATACATCTCTTTTATGCTTAAAGTTTAACCACTCTGCAACCGCTCACAGTAATACTACTGCGGCAGAGTGGTTCGTTATCGTCCAGCCACGTAGTATTAACGTGACTGGACACTCCCCCTTCTGGGCGGCGCTTGCGCGCCGCCGGAGGCTCGCTCCCGCTGTTTTCATTCACAGCGGGAGTCGGGCCAGGGGAGGAGCAGCGGCGATCGCCGCTGCTCTTACCCGATCGTCGGGGATCGAGTCTGGAGATCCGCCCGCTGTGTGTAAACACAGCGGGCGGATCTCCATAGTGACAGGGAGTGACAGATCGGACTGTTCAGCATAGCTGGACATCCGATCTGTCCATGAATCACATAGTCACCTCCCCCCCTACACGTCAGTAAGCACCAGGCATACATTAACCCCTCCCTCTCCAATAAAATTAACCCCTTCCCTGCCAGTGTCATTTTTACAGTAACAGTGCATATATATAGCACTGATTACTGCAGTAATGTCACTGGTACCCCCAAAAGTGTCAAAAATGTCAGTCAGGGGTCCGGTCTGTCCGCCGCAATGTCGCAGTCCCGCAAAAAAAAAAAATCGCCGCCATTACGCGTTAAAAAAAAAACACCAAAAATGACAGAAATCTTTCCCTTTGTTAGTAAACGCAATAACTTTTGCGCAAACCAATCAAAATACGCTTATTGCGATTTTTTTTACCAAACATATGTAGCATAAAACAAATTGGCCAAAAACTTTTAAAAAAATTGGTTTTTACATCTTTTTTGGGGGGAATTTCATATAAAAAAATGTGAAAAATATTGTTATTTTTTCAAAATAAACGCTCTTTTTTTGTTTATAGCGCAAAAAGTAAAAATCGCACAGGTGATCAAATACCACCAAAAGAAAGCTCTGTTTGTGGGAAAAAAAGGACGTAAATTTCGTTTGGGTACGGCGTCGCACGACCGCGCAATTGTCAGTTGAAGTCGCACAGCGCCGAATCGCAAAAAGTGGCCTGGACGGAAGACAGCAAAATCCTCCGGTTGTAAAGTGGTTAACTAAAGACAAAACTTTTTGGATAGCGTGCAGAAGGATTAGAACGCTTGTCAAGTATTATTGCTGTCTGCGCCCCAGATAAAGAGATTCACCCTCTCCATTTGTCCTGTTTACAATCATTGAAATTGAAGGTGAAAGACCCCAAATTTTGTGTTGTCCCCCGAAAAGTAATAGAGAGGAAATGTTCCAATGGGGACACTAGTTCCTGGTGACCTGGAGAGTCCCTAAAGTATTCTCTTGATTTGCAGGTCCAAACGGCAGAATTGAACTATTCCTGTATGCAACAGACAGGGAGAGACACAAAGCTGCAAATGCACTTTAACTTTCTCCCATCCGCGCTACAGCCTATATACGGCTGCAGCGCGGACTCAAATTTTCGGGAGGCCGTTTTTAAACGGCCTCCCAGAAGCAGGCTCCCGCGAGCGCGCATCGGGGAGAATCTGTGTCGGCCGTGTCCCTTGGACACAGCCGATCACAGACCGTGGTGAATGGCCAATCACAGCGGCCATTCACCACGTGATCGGACCATCCAATGAGAGATGATCTCATATGTAAACATATGAGATCATCTCTCATCGCCGGCGCTCCTTCCTCACACGGAACCTGCAGTGTGAGGAAGGAGGGGGAGCCGTCAGCCGCTGGGGACACAGAGACATGTAATCAGGGCACTGATCACCAGTGCCCTGATTACTGCAAGGTAAAAAAACATACACAAATTGCCCCCAACAGTGCCCACAGTGCCTGCCATCAGTGCCCCCCATCAATGCCCACAATCAGTGCCCATAGTGCTGCCAGTCAGTGCCCATCAATGCCTGCTCATCTAGGCACTGATGAGCACTGACTGGCAGCACTATGGGCACTAAGTGTGGGCACTGATGGTGCTGCCCATCAGTGCCGCCCATCAGTGCCATCTGCCAGTGCCACCTCTCAGTGCCCATCAGTGCCGCCGTCAGTGCCCAGCAGTGCCACCTCTGTGCCCCCTCTCAGTGCCGCCCAGCAGTGCGGCATATTAGTACCTCCTCATCAGTGCCCATAAGTGCCACCTCATCAGTGCCACCTCATCAGTGCCCATCAGTGCAGCCTATCAGTGCCCATCAGTGCAGCCTATCAGTGCCCATCAGTGCCGCCTCATCAGCGCACATCAGTGAAGGAGAAAAATTTATTTTCAAAAATTTACTCGCAGAAAATAAGAAAAACTTTTTTTTTTTTTTTCAAAATTTTCTGTTTTTATTCTTTTTTTTGTAAAAAATAAAAAACCCAGAGATGATTACATACCACCAAAAGAAAGCTCTATTTGTGTGAAAAAAATGATAAAAATTTCATATGGGTACAGTGTAGCATGACCGCGCAATTGTCAGTCAAAGTGTGACAGCGCTGAAAGCTGAAAATTGGCCTGGATGGGAAGGGTGTTTAAGTGCACAGAAGGCAAGTGGTTAAGTTTGAGTCACTAAACGAGAACAAGTATGCAGCAAGTGACAGTCAAACAATATGATCCGTGTACATAGGCCTAAAGAAGAACTAAACTCTCCCCTCTTTACAGCCAAGGAAGTTACCATCTTAGCCTCGGTTTAATCTGCAGTTGCTATGGTGTTGCTCATGATCAGTTAAGGACAGCAGACATTTGATAAGAGCACAAACACTTGTGACAGTAATCATTCATATCATGTCTTTAATATATAACGTTTTTGAGAAACTGTTGAATTATTGGGTTTAATTCTGCTTTAACCACTTGACCTCTGGAAGATTTACCATCATTAAAGACCAGGCCATTTCTTTGCAATACGGCACTATTGCACAGTCATGCCACACTGTACATACACAAAATTTATGTCCTTTTTCCCCACAAATAGAGCTTTCTTGCGGTGGTATTTGATCACCACTGCGGTTTTTATTTTTTGCGCTATAAACAAAAAAACAGACAATTTCAGTGCTAAAAATATGCAATAGTATGCAAAAAATATGCATTATGACAAAATATGTCACTATACTAATGAAACTAGCTGGAAAGGGGTTAAACATCTAGGGCAATCAAAAAGTTATATGTGTGGCTAACCAGTGTTTTTATGTACACAGTGTGGGGTTTAATAAAGAACATGCTGGATTTTTTGCCTGCTTTGCAGGGAAACAAAATCCATCACATCCCTGCTGACAGGACAGAGCTCTGCATTGTTTACATATGAAGAGCTCCATCCTGTGTCTCTCCTTGACGATCAGCGGGTGCCAGCAGTCATCCAATGGCCAGCACCCGCTAATCGGCTTCAGCTGTGACTAATCACAGGAGAAGCTTGCCCCTCCCCCCCATGCGCATGTATAGAATCACATCTATATATGAGAAGATGAATGTAACCCGTACCCTGACAAAAAGTCCTCATCCCTAAGTCATAATAGGAAATGAAAAAAGTTCCAAATCAGTGGTCCCAGAACCCACTGAATAGAGGAGGGGGGGGGGGGGTGGGACTATGATGGGCTAATTGTCACCAGTATGTAGGTAAGCAGAGAGAAGCAAGATATAAAAAAATATAACGGAATTTTTGTAAAATCTTACCTGTAAAATTCCTTTCTCTGAGTCCTCCGACAGTCGCTGCCTCTTCATATTCGTCACATATGGGGTATTAGACTTTGCTCCGAAGGAGTAGCTAGGCAACAGAATATGTTAACAATAAAGCTTTAACATATCCCACCCTCAAGGGGTGGTCCCCTCAGTCAATACCCTCCTACTTCCTGCAACCATATCTCAGTTTTAGTGGAATAGCAGTAGAGTATACATTCAAACCCCAAAAGAGGGGCGGGGGCGGCGACTGTCGGAGGACTCAGAGAAAGGAATTTTACAGGTAAGATTTTACAAAAATTCCGTTTTCTCTTACGTCCTCCGACAGTCGCCGCCTCTTCATATTCGTCACATATGGGGACGTCCCAAAGCAGTGCAAACATGAGGGGTGGGAAACGCATTCGCGCCGAAAGGCAACGCAGTCTCCGCATCAAAGAAGGAACCTTACCAAAGGAAGGAACCAGCTGGGCAACAGCAAAAAACAAGTGCTCAACAGGAGCAACAACCCAGGAAAAGACAAAAAACCAGGGGATACAAAACTTATCCCAACAGCCAGGAGTCCCCAACAAGGGACCCTAGGGAACAGCCGCACTAAGAACCTTGCGGCCAAAGGAAGCATCCGCCGATGCCTGAACATCTACTTTGTAGAATTTTGTGAAAGTGTGCACGGTCGACCAAGTCGCCGCCTTACACACCTGGGCTACAGAAGCCCCATGACGACAGGCCCAAGACGTACTCAGAGATCTAGTCGAGTGCGCCTTCACAGGCACAGGGGGAACCTTCCCCTGCAAGGCATAGGCCTGTTCAATGGTCTGCCTGATCCATTTGGCGATGGTAGAGGCCGAAGCCGCCATGCCCTTCCGAGGACCCTCCGGAAGAACAAACAAGGAGTCCGTCTTTCGAAAAGACTCAGTCGACTTAAGGTAAACCCTTATCGCCCGAACAACATCCAGAGAGTGCAATCTCACCTCCTTCGGATGTTTAGGCTTCGTGCACAACAAAGGCAAGACAATATCCTCATTAAGATGGAAGTCCGAAACTCGTTTCGGAAGAAAGGAAGGATTAGGTCGCAAGACCACCTTATCCAAATGAATAACCAGGTACGGAGACTTGCAGGACAAAGCCGCCAGCTCCGACACTCTGCGAGCCGAAGTGATCGCCACCAAAAAGGCGACCTTTTTGGACAACATAGACAACGAGATCTCCCTGATCTGTTCAAAAGGAGCACGTTGTAACACAGATAGAACGAGATTCAAGTCCCAAGGGGGCAGAGGATCCCGCCTCGGGGGAACCAGATGCCGCACACCCTGAATAAAGGTGCCAACCAATGGGTTGGAAGCCACGGGACGTTGAAACAGAACGGCCAGAGCAGACACCTGACCCTTTATCGTAGCCAGCGCCAAACGCTGATCAACACCCGTTTGAAGGAAAGACAGCACACGGGACACCGAGTACGTGCGGGGTGAAAACCCCCTGGACTCACACCAGGCAAAATAGGCCTTCCAAGTACGGTAATAAATCTTCCCCGAGGAAGATTTCCTCGCATTGATTAAAGTATGGACGACCTCCGGAGAGAGACCCCTCTCCTTCAGGACCTCGGTCTCAACAGCCAGGCCGTCAAAGCCAGCGACTGTAAAGCAGGATGGTATATCGGTCCTTGAGACAGTAGATCGTCTCGAAGAGGCAGACGCCACGGGGCGTCGACCGCCAGATTCACGAGGTCTGCGTACCAGGACCGGCGAGGCCAGTCCGGTGCCACAAGAATCACCGTGCTGCGTTCCGAGTGTAACCTGCGAAGGAACCTGGACAGCAACTGAATCGGTGGAAACGCGTACATCAGCCTGTACTGATGCCACGGGGCCACTAACGCGTCCGACGCGTCTGCCCGAGGGTCGCGTGTCCTTGCCACGAACCTCTTCACCTTGTTGTTGAGGCGAGACGCGAACAGGTCCACATCTGGAAGACCCCACTTCGCGCACAACGTCTGGAAGACAGCCGGATGGAGAGACCATTCCCCCTGATCCAGGGTCTGGCGACTCAGATAGTCCGCCTGCCAGTTCTCCACTCCCGGAATGTGAACCGCCGTTATCGCCGGGACATGAGTCTCGGCCCAAGACAGAATGTCGGCCACTTCTCGAGCCGCTCGGGCACTCTTGGTGCCCCCTTGGTGGTTGATGTAGGCCACCGCCGTGGCATTGTCCGTCTGCACCCGAACCGGGCAACCCTGCAGCCGGTCCGTCCAGCGATGAAGACAGAGACTTATCGCACGCAATTCCAGAATGTTGATCGGAAGGGAAGACTCCCCCTCCGACCAAGTCCCCTGAGCGGACAGAACGCCCAGAACTCCACCCCAGCCCGACAGGCTGGCATCCGTGGTGATTACCGTCCACGAGATCGGACGAAACGACTTGCCCCCGGACACCAACGGGGACTGGAGCCACCACAGAAGGTTTTCCCTGGTGCGAAGACTCAACGAGATCTGAAGATCCAGAGATTGAGGTCGCCCGTCCCACCTGGACAGGATCTCCGCTTGGAGACCCCGCGTGTGAAACTGTGCGAAAGGAATCGCCTCGAAGGCCGAGACCATCAATCCCAGACATCTCATACACGTCCGCAGAGACGAGTTCGGAACGTCCCTGAGGGACCTGACTTCCTCCCGGAGAGTCCTGAGTTTGTCTTCCGGCAGGAAGACCTTCGCCTGCACCGAGTCCAGTATCATTCCCAGATAGGGGAGACGAACCGACGGACTCAGTGTCGACTTTGGAAAATTTATCGTCCAACCAAACTCCTGTAGAGTTTGCATCGTGACAGACAGGTCCTCCTCCAGACCCTGGCTGGTCGCAGACCGAACCAGAATGTCGTCCAGATACCCCAGGACAGAAACGCCCTGGGCCCTCAATAATGCCAGAACCGGTGCAAGCACCTTGGTGAAGACCCGCGGAGCCGAGGCGAGACCAAAGGGCAACGCCACGAACTGGTAGTGATCCTCCGCAATGGCAAATCGAAGGTACCTCTGATGACCCTCGAATATGGGGATGTGAAGGTACGCATCCTTCAAATCGATGGAGGCCATGAATTCCCCCGGAGCCAGGGCAGCCACCACCGACCGCAGGGATTCCATGCGGAACTTGCGAACCCGCACAGAGCGGTTCAGAGCCTTCAAGTCCAGAATCGGACGAACCTTGCCCTCCTTTCTGGGCACGGTGAACAGATTGGAATAAAACTCCCGAAACCTGTCCCGATGAGGCACCGGAACAACCACTCCCTGAGCCCTCAGGTCCCGCACCGCCAGGTGCAGGTCCCGCAAGCGCTCTGGAGACAGTTGAAGATTTGAGGGAAAAAATCTGCTCTCCGGCCGAGAGAGAAACTCGATCTTGTAACCAGATCAAACGATTTCCAGAACCCATCTGTCCCGCACACGGGCCAACCAGGGCTGAAGAAAACCGAGCAAGCGTCCCCCCACCCCAAAACTGGGTGAGGGCGCCCCTTCAGGCCGAACTGTTATGGGCTGCAGGTCCGGATTGGCCGGACTTCTGTTTACCAGACCAGGGCTTCTTCTGAGAGCCTTGACCTTTGAACGGTTTGCCCTTGTAGTGCGGCCGAAAGGACCCCGGAGGGGGCCGAAAATTAGCATGCTTCTTCCCAGAAGCCCCCTTAGCCTTGGGGAAATGGGGCAAGAGAGTGCTCTTACCCCCGGTGATCCCCTTAATCAACACATCCAAGGACTCCCCAAAAAGGCGAGACCCATCATAAGGCAGATTGGCTAAGGTCTTACGTGAAGATTGGTCCACCGACCAACATTTCAACCAAACCAGGCGGCGAGACAACACCGCCACGCTGTGCACACGTGCAGCCAACGGAATCAGGTCCAGGTCCGCATCACACAGATACATGACACCCTGGTGGATCTGATCCACCATATCCAGGGTCGCCGGCGAGGCCGAGTCGGCCACTAGGACGCGCCTAAGCATCTGCGTCCAACTTGCGATCGCCTGGGCCGCCATGAGAGAAGCAAACAGAGCCTTAAGCATAGAACCCGTAACAGAATAAGTATGACGGGCAAGAGACTCCAATCTCCTATCCGTGGCATCACGGAAAACAGGGGAACCCTCTGCAGGAATCGCAGTGGCTTTGTTCAAAACCGCAATTGCATGATCCACTGGTGGAGGCACACACCACCTTTCATCAGTGGCAGGCGAAAAAGGATAACGCAGCTTGAATTTACTCGGTACCGCAAAAGGCTTGCGCAGATCGCGCCATTGATCCTTAACAGCGCGCTGAAAATCAGCATTGCAGGGAAAAACCTGCGGCGTCCTGCGTTTCCTCTGCGTCCCATAAGCCGCCAAGGCAGCGGGGGGACACACTTCGTCCTGCAAACGCAGCGTTTGCTTAATGGAAGCAATCAACTCATCCATGATTGCAAGCTCTTCAGGCGAGCCAGGGGGAGAATTATCAACCCCCTCAACTTCAGCCTCCACCTCAGACCCCACTAGATCAAGAGAGGAGCGGGACCCCGATAATGA
The DNA here is from genome assembly GCF_965119305.1 of Pelophylax lessonae. Taxonomy (NCBI): domain Eukaryota; kingdom Metazoa; phylum Chordata; class Amphibia; order Anura; family Ranidae; genus Pelophylax; species Pelophylax lessonae. Next base: position 282,190,213 of record NC_138773.1, read on the forward strand.
GGCCCCTGCCAGAACAGCCCCATCACCTTCACCCTCAGAATCAGAGGAAAGAGCAACTCTGGGCCTTTTAGTAGATTGAGCAGCCACCAGCATTTGCACCTGAGCAGCAAGGCCAGCCACAATAGTGGCTAAATCCCCCCCTGGGGGGGAAACAGCGGTCCCCTGGCTTTCCACCAATACTGTAGGAAATTTGCCCTCCTGAGAATCCATTGCCCCTGTAATGCCAGACAACCAAGGGTTAACTGCCCCTTTTAAGCAAGCGCGGCAAGCGCAGCCCACCGCACCACACTCAAGCACAATGAGACCCCCACAGGGAATATGCAAACTGAACACAGGCAATGGATAGCAAGAACAGAAGGATAAAACCTGAGGAGACCCTCGCCGCTGCTGCTGCCTCGATCGGTGTTCCAGGAAAGAGGAAGTGATGCTGCCAGGGCGCTTCTATGTAAGCCTATGGAGGCTACAAGAAAATGGCCGCCATGCATGTAAACCATGCGGCCGGAGCGGGTGTAGGCAAAATGGCGTCGTTTGGCGCCGAAACCGCCGCTCCACAGTGCATTAAAACACACATTACATTCCAATATCAGAATACATGTCAGATCGCCGCAGCGATCGCCGTATATGCCCAAACATGCCCCACAGCACACAGCTTCTCACACTGACCAGTCTGACACACACAGTGTCATACAGCTCCCCCCCCCCTTGCAGCCCACAGCATGCAGCCGAGAGATAGGGAGACAAGCAGTGTGAATAGAGGCAGGTTACACAGTCCCAGACTGACACCCCCCCAGACAGACAGGTCCCCACATAGATACACTTACCTCACATGGCGTGGGGGACCCGCACAGGCGAACAAGCCGCTGCACATGAGGCAGGGAGAGTCGCAATTCAAGACGCACAAAATGGGGGTTAAGAAACCGCACAGCGTCCAGTGAGGTAGCCACCTCACCAATCATCCCTGCACCGAACAGGGATGGGTCGTTCACTGTGCCAGGAGCGTTACCTGGCTGAACGCTCGATGGCAGACTGGGAAGCCACTGACCCACGACCTGCGACCAGGGGGATCAGCCCGAGACCCAGTCCGCATGATCCTCTTCGTCCGAAGAACTAACTAACGCTGACAAAATAACAGCTAAATAAAGGTAGAGAGAAAAACTCAAACAAAATATTAAAAAGAAGAAAGAGTCTGGGACAGAAAGTCCCAGCACAGAGAGAGCCAGCCACTCCTGACAAGCTAGACATTAAAACTGGGATATGGTTGCAGGAAGTAGGAGGGTATTGACTGAGGGGACCACCCCTTGAGGGTGGGATATGTTAAAGCTTTATTGTTAACATATTCTGTTGCCTAGCTACTCCTTCAGAGCAAAGTCCAATACCCCATATGTGACGAATATGAAGAGGCGGCGACTGTCGGAGGACGTAAGAGAAAACAATATTTATTCATAATACATTAAAAGTCAACACATAAGACATAGCAACAATTGATACATAATTATTCACATGTCATGGTTGTGGTAATCAGATGGGTGAATGCTTTGTTCTATGCATTTCGCGGGAATACTCCAGCTTCGTCAGGAACTATAGCATTGAAATTCACCCTTTTACAGAGCCATGATTACATTCACACCAAACTTAGCAAATATTTTGACATATACATCAATAAATTGGACCTCAGATTGCGTCTCCCGCCAGCATGCCTCATAACTCCAAGCCAAAGAATCCCGAAAGGGCCAAGGGGTCCCAAAAGGGAATGGCTATATAGTATAGGTTGGACCAGCCTTACATAGGTGCCACCAAAGCGGAAAGTAGGTGGAGCTACAAGTCTTTAAACCAGCAAAACCACGAGTCGGTTCTCCCGACTCACGGTTTATTTTTTTATCTTGCTTCTCTCTGCTTACCTACATACTGGTGACAATTAGTCCATCATAGTCCCACCCCCCCTCCTCTATTCAGTGGGTTCTGGGACCACTGATTTGGAACTTTTTTCATTCTATATATATATATATATATATATATATATATATATGACACACACACACACACATTATATATTTATATATATATATATATATATATATATATATATATATATAGGTGATTCTGCACAGAGCGGCCGCCCTGTAGCTATAGGGTGGTCGGCAAGTGGTAAAGTGAAGCCAAAATGAAAAAATAATATCTATATAGTGCAGCACTACCAAATAAATAATGTAAAAACTCTGTTCCTCAATCTAAAATATATAAATAATTCTATAAAATAGTGTAAATTTGTAATGATGATACATAGATAAAGTCCATTCCATTCCAAATGTAGTTTATAAAAGGTGCAACAGTTCATGACAGATCCCATCCACCTTCAAGTGATTGTGCACTCCCAAATATCACAGAATCGTATCAAAGAATTTTCTTCATAGAAGTGCCCTTCACCCCACCTCCAAGGTGTCCTCTCAGCTGCTCAAATGGACCCTATTAGATTAGGAGGTCAAATGCACTTATTTGTATATATAGGGCACAATTCTCTATCTGTTCTTCAGCCTCGATCCTCAGCAACATATGCTATATATGTAAAGCAAAAAAAAAAAAAAAGAGCCCAATAGTGTAGTTAACTTAAAACAGTTTTTATTTTAAAAATAAATCCACTCACATTTGCTCCGTAAAAAGACAATATCTAGTATTTCATGTATTTTGTTCAAAGCTCCACCCAGCTTTGCCCAGCGTGATGACGTAACCGCCTACCTGGCACGTTGCGCCCATTTGGCTTTCTCAAAGGTTCACTACATTTGACATGGACTTTATCTGTGTGTCATCATCACCTATTTTGAGGAATTGATGTACAGCGAATAGAAAAAGTTTACACACCCATGTTAAAATGTCAGGTTTCTGTGATGTAAAAAAAATGAAACAAAAATTATTCCAGAACTTTTTCCACCATTAATGTGACCTATAAACTGTACAACAAACTGAAAACTTTTAGGTGGAGAGAAGTAAAAACCAAAAACTAAAATAATATGGTTGCATAAGTGTTGGGTATGAGTCTATCAGCATGGCACATCTTGACTTTGGAATATTTGCCCACACTTCTTTGCAAAAACACTCCAAACCTGTCAGATTGTGAGGGCATCTCCTGCTCGCAGCCTTCTTCAGATCACCCCAAAGATTTTCAAATCAGATTCAGGTCTGGGCACTGGCTGGGCCATTCCAAAAAAAACTTTAATAATCTTCTCATAAAGCTATTTCTTTGTTGATTTGGATGTATGCTTTGGGTCGTTATCCTGCTGAAAGATGAAGTTCCTCTTTATGTTCTGCTTTCTACCAGAAGCCTGAAGATTTGTGCCAATATTGACTGTTTTTTGTAACTGTTCATGATTCCCTCTACCTTGACTATGGCCCCTGTTAACAGCCCCAAAGTATGATACTGCCACCACCATATCTTTTGGAATTATGGGCAAAAAGTTTAACCTTGGTTTCATCAGACCATAACATTTTACCACATGCTTTTGGGAGATTTCAGATGTGTTTTTGCAAAATTTAGCCGGGTTTGGATGGTATTCTTTGTGAGAAAAGGCTTCCGTCTTGCCCCTCTACCTCATAGCCCAGACATAAGAAGAATAAAAGGAGATTGTCACATGTACCACACAGCCAGTACTTTTCCTGCAGCTCTTTTAATGTTGCTGTAGGCCTCTTGGCAGCCTGCCTGACTAGTTTTCTTCTAGTCTTTTCCTCGATTTTGGAGTGATGTCCAGTTCTTGGTAAGGTCACTGTTGTGCCATATTTTCTCTACTTGATGATGACGGTCTTCACTGTGTTCCATGGATTATCTAATGCCTTGGGAATTCTTTTGTACCCTTCTCCTGACTGATACTTTGGAAGCTCTCTGCGGACCATGGCTTTTGCTGTAGGATGCGACTAAGAAAATATCAGGAAAGACCTACTAGAACAGATGAACTTTATTTGGAGTTTATCAGAGGCACTTTAAATGATGGGAGATGTTTACCAACAAGATTTTGAATGTGATTGCTTAATTCTGAACACAGCTACACCCCCAGTTTTAAGAGGGTGTGCACACTTATGCAACCACATTATTTTAGTTTTTATATATTTTTACTCCACCCCCCCCCCCCCCCCCCAAAAGATTTCAGCTTGTTTTTCAATTGAGTTGTAAAGCTTATAGGTCACATTAACCACTTTAGCCCTAGAAGATTTGGCTGCTCAATGACCAGGCTACTTTTTTCAACTTGCCACTGCGTGACTTTAGCCCCGTACACACGTACCGATCGTCGGCCGAACGATCGGCCATCTTTTGTCCGAGGGCTGTCGTGTCTGTTGAAAAGTGCAAAAGACTGCACACGAATTTTGTCGGCCAACAACAGCCGACTGCAGAAGTGATGTCATGTGATGGTTAACTTTCCTTGTCTTTTTTCTTTTCTGAGCATGCCCAGTCTTGCAAATCTGCTGTCTGTCGGCCGAAATCTGTACTGACTGGCGAACAATCGGCCGTTCTGGTGTTGGCCAACAAAAATTTTAATGCTTGCACGACAGATTCTGTTCGGACGAAAATGCGCTGTCGGCTGTCGGAAGCATCATACTGACAAGCCTACAATCGGCCAATCGGTCGTCGGTCGAATCTTTACGGCCGACAATCGGTACGTGTGTACGGGGCTTTTAACTGACAATTGCGCGGTCATGCAATGCTGTACCCAAACAAAATTTACTTCCTTTTGTTCCCACAAACAGAGCTTTATTTTGGTGCTATTTGAACACTTTTTATTTTTTGTGATATTAATAAAAAAAGAGCGAAAATTTGGCGAAAAATTGACATTTTCTACTTTGACTGTTAAAAAATATCCAATATATTCAATTTTTGTCATATTTTTAGGCCAAAATGTATTTAGCTACATGTCTTTGACAAAAAAATTCTCAATGAGCGTATTTTTATCCACTTTAAGACCGGAAGATTTTACCCCCTTCCTGACCAGGCCATATTTTGCTATTCGGGTCTGCGTTATTTTAATGGACAATTGCACGGTCCTGCGACGCTGTACCCAAATGAACCTTTTTACATCCACTGTATATGTATTAATTTACACTATATAGAACAATTTATATATTTAAGATTGAGGAACAGAGTTTCACATTATTTGGTAGCGCTGCACAGGTGGGTGTACTCACTGAAGTGTTAGCTGCTTCCTTCCTTTTTTTACACAGGTTATATGGTGAAGATAATTGGGATTTTTTACTTACCGTAAAATCCATTTCTCTGATGTTCATTGATACAGCTTCAGATCTTAATAACCATTGGGTTATACTGCCCCCTTCAGAAAAAGGACACTAGACAGAAAAAAAAACAATTCTGGCTACGCCCTTGGGCAGTCCCAGGGGGTATACTCCCTCTTTCTGCTAAAGCCACTCCGTTTAGTTACAAGCAGTGTCAGAAGAATTACAACTCCACAGAGGGGTGGGTGCTGTGTTTGTCAACACACATCAGAGAAATGGATTTTACGGTAAGTCAAAAATCCCATATTCTCTTTCGTTCATTGAAGGACACAGCTTCAGACCTTCATAACCGTTGAGACATCCCGAAGCAGTGTTAAACATGAGGGGCGAGAACAGCAAAAAAATTCCCAAGGCCAAACAGTAGTCACCCAGGCAACAGGAGCTCAACCAAAAACAACTGGAACCCACCTGAAAAAAAAAACAAATACACCTTCGAAGAGGATAAGGTCCTCAACAGCAGCCTGCAAAACCTTGCGGCCAAAAGAAGCATCCGCAGATGCCAACACATCCCCTTTAAAAAACTTTGTGAAAGTGTGCACCGACGATCAAGTGGCCGCCTTGCGAAGCTGCTTCTCTGATGCCTGACGGAAAGCCCAGAAGGAACTAAGCGACGTACCAAGCCCGGTGAGGCCAGTCTGGAGCCACTAAGATGACCGGAATCCCTTCTGCCTCGATCCTACGTAGAAGTCTTGGCAGAAGCTTGAGAGGAGGGAAGGCGTAAATCAGACATTAATGACCCCACGGGGCCACCAGCGCATCTGTGGCATCCACCAGAGGATCTCTTGACCGAGCCACAAACCTCTACACCTTTCTGTTGAGCGGAAAGGCCAACAGATCCACCCCGGAGGTACCCCACCAGAGAGACAACTGATGAAACACCTCCGGATAAAGGGACCACTGCCTTGGTTCAACGCCTGCCGACTGAGGTAATCCGCCTGTCAGTTTTACCCCCTGGGTAGGTGTACGGCGGAGAGGGCTGTAGCGAAGCATTCTGCCTCCAGAGCCGCAAGGACACTTCTTGTGACCCCCCTGGTGATTGACATAAGCCACGTCTGTGACCTTGTCAGATTGAATGCACACTGGACATCCAGGGTCTCCCATCGTTCCCCGGCTCAGCCAGATCTGATTGTCCAGAGACTTCTGAGTCTTGTCCCATTTGGCCAGAATCTCCCTTACAGGGACCTCGTATGGAACTGTGCAGCAAACTGAACCGCCTCGAAGGTGGACACCATCAGGCCCAACACCCGCATGCAAGTCCAGAGGGAAATCCATCTGTTGAACAGCAGGAGATGAATTGCAGCCTGCAATTTCTGGAGCTTGTCCAGAGGAAGGAGCACTCTGGCTAAGGCCGAGTCCAGAGTCAGGCCCAGATTGTCCAGCTTCGTGGACAGAACCAGGGTACACTTCTAAAGATTTGTAATCCAGCCAAACTCCAACAGAGTTTTTATTGTGATCTCCAAGTTTTCCACTAGAACAGAAGGAGAATCTGCTCACAGAAGGGGATCATCCAAGTAGCCCAGTACCACGATCCCCTTGTTGGCGTAGCAAAGTTAGCACAGGGTCTAACACTTTTGTGAAGACCCGAGGAGCAGAGGCGAGATGAAAGGGTAAAGCCAAAAACTGATAATGCTCCTGCAAAGTGGAGGAAGCGCTGGTGACTGGCACATATTGGAATGTGAAGGTAAGCATTATTGATGTCGATCAAGGCAAGGAAATTCCCCTGATGCAGGGATGCCACCACTGTGCGAATGGATTCCTTTCTGAACTTCTGCACCCGCACAAAGCAGTGCAGCGCCTTGAGGTCCAGGATTGGATGCACTTTGCCTTCCTTCCTGGGAACTGTGAACAGGTTTGCGTAAAAACCCTGAAAATTTTCCCGAGGTCGGAACCGGGACAATCACCCCTTTAAGAAACAGGTCTTGTATCGCCCCAAACAGACCCTGTATGCGGTCCAGGGACTGGCGCAGGTTGGAGGGAAAGAACCTAGCTGGGGGACAAGAGCAAAACTCTTGTCAATGTTTAATGATGCCCCGCAGATGCTCAATATGGTTTGGATCTGGAGACATGCTTGGTCCATCACCTTTACCCTCAGCTTATTTAGCAAGACAGTGCTAATCTTAGAGGTGTGTTTTGGGTCGTTATGTTGGAATACTGCCCTGCGGCCCAGTCTCCGCTTCAGTATGTAACAGTACATGTTGGCATTCATGGTACCCTCAATGAACTGTAGCTCCCCAGTGCCGGCAGCACTCATGCAGCCCCAGAACATGACACTCCTACCACTATGCTTGAACGTAGGCAAGACACAGTTGTCTTTGTACTCCTCACCTGGTTGCCACCACAGTCTTCAGGAGGGGAGGAGGGGGTTTTATCAGCCAAGACTGAATCACTAAGTTAAGGGCAGATGGATTCCAGTTTAGAAAACCCTACACAAATCATCTGCCCTTCCTTAAGACAGCCATGGTCAAAAATACTAAGGGGTATCTTTCAAACTGATTTCTCAGCAAAATAAAAACATGGAGACATGGACGGATGGGGAGTTCGCTTTGATATCATTGATATAATTTTATTAATTACAGTAATAAAAACATTTTATGTGTATGGTTTGTAAATGTGCATAGGACATCCATATTTGCTGACTATGTGAGACTGATAACAAGAAAGAATGATGCAATGCTTACTAGGAGGTTCTGGGCCTGTCAGGTTTGTGCATCAGTAAACAATGCCTTTTCTCCCATTGTGTAATGTGCACTGCAATAGTAATAGGAAAACTGTTTGTGTACCATGGCAACCTCTGAACTACAATGAGGACAGATTACAATGTACATTACTGCTCTTGCTGTTCACTCAATGCATGGTCTGTCAATTGTGCTATTAATACCTATAAGAGGTGTGCATTATAAAAGTAGCCTAATGTATCCTAACCTTCCGTGGTTAATAATCAATAGGTATTTGGTACAACACAAACCCCATTGAAAATCTGTGTAATGACTTGAAGACTGCAGTCCACAAATGGTCACCCTCAAATTTAAACAGAACCTGAGCAGTTTTGAAAAGAAGAGTGGGCAAATATTGCAGTCTACAGCCATGGCCAAAAGTCCTGAGAATAACACAAATATTATTTTGACAAAAAAAATAGGCAGCAGACTTATGATGCCAATCTGCATATACTCCAGAATGTTATGTTGTTGCAAAGTCGTTGTTTGCCATGAAAATTAACTTAATCCTAAAAAAACAACCTAACATCTCCACTGCATTTGTGAAGGCAGTTTCAGGGCGCCCAAAAAAGCCCAGTAAGTGCCAGTACCATCTCCTACAGTTGATTCAGCTGCAGGATCGGGGCACCACCAGAGCAGAGCTTGCTCAGGAATGGCAGCAGGCAGGTGTGAGGTGAGTGCATCTGTGTACACAGTGAGAAGACTTTTGGAGGGTGGCCTGGTGTCAAGAAGGGCAGCAAATAAGCCACTTCTTTCCAGAAACCATATCAGGGACAGACTGATATGTTGCAAAAGGTACAGGGATTGGACTTCTGAGGACTGAGGTAAAGTCATCTTCTCTAAAGAAATCCCATTGCCGATTGGTGGGGTATCAGGAAAAACCTTGTCTTGAGACGAAAAGGTGAGCCCTACCATCAGTCCTGTGTCATGCCAACAGTAAAGCATCCTGAGACCCTTCAAGAGTGGGGTTGCTTCCTAGCCAAGGGAGTGGGCTCACTCACAACTTTGCCTAAGAACACAGCCATGAATAAAGAAGGGACCCAACCATCCCCGAAGAGTTTGGTGACAAACTATGTCTTTTCCAGCATGATGGAGCACCTTGCCAGAAGGCTAAAGTGATAACCATGAGGCTTGGGGAACAAAACATCAACATTTTGGGTCCATGGCCAGGAAACGCTCTAAACCTTAAAGTTGTTGTAAAGGCAAAACATTTTTTTTTTTACCTTAAGCCATTCCCCCCTAATACTTACCTGAGCCCATCTCAATCTAGTGCTGTTGCACGAGAGACTGGACTACCCTCCTCATTGGCTGAGACCGCAGCGCAATTTGTTCCTGCTGCTGTCAAAGTCACTGAGCCAATGAGGATAGAAAGGGGAGGGGCCGCAGTGCCGTATCTAATTGAACACATGGAGCTGCGGCTTGACTTGGGTGCCCCCATAGCAAGCTGCTTGCTTGTATAAGGTTTGTTATTTTTGAAGAAAAAAAAAAAAAACAAGATTTTAGTATCACATTAATCCCATTAAGAACTTGTGGTCAATCCTCAAGAGGCAGGTGAACAAAGAACCTACAAATTCTTACAAACTGCAAACAATGATTATGCAAGTAAGGTCTGCAATTAGTCAGGATGTGGCCCAGAAGTTGACCGACAGCATCCCAGGGCAAATTGCAGAGGTCTTGAAAAAGATGGGTTAACATGGCATATATTGACTCTTTGCATAAACTTATTGTAATTGTCAATAAAAGCCTTTGACACTTTTGAAATGCTTGTAATTATACTTCAGTATACCATAGTAACATGTGACAAAAAGATATAAAAACACTGAAGCAGCATACTGTGAAAATTAATATTTGTGTCATGCTCAAAACTTTTGGCCACGGCTGTAGATGTGCAAAGTTGGTAGAGACCTATCCCAACAGACGAAAGGCTGTAATTAAAGCGGTTGTATACTGCCGGGAAAAAACAAAACAAAAAACAAACCCTGCAAGACAAAGGCATAATGAGCTAGTATGCATTGCATACTAGCTCATTATGAAATACTTACCTTAAAACGAAGCCCAGACACGGACCCCCGGACACCGCTGTGGGAGCTGTCATGCTCCCTCGGTGTCTCTTCCGGGTTTGACGGCTCCGGCGCTGTGAGGGGCCAGAGCTGCGATGACGTGCCAAGTGCCTGGCAAGGAACTCTGAAGGTCCACCGGACCTTCAGAGCGCATGCGCCGCTAGCGTCAGCGGCTGCATGCAGGGCAAATATCTCCTAAACCATGAAGGTTTAGGAGATATTAATTGTAACTACAGGTAAGCCTTATTATAGGCTTACCTGTAGGTTAACCACTTTAACACTGCTCACATTGCTGCTACTGCAGCAATGTGGCTCGTTATCGTCCAGCGACGTAGACCTACGTCGCTGGACTCTGCCCCTTGTGGGCGGCGCACGCGCGCCGCCGGAGGCTCGCTCCCGCTGTTTTCAGTCACAGCGGAAGTCGGGCCAGGGGAGGAGCGGCAGCGATCGCCGCTGCTCTTCCCCGATCGTCGGGGAATCTAGTTTGGAGATCCGCCCACTTGTGTAAACAGAGCGGGCGGATCTACTCAGTGACAAGGAGTGACAGATTGCAGGCAAAAAAAAAACAAAAAAAAAAAAAAAAAAACGCAGATCGCTGCCATTACGCGTTAAAAAAAACCCACCAAAAATGACAGAAATCTTTCCCTTAGTAAACGCAATAACTTTTGCGCAACCAATCAAATTCGCTTATTGTGATTTTTTTTACCAAACATAGGTAGCAGAAAACAAATTGGCCAAAAATTTAAAAACATTTTGATTTTTACATTTTTTTGGGGGGGAATTTCATATAAAAAAACGTTAAAAATACTGTTATTTTTTCAAAATAAAAGCTCTTTTTTTGTTTATAGCGCAAAAAGTAAAAATCGCACAGGTGATCAAAAAGAAAGCTCTGTTTGTGGGAAAAAAAAGGACGTAAATTTCGCTTGGGTACGGCGTCGCACGACCGCGCAATTGTCAGTTAAAGTTGCACAGCGCCGAATCGCAAAAAGTGGCCCAGAGGTAAGACAGCAAAATCCTCCGGTGGTAAAGTGGTTAAAGTAAAAAATAAAAAAAATTACTATACTACAGCTTTAAAGCAAAAAGGTGGTCCAACAAATACTTACACAAGGGAGTGATCCTTTTTCCAACTCAGTGATTCTGTTTTTGAATCTTTAAAAATTTTCATGACATGTTGGTGTTCTTTCACTTGGATGTTATAAGTTGCACTAAGTAAATAAATCTGGATAAAACAAAAACTGTGTCTGTCTTTCAGGCTACAAAGCAACAAAATGTAATAATTTTAAAAAGGAGGATATTCTTTTCTATACCCTCTTTATACAGAAGTAAAAAATTATTGTTTTAAAGCAAGACTGACCATTTCCTTCCAGATAAATACATACAAGTTCTTGATTAGCTGGGGAAAAAAACCCTTTTTAATATGAAGGTCCACTTTAAAAGGAAACATTTCCTGAGAAACGCATGGAGGCTGCTGGATAACCAGGCAGAGACTAGAGGCAGGAAAACTACAGATAAAAGCCATCATTTTCATATCTTCACTGGACTATGATGTGTATAAGACTGGTGAAAAATAGCAGTAATAGTTCTACAGAGGCTGGCAAGCCCTCTACTGAATCAGACCTATAGCTGTACAATTAGAAGAGCGCATGTTCCCTGCTGACTGGAGAGCTCAAGCTCTGACTTGGGATTCACGAGGGAGCTCTGCTAAGAGATCACTGCTTCCACACAGCCATGGTCCTGCTCTACAGCATACTGGCAGGTGACAGGCTTTTCTACTCTAAGCTGTGGCTGCTTTCTAAAGCAATTACAAGACTCTACACACCTTTTGTTGTGATGCACCAAAGCGTATTCAGCCGATTTAACCACTTCTGGACCAAGCCCATTTTTTACACATTTTGTTCACAAAGTTAAAATCAGTATTTTTGCTAGAAAACTGCTTAAAACCCCCAAACATTATATATATTTTTTAGCAAAGACTCTGGAGAATAAAAAGGCGGTCCATTGCAATATTTTTTGTCACGCGGTATTTGCGCAGCGGTCTTTCAAACGCCATTTTTTTGGGAAAATTACATTTCACTGCATTAAAAAAAACGAAACAGTAAAGTTCGGCCATTTTTTTTTTTTGTATATTGCGAAAGATGTCACATCGAGTAAATAGATACACAACATGTTACGGTTTAAAATTGCGCATACCCGCAACTACGGTCAATAAAAATCTCCATAGGCAACGCTTTAAAAATTTTTAACCGGTTTCAAATTTAGAGTGAGAGTAGCTCTTTTTTTTTTTAAATTATTGCTCTTGTGATCGCAGCGATACCTCACATGTGTGGTTTGAATGGCGATTTCATTTGCGGGCGCGACTTCACGGCGACAGGGGGGGGCAGCTAAAATTTTTTTTTTTAATTTTACCACAGGTTGAAAAAAAAAAAAAAATCTGATCACTTTATTTGTTGTCACAAGCAATGTAAACATCCCTTGTGACAGCAATAGGCAATGACAGGTACTCTTTATGGAGGGATCAAGGGTCTAAAAAGACCCTAGACCCCTCCACTACACTTCCATGTATTCAAAACGCTGAAAACCGCATTTTTGAATACACTCACTTTTAAATTTGGCGCCTTTAGCAGCCGAGTAAGCCAGACGTGACGTCATGGACGCCGTCTCCATGTTACGTCATCGGAGACCCGATTGAAGCCACATCCGGCGGACGAGCTGGCTGGTTGCTCGGGTCTCCCGGTTGGACGGGAGACCCGGGCAGAGCTGCGAGGGGGCGTCCCCTCCTGCTCGCTGGGGTAACGATTGAGCGGCTCCTGAGCTGCATCGGTCATTACCGACGGAAAGCCGGCCGCCGGCTCTAAAAAAACGGTACCGGAATGATGCCTCTAGCTAGAGGCGTCACGCTGGTACAACCACTTAAATGGAGTCGACGTAGGGATACGTTGTTATGCCTTAAGTGGTTAAAAAGTGGAGTTGCAATTTTAACCACTGCCCGCAAAACAACGTACCTGTACATCACTTTGTTGAAGTGGTTGTATCGGGGTGAAGCCTGCAGCTGCAGGCTTCACCATGGTACCATTTTTTAGAGCGGACAATATGCTTTCGGGTGATAACCGATGCGGCTAAGTAGCCGCTCGGTTCTTATCACCAGGAGCGGGAGGCGACGTCCCAGCTTTCGCCCGGGGCCTCCCTTCCTACTGAGAGACCCAACTGACCAGCCGGCACGTCCGCCTGCTGGTCGGAGTCCCGAACAAAGCCAGAATCGACTTCGATTGGGTCTCCAATGTAGTAACCCAGAAGCAACGTCACTTCTGGTTTACTTGTGCGGATTTTAAAAATTCCAAAGTATTCAAAAAATGCCAGTTTTGGCGTTTTGAATACTTTTAAATGCAGTGGAAGGGTATTTAATTGTTCCTTGGTGCGCCCCCCTGCTTGGCTTTTATACCTGTACACCCCCTGTGTGTGATGCTGTACATTGGCTACAGTTTATTGTTGTATGCTGTATGTTTTCTCCTCAATTTCAACCTTGTTTGTAAAAAAAAAAAAAAAAAAAAATGCAGTGGAGGGATTTTGTGTCTTTTAGACCCCAGATCCCTCCATAAAGAGTACCTGTCACTGCCTGTTTACATTCCTTGTGACAGCAATAAAAGTGAGATTGTTTTTTCTTCTTTAAAAAGGGACAGTGTAAAAGAATAAAAAGGGACAGTGTAAAAGAATAAATAAGAAAAAATATTTTGTTTAAAAGCACCCTGTCATGACGTACCAAAGAAAACACATAAGTAAGATGTGGCCGCAAATGTAAACAGTGTTCAAATCACACGTGAGGTATCGCCACGATCGTCAGAGCGAGAGCAATAATTCTAGCAAAAGACCTTCTCTGTAACTCTAAACTGGTAACCGTTAAAAAAGTTTTTGAAATGTACAAAAAAATTGGGCTAACTTTACTGGTTAGTTTTTATTAAATTCAGTGAAGAGTATTTTTTCCAATAATATATATAAAATTTATAATGTTTGGGAGTAACTTAGCTCTGAGGAAGGGGGTGCGCCCAAAAAGACGAGTCAGCTGTATACCCTGCGATGTAAATGCAGCACGCGTCTCCACATTGTCCTGCATTGTGTGTGTTTTTATGGCCAGCTATTTGCCATTTTGGGAGTACCCACTTTTTTTTTTTTATTGACATTTTTTATTTCATCTTTTTGGTAATGCACTAAGTGCATGCGCTTTTCATTCTTTTTTCTTGTAGTATCAATCGGACCACCCCGTCTGAGGAGGGCAGCATCCGCTTAGTCCTTTGGCATTACCATTGTCCCTGTTGCTCTACACTACGGAAGACCTCAGTGCTGGAAGTGACTGCTTGCCTTTGTACACTATGCAACTGAACACCATACCTGAGGCATTGTTTACTGTCATTAATGCTGGTCCTGGGACATTTTCTACCCCCCCAACGGCCACAATATGCCCCCACCCTAAAGTCTGAAGGACAGTAAACTGGCCCTTTGTTTGGAGACTCTTGCTTTAATGTGGAGGGGTCCCATGTCAGGGTTCTGTTGCACTTCATAGGTGTGGCTTTTTTCAATGAGAGAAGGATTATTTTTTGGAGCGTGTCTTCTGCCAGTCTAATATCTAGGTGGGAAGATAGGGCTGCCATCTGAGCCTTCAAAGTATAATGGGAGATGCCCTTGTTCGCTCCCTCCTGTAAAAAAATCTAAGATTGTCGTAATAGCCCCCTTTGTTCTTGTACCAGAAGAAGTCACAGGTTTCCTGCTGGCTAAGATTGCGTCAATTACCCTGTTAGACAGACCTTTGGTCTGCAACCTCATCCTTTCAGGAACCAGGCTGAAGGCTTTGGGACCTTGTGGTTGGGGTGGTTGACTAGCCATTGCATCAGGTGGTTCGCCATGTCTAAAAGTATTAGATGAGGCTGAATGCTGAGGTTTGAGTGACTGAACCATGGTCCTCTCAGGCTTGAACCTGCATGGGACTAGTGGAAGTTACATTTTCCTTGTGCACAGTGGCCCGCCATACATGCTCCCCAGCCCAGAGCGCTGGCCCACTAAAGTGTTTCTTTGATTACACAGGGCACCTGTAGGGATCATGGATAGCCATCCCATCGGCCAAAAAAGTGATTTTGGAGATTGGCATCTCGTTAGTCTGCTGATTCGAAGTATAGCAGATTGTCTGGATATGGCCCTACCCTTGTGACTTGCTGTCTTGCCTTCTTTAGGGCTTTTGCCATTCGTTTTGAGAAGATCCTGTGTGCTGACGAGATGCCAACTGGCAGAGCTATGTATAGAGAAAATGGAGTGGTAGCCAGGCCCGTAGCCAGAATCGTAGGTATCTTCGATAGCTTTTTTTCTATCGGTACCTGTGCATCCAGCAGCTCCACTGTTGCCATGAATACTCCTAGATATTTGGTTGGGGGTTCAAGAGAAACCCACTATCGAGTAGCCTACTGCTACCATACGAAGGATAAATTTTTTTTCCATGGTTTCCCCTCACTGGTGCGTGAAAAATGCACACCTGCCCCACGGGTCCGAACAGCAAATCGCCCGTGAAGGGGAATGCCAAATCTATTTTTTGGGGTTATGTCCCCTCCCCACAACTTGAGCCACAGGCCTCTCCTAGCAGAATTGATTAGGCCAGTGGTCCTGGCTGATATCCTAGCGGATTCCGCTGATGCGTCTGCCAGGAAAGCTGCCACTCTGGTTAGAGTGGGTATTGTTTTTACCAGTTCCTCTCTTGGGCTATCCTCTTCTAGCAGCTCTTTTAACTACGTCAGCCAGACTAATAGAGTCCTGGCAGTGCAGGTGGAAGCTATGGCTGGATTTAGATTTGCTGCCGCAGCTTCCAAAGCTTTTCTCAGAAGTGCCTCTATCTTTTTATCCATGGGATCACTGAAAGTTCCGGAGTCGTTGAAAGTTAAGTCAGCCTTTTTTGCGACTCTGGCGAGGGAAGCATCTACCTTAGGGCATTTAGCCCAGGGTTTAGTATCCTTCTCTGTGAACAGATATCTGTGTTTAAATCGCACCTGGGGTAAAGAGCTTATTTTCCGGTTCTTCCCATTTTATTTTTTAACCAAGTTTTTCAGAGACTTATGCACCGGAAATGTTCTAGTTTTTTTGGTTGTAAACCTTTGTAATATCTTACCGTGTAGTGGAAGCTCTGCGATTTGCTCTTTGATACCCAGTGTATCTGCTATGGCTCTCAGTAAATTATCTGTGTCCTCCGAGGGGAACAGTTTACCCTCTGATGAGCAAAGGCCACTTTTGGATTCTGATTCCAAGTTGTCTGCATCAGATCCCTGCTCCACTAGATTAACCTCATCCCCGCAGCATGAGGGGATGGGTGTTTTACTGGTAGATGGAGTGCTGTCCTGGCTGGAGCTTCCAGTTTTTCAATGGCTGTATGACTGGGGCTTTTAATTTCCTTTTTAAAAGAATCAGCATATCTTTAAAGGAACACCTGTGACGCCTTGCTACTGGTCTTTGCCCTTTTCTCTTCTGGGGTCTTTGTATGTAAATAAGCACAATTGCCATACACAACGATGAAAAATCATATGTGGGTGAGGTAAAGACAGAGGAGACTCCAGAGTGCTCTGGCTTACCTTGGAGCTGTCCTGACCAGCAGAATCTGCAGGGCAGGGTGGCATCCGACTTGATCAGTCTCAGAAAGGGAACCACAGCATAGGGACCTTTAACTGCTTCCTGCCCAGCTCCAGCCCTGTACCCAGCTGCCCCCATACAGGTTGGTGGACATACCTGTATTGACTCCTCCTGATATCCTATGGTCAGCTTCAGCTTGTGAAAGTGAGTCAATTTATCTTCTGCTTATTTTAGTTTAAAATTTTGCGAGTTTTCTCCATTTGAAAATTTCACCGCCTCCCGGAAGTGACGTCAGCGGAAGTTCCCTGCTCTATCGTCTGCTTCCGCATTCACCAAGATGGCTGCAGACGGGAAGTACGTCACCAGAAGTGGTGACCGTCCCACCGTCACCATGCTCCTCCAACAGCAAGGATGCTGCTGAAAAGCCGATGCAGACGGCCTGGGCAGGTGTCCGAGGGGGGAGAATCCAGCCGTGTTTGAATTCCCTATATGCAGGGGCACGCCCTCCCCTCACGCACCGGCTGGAAGGATCGTTGAGGCTGGCAGGAAACAGCTTAGAAGATCTAAAGGGTTTTTGTTCAGGTACGGTCTGGGGGGGGGGGGGGATACCACCCGCATCCATGACAGCTGGGGTAGGGGTGAAACCTCAGGCTGGGGCTCACTTGCCCCAATGTGCTGCTCCTGATCTGAACTGCCCAAGGCTCGCTGAGCTGGATGGGAAGCTGGTCAGGGAGCCTCCTGCAATTAGCACAGAGACAGAAAAATAACAAAAAGATGCTGCTCCTCTGGGTCTGGAGTAAACACAATCATACTGAGGCAGAAGGTATGACTGCCATTTTTATAATGGTGGTCTAATGCGTTTCCTTTTTCAGGTGGGGGTAGCCTATCTCTTAGGTGCTGCCCTGGAAGACGATTAGAGAAAAAAGTATTGCCTATAGCACTATATCAAGAGTGAAGACAGAACTCTTACTTTACTTCCTGCATTGGGTAAGGCTGACCATACATGTTCAATCATCTTGTACAATTTGCCTTTAGATTTTCCTTAAACTAAGTACGGCCAGCTGTAGTCACTGGCCAAATTCACCCCTTTGCATTTTTCTTGATGGGGTTCATATTATAAATCAATGGAAATGCATCAACACACATGATGTGCATGGACATTTAAAGGGATATTAAGAACCCATTCACACTGGGGCAACGCTACTTGCCGGGGCAACCTCACAGCGGACTGCACCGCGACCTCAGAGCGGCCGGCACGGACTTCATATCATTGTAGTCAATGCAGGTCGCTCCGGGTCGCCCCAAAGAAGCTCCGGACCCTTTTTCTAAGTCGGAGCGACTCTTGTTGCTCCTATCAGAACGGGTCCACAGCTTCTCTATGGCAGGCGACCAGGTCGCCCCAGTGTGAACGGGGTCTTAAAGTCAGATTTGTTTTTTGTTTACACTTAACTGCTCTGTGTAAAGGTTTTTCCGGCCCGCTCCTTAACAACTAGCTATTCACGGGTTGTTAAAGGATGCCAGTGGCCTCCACTTACACAAATAAAAAAAATGTTGGACAACGACGTTTAGCAGAGTTTATGAGCAGTCAGCGTTATTTCTGTCAAAATCCCGCTGCTCCATAGTGCCCTGGCATTTTTTTTTTCTGCCACTAAACTTCCTTGACACAAAACACAGCTAAAAGCCTATGTGTGCATTAACAAATAGGATAACATGCAAGCGAGTATATATGCAGAAAAAAAACCACCAAAAAATGTCTGACACCCCTTTCAGTAGCGTTAAAAACATCCAGAGTGCATGAGGCCTTAGTGTGAGATGGGAGGAGTTGACAGACGGACTCACTAGGCATAAGTTAAGGAAATGGGAAAACGAAGGCAGCCAGCATTAGGACTGGTAAGACCGTATAAGACCAAAAAAAGAAAAGTAACATTGCAGCTTCGTCCTTAGAGAGATTCACCTGGAGATTTGGCCAGTAACTGATTTTTCAATTTCCTTCCTCCATTCAGAGTGAAAACACCTTAAAGTATTTCTAAAGGTAGAGGGTTTTTTTTTTCTTCTTTTTTTTTCACCTATGCAGTAGGCTAGGGGTCTCCAAACTTTCTAAGAAAAGGACCAGTTTACTGTCCTTCAGACTTTAGGAGAGCCAAACTGTGGCCAGTAGGAGTAGAAAATGCATCAGTGGGAGGAATTGTGTCAGATTAATAGTGTCATTAGGCTTCATTGTTGGTGTCATTGGGAGGAATTGTACCCCTTCATAGGAGTTCGTTGGGGGGGGGGGTATGCCCCATTGTTGGTATCAGTGAATGAAATAGAGCCCAGTGGGGCAGATGAAATGCATGCAAAGGGCCGTATCCCTGGGCTGCAGTTTGAAGACCAATGCAGTAGGGTAAAAAACCTTCTGGGTGCAGCTCCCCCAGCCCCCCCCCCTTTTTACTTACCTGAGTCTCATCTTAATCCAGTGATTGTGCATGAGAGCAGATCTGCCTAGTCTCTCTATCCTCATTGGCTCACACAGCAGCAGGAACCATTGACTCTTGCTGCTGTCAATCACAGCCAGTGAGCCAATGAGGAGAGAACAGGAGGCGGGGCCGAGCATTAGGGTTGCAACTAACGATTATTTTCATAATTGATTAGTTGGCCGATTAATATTTAGATTAAATCGACCAATCGGATAATAACCTTAAAAGAAAATAAAAAAGTGTGGTGTATAATTTAGTTAATATGTTAAGTTTTTTTTTAAAAAAAGCTATTTATTTGTAAATATCTCTGTGCAGTGGAAAATATAAATAACCAACTATATAGTTAGGGTCCATGTACACGGGACGTTGTTAAAAGTCCCTTTGAATGCTGGAATTTTTAGGACGTTTGAAACGTCCGTTCGGTCGCGTTTGAACCTGCGTTTAGCGGGCGTTTGCGTTTAGAAGCGTTCCTAGAGGTCAAAAAAATTATTCCCCTTTAAAATGGAAAAACGTGAACGCCAAACGCGGGTCATCGCGTTCGGTCGCGTTTTTGCGTTTGAAACGCCGGGAAACACGCGCTCGAACGCAAATAATTGCGTTCTAAAAACAGTCCCTGAACGCAACTGCCCGCAAACGACCTGGTGTACATGGACAGATAAGATAACATGTAGGTGGGTTCAGGGGCTTCTAAAAAAAAAAAAAAAAACGCCCAACTGCTCCTAAACGGCCATTTCCAGCGTCCCGTGTACATGGAGCCTAAGAGAGCAAAATCTCTAATCCACTCTGAGAATAAGAGACAGAAAAACTGTATATACTATTAGAGGTTGAATCTGGTAAAAAAAAACATCTGACTCAGAAATCAAACTTTTTATTTAAAGAAAAAAAAAAAAAATGTAAGATGGTCTGGCCATTTTTCAAACATAACTAATATATTATGCATGACAGACTCCCTCGTCAAAGGCAAGTGGTTTGATAAAAGCTCCCTGCGCCTGCTGCCACTTATGCTGGCCATACAAAAACAATGTCTTCCTTCAAAAAAAAATAAAAATTAATTTTAAGAATGTTTGTTCGATTTTCTATTAGTAAGGTCAAATCGTTGTTTGTTTTCAACCACAGTAAAGGTAAGTGTGACAGGTGGAGACTCTGTCACGGTGAAAATCAGTAACTTAAAAGACACAGAGTGTGCACATTGGCTCTGTGCAAGACTACAGAGCATAGATGTGCAGTGGAGAAAACTACTTTTGCAGCTTTCTCCAGCTTTTGGTACACCTGAAAGGGGCTCTGTAGTTTGGAGATTTCATAGTGTCTTGGGAGGGGTAGAATCTCCAACTCTGTGTCCATGTTTTGTTGATTACAAGCAGGGTGTGTGCTCAGGTGCACACAGCCCTTAGAATGAAGGTTTAGGAAAACCTCAGGGCTCCCAGTTGGAGACTGTTTCAGCCAACAGACAGGAGGTCTGTTCGTGGGGAGTCAGGAGGACGCGGATACTCTCCGGGAGTCAGTGGCTGCAGGTGGCAGCCGGAGCACGTGTGTGTGTGCGTTAGTGTGGAGTCGACCACACTAGAGGAGCTGTGTGCATTACACTAGAGGAGATGTGTGCGTTAGTGTGAAGTCTTCCACACTGAAGGAACCTGTGGTCTGTGTGACCAGCATAAAGAGCAGGGGTACTGCTATTGGAAAACTGCACGAGAGTGAGAGCCAGGTGGGCTGGTATTTTCAGTTTTTGTATCGACTGGAGAAGAACCCCTGCGTGGGAAAACCTATGTTACAGACTGTTTGTTTGCCTTTTAATAAAAATGGGCTGCCATGCCCTTAAAATGTATACCTGACTGCAGAGAAATGCATCTATCGCTGAGCTAATTGTCCCCCATATTACATAAGATTTGAAAGAGAAGAAAAGAAAACTTCTTGGTCAAAGGATTTTTCCGAGAGTGAATGTGGTTTTTGTTCAGAAATGACATTCATTTTAAAAGTAAGTTACATTTTCAAACTACATTCTTACATTCAGCGAATGTACAAAATACTTTTTGTATAAATAGTCTCGTCTGAAAATCGATGTGTATGGCCAGCATAAGGCTCGGTTCACACCGATGTATCTTGCTTTTTATCTGTTTCTGCCGCGCTTTTTGCTGTGTGTTTTGCACACGCGATTTTGCTGCGATTTGCGTTTTGCATTATTTATACTTTTTTTTTGGACAATTTGTTGTTGGGCAGAATAAAAAACTCAAAACAGGTTATACTTACCTGCTCTGTGTAATGGTTTTTAAGAGCAGTCCTGATTCTCCTTTTCTAGGGTCCCCCTGACGCTTCTGGCTCCTCCTGCCTTCAGAGTGCCCCAATAGCCAGCTGCAACCAGTGTTAATTAACACTGATACTGGTTGCACTAATGCAGCACAAAGGGGTTAATTAACTGCCACTGGTCGGTCACTAATGCATCAGTGACCAGCAGTGGCAATACATTAACCCCCTCATGCTGCATAATACAAATACAATTGGTAATTAAATTAACCACTTGCCAACCTGTCACAGTACATATACTGCAACAGGGTGGCGGCGACAGGTGTATGTCGCTGCCTGTTTTTGGTGTATGCCCCTGCTCTTATCTATTTTAAAATTATTTGGGGGGAAAAAGTCCTTTTCGGTTTTCGGCCAAGGGCATCCTGCATTTTCGGTTTCGGCCCAGAATTTTCATTTCTGTGCATCCCTACCTAGAAGGTCTGCATAGTCCAGTGATTACATACAAAATTGCTTTTGACTTTCTTTGCTGAAGCTATCCAGCCTGCAAAGACAGAGTACAAACAGTTTCAATCTTAAAACACTATCTTAAAGGGGTTGTAAAAGTTCAGATTATTTTAAATAAAAATTACAAACATGTTATGCTTACCTGCTCTGTGCAAGGAGATTTGCACAGAGCAGCCCCAAACCTCCTGTTCTGGGGTGCCCCGCCAGCACTTTTGGCTTCTCCTCCCTCATCAAGTGCCCCCACGGAGAACT
This sequence comes from Pelophylax lessonae, assembly GCF_965119305.1. Taxonomy (NCBI): domain Eukaryota; kingdom Metazoa; phylum Chordata; class Amphibia; order Anura; family Ranidae; genus Pelophylax; species Pelophylax lessonae. The sequence continues at coordinate 282,212,305 of NC_138773.1, forward strand.
ACTTTTAATGCGGGGCATCCGTGTGAGCGGATGACAGCAGGACACAACCCTGCCCCCCGCTCCCGTGTCAATGGATTTGATTGACAGCAGCGGGAGTCATTGGCTCCTGCTGCTATCAATCTATCCAATGAGGACAGAGACAGCAGCTGGAGCCGCTGGGATCGTGCATATCTCTGTAACAGATGGGCTCAGGTAAGAAAATGGGGGGGGGGGGGGGGTTGGTTCTGGGGGCAGCTGCAGCAAAGGTTTTTCACCTTAATGCTTAGAATTCATTAAGGTGAAAAACCTTAAGACTTTACAATCACTTTAACCTTTTTGAAAAAAGTTATAATAGAAATGAATCAGTTTTATTTTTTTAGAGCTGCACGATTCTGGATAAAACGAGAATCACAATTTTTTTGTTATATCTTAAAAGATTTACAACCAATGAACATTAGGTTATCAAAGATGTATGGCAATAAAAGAAGACCGAATACTCTTTGCTTCAATCAAATTTAAAGAAATGTAATTAAAAATAATGTGTAAAAATAAAAAAAATAAAATTACCATTAACTTTGATTAGGGTCTTTTTTTTTTTTTTTGTTTAGTACTCGCCGATACCTTCTGCAACTTTTTTATTTATACTTCACTTTTTTTTATTTTGTGCTTTTTTTAAATGTGAAACATGTAAATATATGTTAAAGGTATAAAAATATTAATGAACAAAAGGAAACAAACAAAAAAAAAGTTTTAATTATTAATATGTTTATTATATAGAAGTAAATGAAAAAAAAAAAAAAACAGCAGGAAAATTATTAAATGGAGAAGCAGAATAAGGAGTTAATAAGGCTGATTAGAGTAATTTAAGGGTTAATAAGGGACTAAACAGAGTAACAATTTAATACATTTTTTTTTTTTTTTTACAAGGTTGCTTTAAAGCAGGCAATGCGGCCCACTGCACCCTGACAATTTTTTTCTTTTTTACTGGGGAGGAAGGAAGTCGAGTCGGGGGCACGGCAGCAGAGGCAGCCTTGGAGGGGATCACCCACTAGTTGTGTTAAATTAGTGCTGGGGAGGTTGGGAGGGTGGGCGCGGCGGCATTTTGTTACTTATATACCTTAACTATAGTATATATTTTATATGCGGCCCGAGAAAATTTTGCTACACTCAATGTGGCCCAGAGAAGCCAAAAGGTTGGACACCCATGCTTTAAACTGACTTCATTTGCAGACTGAAGTTCATCCCTTTGATTTGCAATTGCACAGAAAGATACAATGTTTCTTTTTATCTCTTTCAGCACTGAGCAATGTTGTTGATAAAACATTTCCAACTACTTTTTTGACAGCTGTGAGCAGGGAACTTCTCTGCACTTTTTACATGAATTGTGAAAATGCTGTTTTAAGATCGTGGAGGGGTTAAATCAAGACTGCATTCTTTTAACAATTACATTTCCATCTTCTCGGCTTCAAACAATTGAACAGTGCAAACCTGGAAGGAACGGCCGGGCCCATGCACACAGGAGTCACTTCATCATGGCACAGAGCGGACGCCATAAATGTTCTCTCAACTATGCATGTGTGGCTAAGTGTACATTACCACTGACAAGCCAGGAGCTGCATTTATGGCAGAAGAGACCAATAGGGATCTACAGAGCCCAAAGATATCTCTTCTATCATAAAAACCTTACCTGTCAGTGCTTCTATAAATTTGGAGTCAAATACCACTTTGAGCTCCCCTCAGATCGATTCATGTGTGGCTGCACCTGCTGAACAGAAGTTGATCTAACAATTAGTTGCAGAACGGGACAATTAAAAATGTTTTCTCTATTAGTGGTCGCAGTCGCTTATCCGTGTATTCTGATAGTGGAGAGTCCCTGCTGCAGAATAAAATGTCTCAGTGGGGAGAAATCCTCTATCCATCTCACTAGAATCTGTTCCATTTTTTTTTTTGATACGCCTATGGGCTGATCGAAAAAAGAAAAAAAGGAATAGTCTTAGGCCAGCTTTAATTTAAAGGGTAATTGCAGCTTCGTCAAAGTGGAACAGCATCAACCAATGCGGATACTTCGAGATAACTGATAACTGTAATGCTTTAGGTTTATTTCAGATTGAGCCCTTTTAAAACTGGCAGGCCAGCACAAATCCTAGGCTTTTGCTTTTAGGCTACATTCACACTTGTGTGCTGTGGAAATGCATGAAAAAGGCATGGCGAGAAGTTCTGTGTGTTTTAATGCAACGTAGAAAGTATGTCAGCAGCACGGTTTCAAAGCTTTATTCAGCGATCATATCATAATTACAGAAATAACATTTTGGAGCCTGTGTTTTGGTGCTAGGCAATTTTTTAAAAAAGGTAAGGGACTTCTTTAGCACAATTCTCACGCGTAGTGCAGGCCAATGACATTAATGGGCTGTGAAGTAACAAAAAAGTGTGCATGCTCCATTGCACTTGCATAGTGTTAACCACTTCTATACCAGAAGGATTTACCCCCCTTAATGACCAGGGCATTTCTTGCGATTCGGCACTGCATTACTTTAACTGACAATTGCGCTGTCGTGCGACGCTTTACCCTAATAAAATTGATATCCTTTTTACCCAAAAATGGAGCTTTTTAGTGGTATTTGATCACCTGTGTGATTTGTATTTTTTGCGCTATAAAAAAAAACAAAAAAGAAAAGCGACAATTCCGAAAAAAAAAAGAACAATCTCTTTTACTTTCTGATTGATAACATTCCCAATAAAAAAATTAAAAAAATAGAATTAAAAAAAAAAATCCCAACAAGTATATATTGATTGTTTCGCACAAAAGTTATTGCGTCTACAAACTAGGGGAAAGTCTTATGTCAATTTTTTACTAGTAATAGCAACAATTAGCAATTATTAGCGGGACTGTGACATTGCGGCGGACAGATCGGACCCCTAACTGACATTTCTGATACACTTGGGGGGGGGGGGGGGGTAACCAGTGACATTACTACAGTAATCAGTGCTAAAAACATGAACTGTTACTGTACTGATGACACTGGCAGGGGAGGGGGTAACACGAGGGGCGCTCAAAGGGTTAAATGTGTCCCTAGGGGGTGCTTTCTAACTGTGGGGGGATGTATTTACTGAACACAGGGACCTGTGTTCCTAAATAAGAGGAACACCGGATCCCTGTATTTCATAACTGACAGAACAGTGGTCTGCCATGTTTACAACGGCAGACTGGCATTCTGTCTCCATGGGGAGCGATCGCAGGTGCTGGCGGCAATCCTGAGGCTTCCCCTGTGGCAAATGAGCATGGGAGTGCACCCCCGCAAAGCGACATACAGGTACGTCGTTACGCGGGACTGAGCCGACCTGCCGCAGTATATGTACGGCGGCTGGTCGGCAAGTGGTTAACAAAGCCTTAAAAAATAAGACAGACGGCCAAGCCCAATCCCCCATGTCCAAACCAAAAAGGTAGGGGTGAACATAAGCAACAGCATATGAAGTTCTACAATGTATATGCAGGATGGGGACTCGTGTAAGCCAACAATCTACAACAGCTTGGTTTGAAATAATAGTCAAGTTTTGCAGACACCAAGTTAAGTTCTTTCATGACCTCCAAACTTGAAAAGGCCACCCATGTACTAACTCTGTTAAACACTACTGTACCTGTTTTTCCCCTAAGATCTAGGCATCCCAATCTTTCCTTCAATAGAATATTGTAGAGCCAGACTACTGCTACTGAGCATGACCGCCTCCCCCACCCCCACGTATAGTCACAATTACTGTGCGATACAAATGTACCGTAATTTATCTGGCTCAGCAAGACCGCTGTCTGTTCATCAGAAGTCTGTCTAATGACATACAATGTCTCTTCTGCAACAATCCTACCTGCCTGCTCACTATGATCTCCGGCACATAAACTGAGCTGTGTAGCTCAACTTACAGCAGCTGGTCCTATCCCTGTGCGCCAGGATGACTAGCTTCTGTGCTTGCGCAGAAGTGAAGTCATCCCGCGCTAGCAAATGAAGATGGCCGAAAACCAGCACACAGGAGAAGATGCTGGCGAGGGATGGGGTCCATTGGAGAAAAGGTGAGTATCGCTCTATTTAGTTCTGCTGTAGGTTCACCCAAATCTATTAGTGCATCTAACACAACCCTCTTCCCAAACTGACCATGCTGCTGCCCAAAAGGTGTCTCTGTTACTTCCCCATCCCAAGTGGAGACACCCTAAAGCCCTGTACACACGATCAGAATATCATACAAAAAATAATGCTTTTGAAACGATCGTATGATAATCTGATTGTTAGTACACCGCTTCTGTCCGAAAATTCCTGAAAAAGAGACAAACATGAAATTTTCTCTTGTACGATGCCAGATCGAATAATTTTCATTTAATCAGTACAGTTTTTGTCTGAAAATACAATACATTACATCACTTCAAAATTTTTATTCTGTCGTACAAGAATTTTCGTACTTTGGTAACCTATTCCTTTTCGATATGGAGACTAGCATGCATAAAAAAACAAAAAAAAAAAAAAACAAAACAAACAAACAAAACGGATGATTGTTCAATAAGCGCATCATGTGTACTAGAGTTTAGACAATAATGGCACTTTTTCACGGCAAGTACCGACTCGGCTCTACTCGGCCCTGCTTGGCCCGGTTTGCTTTTCCACTGCTGGTACCGCATGGTACGGTGTTGGAACGGTTCGGTACATTTTGGAATGGTTTTCCACTAAAGTAGTACTAAAGTTAAGTGGGTGGGATAGCAACGATTCTCTGACCAATCAGTGGCTAGTAGTGACTGCATGCAAAGGATTGTGGGATATAGTACCGGTATGGTACCTCTTGGAACCACAATCGAGGTGGTACTGAGCCGTACCTTTCGGTTCCATGTAGTGGAAAAGTGCCGCCGTACCATACCGTACGGAAACGTTCCTGCACCGTATCATGCGGTACCAGCAGTGGAAAAGCAAAAAACAACAAACCAACTGCAGCCACCACATTCATGGATTGGTAAGCTGCAATATATTACATTTTTGTTTTTTGGTTACCACCTCTGCCTTTTTTTTAGAATGAGGAAACTATGGTGCCGTCATCTTTATCCTAGCCTTACCTAGTGAGGCACTGACCTGTAACAAGCATGTATAGCAAGAGTTACAACATTGTGTTCAGGGTTAAAGAAGCAAATGAGCTGCAGCGATGTCCCATTTATCCACCAGAGCCCTGAAAAAAAAAAAAAAAAAAAAAAAGTGTGTGTGTATATATATATATATATATATATATATATATATATATATATATATATATATATATATATATATATATATATATATATATATATATATATATATATATATATTTCCTGGTATGTTACCCTGCCCTGGTCTCTCACAATGCAGTGCAGGAATTGCTGCTTTCACATAAAGGTTAGGGTGAGGAAGCTCCACAACAGTCACAATTTATAAGTTTATTTTTGAAAACTTTTGGGAGACCAGGATGGCAGTAAAGTGGGTATAAGATAAGTAGTATCCAAAGAATCTTTGGCCATTTGCTTTTACACTTAGCGAATACATGCGACTGAAGAAAAATTTGACAGTGTCTCTTTCTTGGACTTATACAAGTTTTATCTTCCCAAAGAAAAATCTCCCACTCTTCACAATCACTCTAAGGCCCCTTTCACACGGGCTTTCCGATCCGGTCTGCCCGTCAGTTTTTCAGACCTGATCGGATGCTCCATGCAGCCCTATGGAACAGTGGATGTCAGCGGAGACATGTCCCCTGACACCTGCTGCTATCCGGACGGATAGAAACCCTATTTTCCATCCATCTGGAGGATCGGATGAAAACGGACAGGCAGTCCGTTTTCATCCGATCTCCCATAGAGGAGAGCGGGGATCTGACAGGTCTGTCTCTGCAAAGAAATGGGAGACGGTGCTGTCATTCGCCTGCTCAGCAGGGATTGGCGGATCGATCACCGCTGAGCAAAACTGAGTTCGTCAGGCGCACCGCTCGTGTGAAAGGGGCCTTATTCATTTCAGTTTTCAGCAGCAACTATTTTCAAGGATAAAGCACGCAAATGGCAAAATTAAAACCAAAATATCCGATGAGCACCTGAACGGAATTCCTACTCCATGAACCAGAACCAGAACTTGATGCTTTAGTTTAACGAAAACATTGTCAGATATCGCACTAGTTCTATATATAAAAAAAAAATATATATATATATATATAAAACAAAAATATGAAGTTTTATCACTCATAAGGAAACATCATCTATATCAGTGATGATTAACTTGTGATATGCCTGACCTTTTCTGCTAATCAGCTCCTTATTGTTAGTTTATTCCTGATGTGGCCCAAGACAAAATTCCTCTTCTTCCAATGTGTCCCAGGAAGATCAAAAGGTTGGAAACCCCTGGCCTAAATGGTAACAGTAACACAAAATAACAGGCCAGGTTCTGATTTTGAGTGTAACCTAACCAAGAAATAACCAAACAAGTTAAATCATAGTTCTACTGTTACAGATTTTATATACTACTATGGCAGATCCCACTACTTTGCATTGTTTTGGACCCCATCACAACTAACACTTCCACAATGCCACTGCTGCATTGCAAATGTGACACGCACGTAAGGCTAGAGTCAATATATTATGCCCTAATAAAGTTTACTAAAATCCTTCTAGGAGAATCAAGTATACCATCTGCCTTTCTGGTATTCCACAATCTCGGTTTAGTACTTGGTTACAGGTTCCCTTTAAAAGCAACAAAGAGAAACAAAGTAGTACAGGACTGATCAGTCGCAGAGCACAAGCTCAATAATAAAATGGTACCCAAAAACGACACTTAACAAGAGCAGTAAAGGTCTCCCCCATCAATCTTAGGCTGGCCATACACGTACAATCTTCCTTTAGATTTACCAAAAAACATATAATATGGGAGGTCAAAACTAAACAACTTTCAATTGTATCCCATTAAGCAGGCCCTTGCACTACATAGTTTAAAATGATTGTTACCGCCCCCCAAAAAAAAAAAAAAAAAAAAAAAAAAAAAAAAAAAAAAAAGAAAAAGGAAGGAAAAAAGAAACATTATATCTTCTGTTCTTTTAGAGATCAAAGGGATGAACTTCAGTCTGCAATGAGGTCAGTTGAACCACTTAAAGACTTAGGCCCGTACACATGCACCGATTGTTGGCCGTAAATTTTCGGCCAACGTCCGATCGGCCGATTATCGGCTTGTTAGTATGATGCTTCCGACAACCGCCTGTGACTTTTCGGCCGAACAAAATCTGGTGTGCAGGCTATAAAATTTTTGTTGGCCAACAGAACGGCCAATTGTTCGTCAGTCAGTACAGATTTCGGCCGACAAAAATGTGATGATCAAGACTGGGCATGCTCAGAGAAGAAAAAACACACGAAAAGTAGACCAGAACATGACATCACTTCTGCAGTCGGTTGTTGTTGGCCGACAAAATTTGTGTGCAGTCTAGAGCACATTTCAACCAACACAACACCACTGGACAAAAGACGGCCGATCGGTCGGCCAACAATCGGTGCGTGTGTACGGGGCTTTAGCCTTTTGCTGATACTTGTCGCTTACAAGTTATAATCAGTATTGTTTGGTAGAAAATTACTTAGAACACCCAAACATTATATATTTTATTTTTTTAGCGTCAGCATTTTATGTCACACTGTATTTGAGCAGTGGTCTTTCAAGCGCAATTTTGGGAAAAAATACACTTCAATGAAATTTAAAAAAAATAAAAAAATTGTAAAGTTAGCCCAATTTTTCTGCATAATGTGAAAGATGTTGCGCCGGGAATTGTGAGAGAATAGGGATCTTTATTCTAAGCAAATAAAAATCCTGATTCTCATTTTGGCCAGAATTGTGCAGCTCTAGTTCCCAGGTCTTAAGAAATTTGGAATAGGAATCATTCACAATACCATACATCTGCTCATGGAGCACTAGAGTGGTCATAGGTGACTTCACCTCTTGGAAGGCAATGCATGGGGTCTTCCAGGCTTCTGCTATGGTCTGTTTGGCAGAGATAAAAAGCTAAATGGCCAGCTTCTGCTGGGGCACATAAAAGCCAGGTATCGGACAACGCAAATGGGGCCAACTTAGCGTCTCTGTGAACTGTTAAATGGAACAGGGTCTGGAGCAGGCCAAAGACCCAGGACCAAAACCCCACCAGTCTGGGACAGGACCACAAGGTAGGAGGACATCCCCTTTGCCCACAGTTGCGAATGCATCGGTTACCACTTCCTGGGTAAGCATGAGCTACTTGGGCAGGAACCCAGAACCATCTGAAAAGGACTTATACGCAGCTTCAAGCATATTTGTATCAAAGGAACATTTTGCAACCGTTTTCCAAGCCTTGCTCCAATCCTCTAGCTCTATTGGGGGCTGGAGGTCCCACTCCCATTGAAACATGTAGGAGAGGGATACGGATTACGGGTGTCCGTTCAAAGATGCATAAATGGCTGAAATTAGGCCATATGCCCCCGGGGCATGGTGACACGTATGTTCAAAAAAGTTTTTTGATAGGAATAGGAAGACGCGCGGCACAGGGCAGCAATCCAATGTATTAGTTGAAGAAAGTTAAAGTCCTCCCTTAGCAGGGCTCCATGGATCTCTCGAATCGCCTCCTAGGATGGGAAGGAACAGGGGGAAAGAAAATCCTGTACCTGCGTAAAGCCTCGGGAGAGCCACCAGGAAAAAGTGGGGCTCCAACAAGCCCCTAGGAAAGAGAAGGTTGTGAGCAATGTGGAGTAATGGCAAAAAAGGGACATCAAAATGCCTGAGTAGCGGATGGAGTTCCACACCCTAAAAGCTGATCATTTTAATCACCTCTGCCAGCCTTAGGTGGTTTGTCTCATCAATGTAAACTGATGCATTCTGCTGGAGAGCTTGAGCTTTTGAAAGTCAAACAGACTTGCTGGCTGGATCACCAAATTAAAATGGAAGAGATAAAGTCTACTAAAGTAAACTAATGCAGCCATCACATTTAGAAATTGGTAAACTGCAATATAATAAAGGTTTGCTTTTGGGCTTAATATTGATTTACAGCTAACTGCCTGCCCACAGTAGTTGTACGGTGAGCAGGTGACATCTGCAGGCTGGGCAACATACTGACCTTTCTTCCAGGTTTGCACGCCCCCCTGCCGACCCATGCTGTCATTGGCCAGTCAGCCGAATCGTGCTGTGTCCAAAACACACACAGAACTGTTATTACAAAAACAAAACTCTGTGAACAGTGATTTGTCTGTTTCTTCTCCCTGCAAAGCAGGGAGAAAAAACAGCCAGATCTTAAAGCGGAGTTCCGGGCACAGAAACATTTTTTCAATGAACATACCCCTGGGACAATCAGGGCTAGTACATTCCACAATGGCTAGCCTCTGATTTGTCCCGGTTCGCACTTACCTGCAAGAAGAAATACTCCCTTATAAAATTTCTTCTCCAGCGTTGCCATCTATGTTGTGGGCAGCTGAAGCCAGAGCGATCCTCTTCTGCGTCCTCTTCTCCCAGAATGCGCCTGCACCGGCCCCTCTTGTCACTTCCGGTGCGGCACCGCATGCCCAGAAGCTGTTTAGCAGGGAATGCGGCGTCGCACCGGAAGTGTCGAGCGGGGCCGGTGCCGTCGCATTGATTCCTGGGAGCGATGACGTTCAGCTCCCAGGAATCATTGCAAACCGGAAGTGACGGCGCGGGCCGCGGCCACAGAGGGAGGAAGTGGAAAATAGGTGAGTATTTCTTTCTACAATTACAAGGTAAGTAAAAAAAAAAATAATCCTAACTATCCAATTCCTTTTCAGGTGAAGCAAAGCAAGCGAATGGCCACAAAATCGATTAGGTCGATTTTGTGCCCGGAACTCCGCTTTAAACTAAAATTAGCGCACATTACACATTGTTAGGCACAGTTAACCCTTTGATTGCCCCTAGATGTTAACCCCTTCCCAGCCAGTGTCATTAGTACAGTGACAATGTAGAGTACTAGCATTAATCACTATTAGTGTCACTATCGATGTCAGTGTCAGCTAGTGTACCCCAAAGCCCGCATTAGCTAGCGTCAGATTGCCCGACACACTATCACAGTCCCACTGCAAGTCGCTGATCTCCTCCACTACTTGTTTAGTGTCATAGATATGCAAGTCTCAGTACATATACCATCATTTGCAGATGTTAGAAATATTGCACAAACCAATTGTTATATACTCACTGGGATGTTTTTTTTTTTTTTACCAAAAGCATGTAGCAGAATACATTTTGGCATACATTTTTTAAGAAATTTTAAGTTTTGATTTTTTTTTTATTGGATATGTTTTATAACAAAGTTGAAAACATAAAAAAAAAAACAAAAAAAAAACCCTTTGCTCTTTTTAGGTTTATTTTGCAAAAAATAAAAAAACAAGTGGTGCTCAAATACCACCAAAAGAAAGCTCTATTTGTGTGAACAAAATAATAAAGATGTCATATGGGTACAGTGATGCATGACCATGCAATTGTCATTGCAGCACTGAATAGCAAAAAATGCTCTGGTCATGAAGCGGGTAAAACCTTCCAGAGCTTAAGTGCATCGCTCAAGAGAAATTATTTTGATTTCAAGCAGAAGTATAATGATTAACCTACCATATTATTTGCTAACATCTGGACATCTATGCTCACGTTTCCAGCTCTGCCAACCTATGACAACTGTTATAAGTTGGGTGAATCACCGTGTATACACTGAAGGTGGCAGTAAAAAGAGTAAAACTATGGCAGAAATTACAGATCTGAGCGGTTCTGCTAGACCATCTTCCCTCTGCAATTTCTGAATGATGTATTAAGCTCGTAGGTGATTGGACCAACTAATGGCTAAGTCACCAGAATTCTCTAGTCAACTTATTACCAACACTAGACCTGCTTCAACTCATGACACACAGTTCTCAAAGTGGTGTCCTCAGCTTCACATCACTATGTATTTCTCATAACCTACCCATCAACCAACAATGGAATGGTCCACATCTTAGATTAGTAATCCATTATTGCAGTGGTTTCCAAACTCAGTCCTCAAATACTGACAATAGGTCATGTTTTCAGTATTTCCTTTACCTTGCACAAGTGGTTTAAAATAATGTCAACGGCTTGGTATTTAGGACAGCTATTCTAGCTACAGCAAACGCAAGAAAACACAGCCTGCTGGGGGCACCCAAGGACCGAGGTTGGGAACCAGCTTACTTTGTGTGCCACTGTATGCACCCAGGTATTAAGAAGATTTCTTCAATAATCCAGAATTTTCGGTGCATGTGCAAAAACTAAAATGTCATGGCAGCAAAGGATTCTTTTATAAAGGTTTGGATATAGAAGACGACTACTAAAAGAGGAGGAGGGCTAATGACAGGAATGATCCAATCATATAAAAAGCAAATTTCTATTCACTTTGAACACCCAATTGTGCAAATGAAAAACAGGAATTTGCTTTTCACATGAATGGATAATTAAGGAGAAAACTTATACACAATTTTGAGTGAAGATTCCCAACTCCTTTAGTAAATCATCCCAAGTATGACTACATCTTGATAAAGGCTCCTGTGTGGCCCTCCTGGTTCTTGCAAATCTATTGCAGTGCTGGTGACTCACTACCAATCAACAAAACTGTCATTTTCTCCCCCCCCCCCCCCCCTCGCCCCGTCACCAGAGCAGCATCACACCCCCAGCCACAAGCTAGCCCCTATAGGTGCACACCCAGCTACCACAGATACACCCCAGCCACTACAGCTGCACACCCCTCCGCGACAGCCCAGCCACTACAGCTGCACACCCCTCAGCCACAGCCCAGCCCCTACAGCTGTACACCCCTCCGCGACACCCCAGCCACTACAGCTGCACAACCTTCAGCCACAGCCCAGCCACTACAGCTGCACACCCCTCAGCCACAGCCCAGCCACTACAGCTGCACAACCCTCAGCCCCTACAGCTGCACACCCCTCAGCCACAGCCCAGCCCCTACAGCTGCACACCCCTCAGCCACAGCCCAGCCCCTACAGCTGCACACCCCTCAGCCCCTACAGCTGCACACCCCTCAGCCACAGCCCAGCCCCTACAGCTGCACACCCCTCAGCCACAGCCACTACAGCTGCACACCCCTCAGCCACAGCCACTACAGCTGCACACCCCTCAGCCACAGCCACTACAGCTGCACACCCCTCAGCCACAGCCACTACAGCTGCACACCCCTCAGCCACAGCCACTACAGCTGCACACCCCTCAGCCACAGCCACTACAGCTGCACACCCCTCAGCCACAGCCCAGCCACTACAGCTGTACACCCCTCAGCCACAGCCCAGCCACTACAGCTGTACACCCCTCCGCGACACCCCAGCCACTACAGCTGCACAGCCCAGCCACTACAGCTGCACAACCCTCAGCCCCTACAGCTGCACACCCCTCAGCCACAGCCCAGCCCCTACAGCTGCACACCCCTCAGCCACAGCCACTACAGCTGCACACCCCTCAGCCACAGCCACTACAGCTGCACACCCCTCAGCCACAGCCACTACAGCTGCACACCCCTCAGCCACAGCCCAGCCACTACAGCTGCACACCCCCCAGCCACAGCCCAGCCACTACAGCTGCACACCCCTCAACCACAGCCCAGCCACTACAGCTGCACACCCCTCAACCACAGCCCAGCCACTACAGCTGCCCACCCCCCAGCCACTACAGCTGCACAGCCCAGCCACTACAGCTGCACACCCCCCAGCCACAGCCCAGCCACTACAAATGCACACCCCCCAGCCACAGCCCAGCCACGACAGCTGCACACCCCACAGCCCAGCCACTACAGCTGCACACCCCCCAGCCACAGCCCAGCCACTACAGCTGCACACCCCCCAGCCACAGCCCAGCCCCTACAGCTGCACACCCCCCAGCCACAGCCCAGCCACTACAGCTGCACAACCCTCAGCCCCTACAGCTGCACACCCCTCAGCCACAGCCCAGCCCCTACAGCTGCACACCCCTCAGCCACTACAGCTGCACACCCCTCAGCCACAGCCCAGCCACTACAGCTGCACATCCCTCAGCCCAGCCACTGCAGCTGCACACCCCTCAGCCACGGCCCAGCCATTACAACTGTACACCCCTCAGCCACAGCCCAGCCACTACAGCTGTACACCCAGCCATCACAGCTACTCCCCCACCAACTACAGCCAAGCCCAGTCACTACAGCCACAGACACCACAGTTGTGTCCCCATCACCACATTCCCATGCCACAGCGCTGCCACCAGAACAGCAAATCCCCCCCCCCATGCAATATTCCAGCCTTAGTTAGAGTTATGTTCCCACCACTAGAGCTGCGTCCTTGTCACACCCCACCACAGCCCAGCCACAGGAGCTGTGCCCACAGCCCAGCCAGCAAAAATGCATCATTGTCAAAGCTGCTCCTATCACAAGAACTGTATCCCTGCCACTAGATTTACCACCAGAGCTTTGCCCTGCCTCACCACAGCTGCATCATTGTCAAACTCCAACCAGCACATCTGTGCCCATCACCAGAGTTGTCTCCCTACCAGAGCAGCAGGCCCGCCATAGGCCACCCAGTGGAAACACATCTCACAACAGCAAAGCCACTAGAGCTGGGTCCCCTCACATAACAATGGCATAAGAATCTGGACTAATTGTAAAGTGGTATTAAATCCAAAATGAAACATATACTGCAGCTTACCAATTCTTAGATGTGAAAGTTTTCTTTTTTAGGCTCCTTTTCCTTTATCTTCGTCTGGTCTGTTTTTCCTCCAGCATAATGTATCAGTTACAGAGATGAGACAAACCATTTAACACTGACAGGGGAGTTCACAACAATTAGCTGTTATGCATTTACCTAAAATCTTTATCCCAAAAAGAAAAAAAAACTATTTGCTGTAACTGATTATAACGTGTGAGCAAGAGTCTGGCTTCTGTTATCATATGTAAATCTGCTAATGCAGTTAACACTACCCTCCCCCCAGACTGACAATGCTGCTGTCTACTGTGCCTCCTGTGCTCCTTCATCCAGAGTGGACACACTAATACAGTTGGTGTGTCACTGGCCAGATCACCAGCATAAAAACACAAGGAATAAAAGACTAACGCTGGCTTCACCTCATCAATTTCCCTGAAAATGTCAATGGGGAGCCGGTTCACCAAAGTCCGGGGCTGCCACTGTGCGGTTTAAAAAAGGGTCCTGTGCGTTTTTGGGTCTGGTTCAGGTGCGAATTCAGGCAAAAATTTGCACCAGAACCAGTGAAAACGAACATGCTAGACTGCAGACCGAAGCCGGACAGATATGAACCCAGCATCTGGCTAGGTTCTCACATATGGGAATTGGATCCTTTTTGAACCACATCCAATTTGCAGGACACGTGAAAGAACATTGCTTTCTACTATGGCTATTCATACTTATGCGAATTGGATGCGGGTTTTCATGCATCCAATTAGTATGACAGGATCCCTGGGTGTGAGTTGTAGATGTGTGAACCCAGCCTTAGCACAAATTGCGTCCTATCAAACAAAGAGTTCGGTCAGTTTGCGGTTGGCTTTGGTGCGAATTCAGGCCCAGTGACTTCTATAGGAACACTTGTGAATTGCACACGTCATTCAGCTGTGAACAGTATAAAATGCTAATCTGATCCTTATGTAAACCTGACCCAAAAGTGACCTGAAATGCTGAAAAACGACTGTCAATTAGCTGTGAAAATGGAGCTTCAATTGGCACCACACATGCGGGAACCCAGCCTAAGGCTCCATTCACACGTCTGGCCGCAGCGTCATGTCTGAGGTGCTGTGCGTCCCCGTTCAGGTGCGAATCGGATCCAAATTTTAGCCTGAGTTCACACCCGAGTTGGACCAAAAGACACACAACACCCTTTTTCAATCTGGACCTCGGTCACCCCAGACCTGTGTAAACCAGCTCCATCAAGACCCAGTCACACTCGCCTGTCATGCGAATTGGATGCTTATATGTGAACTCAGCAGCCTTAGAATAGAAAACTAATGAATCGCATCTAAAGCTTGGTAATCTGAAATAGAATACATTGTTTGGTTTGAGGATTAATACAGCTTTATCTCCAAGTACTGAGCTATGTCCACAATGCTTCCAGCTGCAATAAAAAGTGCATTTGTACTGCAAATAGGCAAAGTCTCACAGACAGCACTGAACTGCATGAATGACACTCCAGTCATAGAAAAGCTACGTGTCCTTCCAGCATCATCATCAGAGCTGTGACCTCATAAAGGGGACCTGTCAGATGATCTGTCAGCACACTCACATAGGGGGGCTTCCCATTCAGTGCTGGCCTGACACCTCAGTTCTCTGCCACGGACCCAGCACTGTGCGGCAGCTCTGGCTGTGACCGCTCTGTCAGTCCTCTGCCATGGACCTGGCACCCCAGATTGGAGTCAGGCTCTGTGCGGCAGCTCTGTCAGTCTTCTGCCATGGACCTGGCACCCCAGGTTGGAGTCAGGCCTTGGCTCTGTGTGGCAGCTCTGTCAGTCTTCTGCCATGGACCCGGCACCCCAGGCCCTGGCACTGTGCGGCAGCTCTGGCTGTGACCGCTCTGACAGTCCTCTGCCATGGACCCGGCACCCCAGGTTGGAGTCAGGCTCTGTGCGGCAGCTCTGTCAGTCTTCTGCCATGGACCTGGCACCCTAGGCTGGAGTCAGGCCCTGGCTCTGTGTTGCAGCTCTGTCAGTCCTCTGCCATGGACCTGGCACCCCAGGTCAGAGCTAGGCCCTGGCTCTGTGCGGCAGCTCTGGCTGTGACCGCTCCGACAGTCCTCTGCCATGGACCCGGCACTCCCGGTTGGAGTCAGGCTCTGTGTGACAGCTCTGTCAGTCTTCTGCCATGGACCCGCCACCCCAGGTCAGAGACAGGCCCTGACACTATGCGGCAGCTCTGGATGCGACTGCTCTGTCAGTCCTCTGCCATGGACCCAGCACCCCAGGTCAGAGATAGGCTTTGTGCGGCAGCTGTCAGTCTTCTGCCATGGACCCGGCACCCCAGGTTGGAGTCAAGCCCTGGCTCTGTGTGGCAGCTCTGACAGTCCTCTGCCATGGACCCGGCCCCCAGGTCAGAGTCAGTCCCTGGCCCTGTGCAGCAGCTCTGACTGTGACCGCTCTGTCAGTCCTCTGCCATGGACCCGGCCCCCCAAGTCGGTGTCAGCCCCTGGCTCTGTGCGGCAGCTCTGACTGTGACCGCTCTGACAGGTCCTCTTTATGGCTCCATATAAGGATGTCCGTGTCCCATGTATACAGGCTCCTGGCTTGTCCAATGTGTTGTCGGGGGGTCCATGTGTACCAGAGACCAGCACCCCTCACCTACCACAGCAATCCAGAGTCTGAAGGCTGCAGCAGGAGGAGTGAGACTCTATGGCTCAGAGCTGGGAACTTCAGTAAACCATCTCCCAGTTGGGGCCCTGAAAAGATCCCAGAATTCCATGCTGTGACCCCCCACCCCCATGGCCCAAGGCTGGGCTCCCCTCTTACCCGGTGTCCTCAGGGTGGTCTCCTGGTCACTTCCGGCCTCCCTCAGGCAGAGCAATCACTAGATAAGTAGTGTGGCCCCTGAGCTGGGCTCCGGGGGGGGCCCCTGTCCCTCTCAGGCCCGGTCAGCGCTTCCCCTCCACCCCCACATCCAGCTGGGAGCCAGAGGGCAGCGCTCCCTCTCTCACCAACACCCCGGGGCTCAACACGACACCCCTCGGCGTCTCCCCCGGCCGCTTCCAGCTCCCTGGCTTCTCAGGAAAAAGATGGGAGTTTTCCAACTGCGCATGTCCGGGCCAGGCCGGGGGAAGGGGAGGGGAGGGGACCCAGGGTGCACAGCGGCCAGGAGATTCCCGGAAGTGACGGAAGCCCGGAACAGGTCCTCTGCTGTCTCCAAGGTGACGAGCCTTGAGGGCGGGACTGGAGGATGCTGAGGTCACGTGGTGGAAACTAGTCGAGAGCGGGAGATACACACACAGGGTTCTCCGGGGAGCAGGTGAGAGCCACATACCTGCTGAGAGCAATACACCCTCCATGCTGACTGAGGACCCTGCACTACCACTACTGACAGAGCAATACACCCTCCATGCTGACTGAGGACCCTGCACTACCACTACTGACAGAGCAATACACCCTCCATGCTGACTGAGGACCCTGCACCACTACCACTGACTGAGAGCAATACACCCTCCATGCGGACTGAAGACCCTGCACCACCACTACTGACAGAGCAATACACTCTCCATGCTGACTGGGGACCCTGCACTACCACTACTGAGAGCAATACACCCTCCATGCTGACTGAGGACCCTGCACTACCACTACTGACAGAGCAATACACCCTCCATGCTGACTGAGGACCCTGCACCACCACCACTACTGACTGAGAGCAATACACCCTCCAATCTGACTGAGGACCCTGCACCACTACCACTGATTGAGAGCAATACACCCTCCATGCTGACTGGGGACCCTGCACTACCACTACTGACAGAGCAATACACCCTCCATGCGGACTGAAGACCCTGCACCACCACTACTGACAGAGCAATACACCCTTCATGCTGACTGAGGACCCTGCACCACCACTACTGACAGAGCAATACACCCTCCATGCTGACTGAGGACCCTGCACCACCACTACTGACAGAGCAATACACCCTCCATGCTGACTGGGGACCCTGCACCACCACTACTGACAGAGCAATACACCCTCCATGCTGACTGGGGACCCTGCACTACCACTACTGACAGAGCAATACACCCTCCATGCTGACTGAGGACCCTGCACCACCACCACTACTGACTGAGAGCAATACACCCTCCATGCTGACTGAGGACCCTGCACCACCAGAACTGACAGAGCAATACACCCTCCATGCTGACTGAGGACCCTGCACCACCACCACTACTGACTGAGAGCAATACACCCTCCATGCTGACTGAGGACCCTGCACTACCACTACTGACAGAGCAATGCACCCTCCATGCTGACTGAGGACCCTGCACCACCACTACTGACAGAGCAATACACCCTCCATGCTGACTGGGGACCCTGCACCACCACTACTGACAGAGCAATACACCCTCCATGCTGACTGGGGACCCTGCACCACCACTACTGACAGAGCAATACACCCTCCATGCTGACTGAGGACCCTGCACCACTACTGACAGAGCAATACACCCTTCATGCTGACTGAGGACCCTGCACTACCACTACTGACAGAGCAATACACCCTTCATGCTGACTGAGGACCCTGCACCACCACTACTGACAGAGCAATACACCCTCCATGCTGACTGAGGACCCTGCACCACTACTGACAGAGCAATACACCCTCCATGCTGACTGAGGACCCTGCACCACTACTGACAGAGCAATACACCCTCCATGCTGACTGAGGACCCTGCACTACCACTACTGACAGAGCAATACACCCTTCATGCTGACTGAGGACCCTGCACCACCACTACTGACAGAGCAATACACCCTCCATGCTGACTGAGGACCCTGCACCACCACTACTGAGAGCAATACACCCTCCATGCTGACTGAAGACCCTGCACCACCACTACTGACAGAGCAATACACCCTCCATGCGGACTGAAGACCCTGCACCACCACTACTGACAGAGCAATACACCCTCCAATCTGACTGAGGACCCTGCACCACCACTACTGACTGAGAGCAATACACCCTCCATGCTGACTGAGGACCCTGCACCACCACTACTGACAGAGCAATACACCCTCCAATCTGACTGAGGACCCTGCACCACTACTGACTGAGAGCAATACACCCTCCATGCTGACTGAAGACCCTGCACCACCCCTACTGACAGAGCAATTCCCCCCTACATGCTGACTGAGGTTCCTGCACCACCACGACTGAGAGCAATACATCCTCCATGCTGACTGAGGACCCTGCACCACCTGAACTGACAGAGCAATACACCCTCCATGCTGACTGAGGACCCTGCACCACCTGAACTGACAGAGCAATACACCCTCCATGCTGACTGAGGATCCTGCACCACTACTGACAGAGCAATACACCCTCCATGCTGACTGAGGACCCTGCACCACTACTACTGACAGAGCAATACACCCTCCATGCTGACTGAGGACCCTGCACTACCACTACTGACAGAGCAATACACCCTCCATGCTGACTGAGGACCCTGCACTACCACTACTGACAGAGCAATACACCCTCCATGCTGACTGAGGACCCTGCACTACCACTACTGACAGAGCAATACACCCTCCATGCTGACTGGGGACCCTGCACCACCACTACTGACAGAGCAATACACCCTCCATGCTGACTGGGGACCCTGCACTACCACTACTGAGAGCAATACACCCTCCATGCTGACTGAGGACCCTGCACTACCACTACTGACAGAGCAATACACCCTCCATGCTGACTGGGGACCCTGCACTACCACTACTGACAGAGCAATACACCCTCCATGCTGACTGAGGACCCTGCACCACCACCACTACTAACTGAGAGCAATACACCCTCCATGCTGACTGAGGACCCTGCACCACCACTACTGACAGAGCAATACACCCTCCATGCTGACTGGGGACCCTGCACTACCACTACTGACAGAGCAATACACCCTCCATGCTGACTGAGGACCCTGCACCACCACTACTGACTGAGAGCAATACACCCTCCATGCTGACTGAGGACCCTGCACTACCACTACTGACAGAGCAATGCACCCTCCATGCTGACTGAGGACCCTGCACCACCACTACTGACAGAGCAATACACCCTCCATGCTGACTGGGGACCCTGCACCACCACTACTGACAGAGCAATACACCCTCCATGCTGACTGGGGACCCTGCACTACCACTACTGACAGAGCAATACACCCTCCATGCTGACTGAGGACCCTGCACCACCACCACTACTGACTGAGAGCAATACACCCTCCATGCTGACTGAGGACCCTGCACCACCAGAACTGACAGAGCAATACACCCTCCATGCTGACTGAGGACCCTGCACCACCACCACTACTGACTGAGAGCAATACACCCTCCATGCTGACTGAGGACCCTGCACTACCACTACTGACAGAGCAATGCACCCTCCATGCTGACTGAGGACCCTGCACCACCACTACTGACAGAGCAATACACCCTCCATGCTGACTGGGGACCCTGCACCACCACTACTGACAGAGCAATACACCCTCCATGCTGACTGGGGACCCTGCACCACCACTACTGACAGAGCAATACACCCTCCATGCTGACTGAGGACCCTGCACCACTACTGACAGAGCAATACACCCTTCATGCTGACTGAGGACCCTGCACCACTACTGACAGAGCAATACACCCTCCATGCTGACTGAGGACCCTGCACCACTACTGACAGAGCAATACACCCTCCATGCGGACTGAAGACCCTGCACCACCACTACTGACAGAGCAATACACCCTCCAATCTGACTGAGGACCCTGCACCACCACTACTGACTGAGAGCAATACACCCTCCATGCTGACTGAGGACCCTGCACCACCACTACTGACAGAGCAATACACCCTCCATGCTGACTGAGGACCCTGCACCACTACCACTGACAGAGCAATACACCCTCCAATCTGACTGAGGACCCTGCACCACTACTGACTGAGAGCAATACACCCTCCATGCTGACTGAAGACCCTGCACCACCCCTACTGACAGAGCAATTCCCCCCTACATGCTGACTGAGGTTCCTGCACCACCACGACTGAGAGCAATACATCCTCCATGCTGACTGAGGACCCTGCACTACCCTAATGAGGACACTGACTGAGAGCAATACACTGACAGTACAGCCGTGACCAAAAGTTTTGGGAATGACACAAATATTATTTTAATTAAAGCCCCGTACACACGTGCCGATCGTCGGCCGAAAAGCTTCGGCCGACGACCGATCTGCCGATTGTAGGCTTGTTAGTATGATGCCTCCGACAGCGCACATTCGGCCGAAAAGAATCTGTCATGCAAGCATTAAAATTTTTGTATGCCGACACCAGAGCGGCCGATTGTTCGCCAGTCAGTACAGAATTCGGCCGACACACAGCAGATTTGCAAGACTGGGCATGCTCAGAAAAGGAAAAACACAGGGAAAGTTAACCATCACATGACATCACTTCTGCAGTCGGCTGTAGTCGGCGGACAAAATTCTTGTGCAGTCTTTTGCACTTTTCAACAGACACCGACAGCCCGGGGACAAAGGACGGCCGATCGTTCGGCCGACGATCGGTACGTGTGTACGGGCCTTTAGTCTGCTGCCTCAGTTTTTATGATGGCAATCTGCATATACTACAGAGTGTTATAAAGAGTGATCAGATGAATTGCACTTAATTGCAGTCCCTCTTTTCCATAAAAATGAACTTAATCCCATAAAAAACATTTCCACTATTTGTGAAGAAGGCTTCTGGGCGCCCAAGATAGTCCAGCAAGCACCAGGTTCATCTCCTACAGTTGATTCAGCTGTGGGATGGGGGCACCACCAGTGCAGAGCTTGCTCAGGAATGGCAGCAGGT
Organism: Pelophylax lessonae; assembly: GCF_965119305.1. Classification (NCBI taxonomy): domain Eukaryota; kingdom Metazoa; phylum Chordata; class Amphibia; order Anura; family Ranidae; genus Pelophylax; species Pelophylax lessonae. The sequence continues at coordinate 282,233,826 of NC_138773.1, forward strand.
GGGTGCGAGTCCATCTGCACACACAGGGAGGAGAAGACTTTTGGAGGATGGCCTGGTGTCAAGAAGGGCAGCAAAGAAGCCACTTCTCTCCAGGAAAAAACATCAGAGACAGACTTATATCAGCACAAGGTACAGGGATTGGACTGGGATGAAGTCATTTTCTCTGGAGAGGAAAAGGTGAGCGCTATCATCAGTTCTGTGTCATGCCCAACAGTAAAGCATCCTGAGACCATTCATGTGTGGGGTTGCTTCTCAGCTAAGGTAGTGGGCTCACTCACAATTTTGCCTTTTCCAGGATGATGGAGCACCTTGCTATAAGGCAAAAGTGATAACTAAGTGGTTTGGTGAACAAAACCTTAACATTTTGGGTTCATGGCCAGGACACTCCCCAGACCTTAATCCCATTGAAAACTTGTAGTCAATCCTCAAGGGTCGGGAAAACAAAACCCAATCCCCCCCCCCTCACAAATTCTGACAAACTCCAATCATTGGTTATACAAGAATGGGCTGCCATCAGTCAAGATGTTGTCCAGAATTTGAGTGACAGCATGCCAGGGCGAATTGCAGAGATCTTGAAAAAGAAGGGTCAGCTTTGCTAATAACTCTTTTTGCATAAACCTAATGTAATTGTCAATAAAAACTTATGAAATGCTTGTAATTATACCATAGTAATATCTGACAAAAAAGATCTAAAAACATTGCAGCAGCAGACTTTGTGAAAAATATTTGTGTAATTCTCAAAACTTTTGGGCACGGGTGTACTGTAATGACTGAGAACATTTGTTGAGAGCTTCACTGAGAATACTACGCCTTCCACATTGACTAGGAGCTGTTCTCCCCTGACTTCACTCACTGACAGGGAGCTGTAGACACCAAGAGCTGAGGACTCTGGAAGCACTGACTTCCACTCATGGAGGGCTCCTCACTGACTGGGCATAGAGAGCCTGGCTTTGGGTGTGGGGGACCCAGTGCTGACTGGGCTCTGAGGATTCTTCACTCCTCCCGCTGCCTGCTCAGTGAGGACCCCAGACTCCCCTCACTGACTGGACGCAGAAGACCCCACAGTGACTCGGCACTGAGGACCTCATGCTGATTTGGATCTGAGGATTCCACATTCATCACACTGACTGGGAACCGAAGGCCTCACAGTGACTGGGTGTTGGGGGCATGGGCTGACAGGGCTCTGAGGATTCCACATTCATTCTCTGTGCTCAGGGGACCTCACGGTGACTGGACATTAAGGACCCAGCTCTGACTGGGCTCTGAGGGCCTGAGGTTGACTAACCTCTTGGAATTCTGAACTCATCTCACTGACTGAGCAGGGACGGCCCCATTCAGCATGACCTCTGAGGACCCGTACCTGACTGGGCTGAGGATTCCAAATTCATCTTCTGACTGAGGACCCGGACTCCACTCACTGACTGGATGCAGAGGATCTTACAGTGACTGGGCACTGAGGACCCAGGGCTGACTGGGCATGGAGGGCCCCACACTCATTTTGCTTACTCAGCTCTGACTGGGCACTGAGAACCTTGCACTGACATCTATCTTTTAAGATGAGGTCAGGTTACCTCCTGCCCAGGTGTGTATTATAGTCCCATGTATGGCGTGTCCCACTGACTGGGTGCTCTTTCTGTCACTCAGACACCTCATACAGGAGGACTGAGTGTTCGGAGAGACTGACTGATGGGGTTAGGATACCCAGGCCAGGGGAGTCCCAGACTCAGGATTAGGGGTTTATAGAAAGCCAGAGACCTTTACACAGCAAATTAGGGTGAAATTCTCAAGCCATGATGAAAAATAAACTCTGGGAAGTTAGACCTCAATATTTATTTATGTTCATGCAGACTTGTCTAAATCTAAATCCTTTTTAGATTCTATACTGGCCCTTCTAGTAGCCCTTGCTGTGAATGAACAATTTGGTAAGTGGCAAATAAAGTCAACTATCCAGACACTATTTAGATACTCAATGCTGGCTGTGATTATTGGAAAAGGTGTGAAGCATTCCATTGAATAGAAGAGTAGATTAGAGGTTGGCAGCCTTGGGAAGTCTAGCCTGGGAGTCTGTTTTGGCAAAGCCAGCTAGTTTACATTTCTACAAGGCATGTGCTAAGATTCTTTGGGTGACCAGACAATCCCCAGTCACCTTATTAAATTATAACTAAAGGCAAAACTTTTTTTAATTTTTGGATAGAGCGGAAAAGCATTAGAACCCGTCACATTTATTGCTATCTGTGCCCCTATTAAGGAGAGTCACCCTCTCTAGTTGTCCTGTTTATCGTTGTCTTTGAAAGTGACCGTAAAACCCAAATTTCTCCTCTTACCTACAAGGATCGCAACACCTGAGAGATGAGAGGCTCCACCCTACAGGAAACACATTTAGTTCACAGATGCTTCAAATGCCCCATTCTTCCCTTGTCCCTCAGTATTGATTGTGTTTCTCCCACAGCGAAACGTTAGTTTTTTTTTTTTTATTATCAAGAGTCAGATGGTACCACTGTGAGGCAGGTCTAGGAATGGCAGTGTGGGCAGCACTAACCTGCATGCCTCAAGCTTCTCCCAGGTCACCTCCATGATGTGGTACAGGCAGTTCGGGTACAGTGTGGTGGTCCCCCGCCTTTGTACTCTGCTCAGCAGCTCCCGTCTCCTCCTGTCCTCCCCCTGCATACAGAGAGCTCAATGCTGTGAAGAGCCTGCCAGATAACGTAAGCAGCGACGAGGGGTGAACTCATTGTGCTCCAAGCCTCTCTGTAAAGCCAGAGTTTCGAGGCAGAGCACAGCACAACCCAGAATAAAGGTAAGCCCCTGAGGAGACGCCAGACTCGTGTGGCTACGGGAGGAGGGCTTAGGACTACAGTGATACTGAAGCCAGTGGGCTGTAAGCAGCCAAAGTTTGCCTGGAACCACCTCATGGGGAAGGAGAAAGGAAGGGCAGCACAGGCGGGCAAGTCAGGGCCAGGTAAGTGCCTTTTCTCAAGGGGAGTTCAGAAAAGGGCAGCGTTCCCTATGAGGGATAGCAGAAGAGGAGAAATGCTGTCTGCCAACCACCTGCCCCCCCCCCCCCAGCCTAATTTTTTAGCTGCCCAGTTGGGACAGTAACTCGAAATGGGTGTGATTTTTGGCCGCTATCCTCCTCATGTGACCTTAAGGATAGAAAAGCAAGCCCTGTGGCTGTGGTAAACGGGAGAGACAACAGTGCTAAGTACTTCGCTTTGCTTTGGGAAATAACAGCAGGATCCTTAATAGCAGCCAGGTGGTTCCTGGGCTTCGACTCCCTCCTTCGAAACAGGGTGGTACTATCCTTTCCCTTATACTTGGGAACAAATAACCGAGAAGCTTCAGCTAAACCAATGTCCACAGCTTCCTTTTACCTCAGGAGATGCTGTGGATATTGCAAAATTAAAGCGGTAGTATACCGCTTTTTGGGACTTTTAACTACAGGTAAGCCTATAATAAGGCTTACCTGTAGGTACAATTAATATCTCCTAAACCTGCACGGTTTAGGAGATATTTGCCTTGCATGCAGCCGCAGACGTGAGCGGCGCATGCGCTCTGAAGGTCCGGCGGACCTTCAGAGTTACTTGCTGGAAAATGACTCCCGCGCGCTGACCTAATTGATATCTAGGTCTGTGCTTGTTAAGACCTTAGAGGCTGGGAGACTTGGACTCGCTTCCACCTGTGTGTTGGCTAACTACACCTACTCCATAAAGTGGTAGGAAACAGCTAATACTACCGTGGTGTATGCACCCACCTTACACTTCCAATATTGTGAACTACCCTGGTTCTTTGGTGGATGAAGGTTTAGTATCTAGAGTCCAGGCTTGGCCTATGATTTGGCACTTTTCCACTGCAAGTATCGGCTCGGCTCCACTCGGTCCTGCTTGGCTCGGTTTGGTTTTCCACTGCATGGTACCGCATGGTACGGTGTTGGAGCGGTTTGGTACGGTTTGCTTTTCCACTAAAGTACTAAGTGTGTCGGATAACAACGATTCTCTGACCAATCAGTGGCTAGTAGTGACAGTCAAGGCTGCATGCAAAGGATTGTGGGATATGGTATCGGTATGGCCCTGTTGGAACCACAACCGAGGTGGTACTGTTTAAGAGAGCCGTACTGTTCGGTTCCATGCAGTGGAAAAGCGCCAATAGATTTTGCCCTTTGCTGGGTATTTCTTAGTTGAATACACTGTGACTGACTTCATGCATTGTCTGGCTGCACATCATAAACACACAATGTGGAAGTTTATTTGTGTCTTTTCTGTTTTTTTGCTGCTCATTAGAAGTACACAATACTAACTTGTCTGTCTTCTGGTTGGACTGTGCTTTGTTGAGCATCAGATGTATGCAACATTGAAGTTTTTGTGTCTTTTCTGTTCAATTTGGTTATGGCTCTTATTGCCTATTAGAAATACATAACATTGAAGGTTGTGGGTGTCTTTCTATCATACCTTTTATTTTTTTGCACTTTAGAAATGCTTAACATTTCTGTTGGTTATATGGCTGTACCGTGTTGCTAATCAGAAATGTGCAACATTAAATGTTGCTAGTAACATTTCTGTTATGACTACCCAGTTACTAATCAAATATGCACAACATTTACATTTTATTATGACCAACAGAAATGTTACTATGACTATACCCTGTTGCTAATCAGTAATGCACAACGTTGACGGTGGTCTGTGTCTTTCTGTTATGACTGTACCTTTGTTGCGAATCTGAAATGCACAATTTTCAAGTTTCTTTTCCAGTCATTTTAGTTATGCGACTGTATCCTATTGCTCATTTGGAATTAACAGCTTGGAAGGTTGTTGGTATTTTTTTTCTGTTTTTAATATTGGTTACATGACTATACCCCATCAGGCAGCAGCAATACACAGCACTGAAGTTTGTGTCTTTCTGTCTTTATATTGGTTAAATTGCTGATCTTGCTACACTTCAGAAATACACATTGAAGTTTTTTGTCTTTTCTGTTTTACATTTGGCTGCACTTCAGAATACTCAACAGTGAAGACAGTTTGTGTCTTTCCTATTTATATTTATTATATAGCCATGGCTTGTTGCACTTTTGAAATATACGACATTGAAGTTCATGTTGTGTCTTTTCTTTGTTGGTCTATTTAGCTGCAATTATGAAATACATAACATTGTTGTCTATGCTTATATCCTTTGTCTACATCTATTTTCTGGTGCTGTGCATCAGTAACACACAATCTATGATCTTTTATATTTTGTGATATTAGTTATACATGTATCCCTTTTTTATTTCAGATCTTACTTTCCCTTGTACACGGAGGGGCGAGGAGTTCTGACTGCAGAAACTTCAGATGTCAGAAAATTCAGTCCCTTACATTCAGGCATGCCAGATGCATCCCCTCTGCTTTAAACCTGGTAGGGTTGTAGGACACTGGAAGAAGGTTGTAAAATCTCCTTTAAGAACCTTGTTCATAGGAGTATTATGGCCTAAGGATGCAGTATCAGAATTTATCTGACCCTTATACCCAACTCAATAGGTTTACAGTTCTATATGTGTCCTTCATATCATCCTCTTAGCATAACTGGTCGAAGCAAGCCAATGTGAGTGTTCTGCTACTGCTATGGACTTAATCTGAAGTAGGGATCTGCTTAATGTGTTCTTCATCAGTACCAAAAGGCACCCAATGGTTTTGGAGTGGATTGTTTTATACATCACGTAGGACACCTGATCTCTACGGAATGGTTAAAATGATTCTTTTACCAAGATCCTTTCAGCTTAATTTTATTGCATTTGCGTGCAGGTGTATAGGGAGTTTTGGGTATATAGAGCATTTTAACTGTCATGCCAGTATTCAGATGTGAGGGAAGTCATAAGTTTGGTGTTCTTTGGGTACATACCTGTCCAGCTTTCTGAGCCCAGGGAATAACCTTCTCTTAACCGATTTCCCTTAGGTGGGCTTTCCTTTACCCATCACTCTGAAAAATTTAATAATAAATTCAAGGGGACCTGCAAGTTTTGTCTTTTAGGGAGCCTCTTTTTAAATCATTCTCGTGGACAGAGTAGTGTTTAAGCCAGATCCTCTTTGTTGATCAATGTAGTGTTCTTGTTTCACAGAGAAAGTCTAGGATTTAGTTATTTTTAGTGGTCCTAAGAAGTGGTACAGGGATGATAGGCCACGATTGCTAGATCATTGAAACAGTCAACCTTGTTAACCTTCGGATTTCACAGGTTTTCAAATTCTATCTTTAAGAACCCACTCCACATAGATCCTACATCCGAAACTGAGAAGGCAGGGGATTGGTGGCGTAAACCTGCTGACCAGCCTCTTGGGCAGCTTAATCAGTCATTAAGGAGTGGAGGTAAAACACGCTGCAAAACCTTGCATTTGAAGGAGTATCTTGTTGGTGGTGGTCCCACCCTAAGGTAGGCCTGCGGTTACTTGATTACAGGCATACCCCACTTTTAAGTACGCAATGGGACCGGAGCATGTATGTAAAACGAAAATGTACTTAAAGTGAAGCAATACCTTTTTTCACTTCTCAATGCATGTACTACATTCCAATAGTCATTTAGAGGCATAACTGATATAAATAATGCATTGATAGCTAAAATAAACATAATACAGAACAGTATTAAAAAAAAAAATTGTAAGCTTGCCTTGCCCTTGCTTGTGACAGGGACCCACAGTGCACACCTTGGCCTGCACTCCCATCCCAGAGCAAAGTAGGCTTAGGTGTTATCAAACTATACCTATTTAAGCCCCTTCCAGTTTGGCCACACCCAACTGTTGGCGTGGTGCACTTCACATGCTGCCATTAAAGAAGCCCCTCTGCTCAAACCTACCCCACCCCCCCAAAAAAAAACTGGGTGCAGTCAGTAGGGTCTCCCTGAATTTGATTTTCAAAAAGTGGTCACCTTATCATAGCACAGCCTAGAACATAGAGCCACAAATACACACAGCTGTTTCCAACTTCTTAACATTGGCACAAGTAATGGAGGTAAAGGCTTCTATGGGCTCGGCTTATGTAACCTGGCAGGCAACTCACGGATGGCTGGTGGTCAACTCCAAGCTGTCTGTGGGCATATCTCGCAACACCAGGGTATACTGCGGCTGCGCGGCGAGCTGTCTGTGGGCGTATTCTGGGCAGGAACCTGGCCTCTCGCACCTCCAGGGTATACTGCGGCTGCGCGGCGAGCTGTCTGTGGGCGTATTCTGGGCAGGAACCTGGCCTCTCGCACCTCCAGGGTATACTGCGGCTGCGCGGCGCGGGAATGTCGGAACGTCCGTACTTGCGAGGCACTTTACGTACACTCTCGGGGCATGTCCGTACTCGCGAGTGTACGTCAAGTGAGTGTACGTAAAACGGGGTATGCCTGTATTCTCTCGGTAGTTGCTGTCCTGGAAGGTGAGAGGTGAAAACCTACGGTTAGACCTAACGGTAACAGTGTTTCTACGAACCTTCCAGGATGGCAGGCCTACTTCCCACCCAGTTAAGGGGGAGGAAAGAATGTAAACAATAGGTGGTGAGTACCTAAGTGAATATATACCCCTTGTGGATCGGTTGGGAGAATTACTTTACAACTGAGGGAGAGGGGGAAGGGTGGGGCCCTTTAGGCAGCTGTGAACTGATTGTGTTTCCTGTAGGGTGGAGCCTCTCATCTCGCAAGTGTTGCAGTCGTGGAAAGTTCCTACCATTTGTTCTAACTGTCGTTTTTTGTGTTGTACTTAGAAAAGTAATAGAAGGGAAATCTTCCGTTGGTGACACTAGTTCTGGTCTCCTGGGAGTCCCCAAGGAATTTCAATAATTTGCAGGGATTTCCTCACTTCTTGTTTTGAGGAAGGGAGGCCTATAACCCCTGTCCATCAAATTAAAAAAGAAAGTTTTGCCTATAGTTCTACTTTAAAGTGTAACTTTAGTGAGATCACTTCGGGGCTGGCCCCTTTTGCAGGTATAGCTATGTAAAACATATTAAAAATAGGTGTCTATGCTGTTTAAAATCCAGTAATACACTGTCTCACCCTGTTCTACACATGGTAAGTTCTCTAGTTTTAGGCACTGCCAAGTTTGTAGAGACCAATTTGCTGACAGCCTTGAAGTGAAATGAAACCCTCCTATTCTTTACAGCCAAGGAAGTTGCTTCTGTTTTATCTGCTATGGCCATGATGCTGCTCATGTGATCATTTATGACACCAGCTATTTGATGGTTTGGCAGTTTGGTTGAGGACACCATCAAATGTGACAGTTAGCAATCCCCACATTCCAGGAATGTAACTTTTTTTTTTTTTTTGAAACTTTTAACCACTTTACCACCGGAGGATTTTGCTGTCTTCCGTCCAGGCCACTTTTTGCGATTCGGCGCTGTGCGACTTCAACTGACAATTGCGCGGTCGTGCGACGCCGTACCCAAACAAAATTTACGTCCTTTTTTCCCCACAAACAGAGCTTTCTTTTGGTGGTATTTGATCACCTGTGCGATTTTTACTTTTTGCGCTATAAACAAAAAAAGAGCGTTTATTTTGAAAAAATAACAATATTTTTAACATTTTTTTTATTTGAAATTCCCCCCCAAAAAAATGTAAAAATCTAATTTTTTTTAAATTTTTGGCCAATTTGTTTTCTGCTACCTATGTTTGGTAAAAAAAATCGCAATAAGCGTATTTTGATTGGTTTGCGCAAAAGTTATTGCGTTTACTAACTAAGGGAAAGATTTCTATCATTTTTGGTGTTTTTTTTTTTTTTTTAACGCGTAATGGCGGTGATCTGCGTTTTTTTTTTTTTTTTTGCGGGACTGCGACATTGCGGCGGACAGATCAGACCCTTGACTGACATTTTTGACACTTTTGGGGGTACCAGTGACATTACTACAGTAATCAGTGCTATATATATGCACTGTTACTGTAAAAATCACACTGGCAGGGAAGGGGTTAATTTTATTGGAGAGGGAGGGGTTAATGTATGCCTGGTGCTTACTGACGTGTGTGGGGGGAGGTGACTTTGTGAGACAGGGACAAATCGGATGTCCAGCTATGCTGAACACTCCGATCTGTCAGTCCCTGTCACTTAGGAGATCCGCCCGCTCTGTTTACACAGGCGGGCGGATCTCCTCACTCGATTCCCCGACGATCGGGGCTGAGCAGCGACGATCGCCGCTGCTCCTCCCCTGGCCCGACTCCCGCTCTGAATGAAAACAGCGGGAGCGCGGGCCAGGGGAGGAGTCCAGCGACGTAGGTCTACGTCGCTGGACGGAATCGTGCCACTTTGCCGCAGTACGCTCAATGTGAGCCGTGGGCAAGTGGTTAAATCGATGGGTTTAGTTCTGCTTTATGATTTAATGCTGTTGAGCGGCTCTGGGCTTCAGCAAAATGGCAGCCTCCAAAAAGAAACAGAAGCAATACTGGAGGCAAATTACAGCACACACTAATTTTGGAAGCATAATTATTAATGTGAAATGTATGTTCCTTGCTAGTGAACATTATTTTTAGAGATGCACCGAAATATCAGTATTTTGCCGATAAGAGAAAAATGTGCCGATAATGGCGCCAAAAAATGTACGCGTTGTTAAAGTGATTATGCAACATTTTTACCGAGATTTTTACCGACTGGTGAGTATCCTTGCGACTGGTGAGTATCTAGGACTGGTGAGGGCATTAGCGACTGGTGGGTACCCCAGGTTTAGTACCAGGGAAGTTAGAGGTAGTGTAGGTAAGGAAGAGCAGGTCGTTAATATTATCCCCATAGAGTAGTGGGTAATAATGTCCGACAGGATTGGGGATGCCACTCAGTGCACTTCTTGCGGCATGTATGCGTTCCTTGATGAAACAATCGAGGACGAATACTGCTGTGCAAGATGTGAGCGACTTGTTGCTCTGGAAGCCCACATCGTGGATCTAGAGAGCACAGTGACAAGACTGCGTGGCATCTACAACCTGGAAAGGAGCTTGGACTTTACCCATCAGGCGCTGGCAGGGGTCAGCATAGAGGAGGAAGGAATAGAGGAGACGCAAGCAGCAGAGGTACGCAGTTGGGTGACTGTTAGGAATGTTAGGGGGAGGAGAGTCAGGGAGGCCAATCCTGAGTTGGTACACCCTAACATATTTGCCGAGTTGCAGGTTGAGGGGGATATCAACTCAGGGGTGGTAGAGCTGGAGCATGCGCCCTCCCCCAGCTGCCAGGGGAGGGACGGCTCCAGGAAGAAGGGGGGCCATAACTCAGGAAAGGTTAGAAAGGTTGTGGTAGTTGGGGACTCAATTATCAAGAGGACAGAGAGGGCAATCTGTAAAAAAGATCTCGTGAACCGAACAGTTTGTTGTTTACCGGGCGCCCGAGTTCGGCACATCGCAGATCTGGCAGACAGATTGATGGGGGGGGCTGGGGATGACCCAGCGGTCATGGTGCATGTGGGCACTAATGACAAAGTTAAAGGTAGGTGGAGGATCCTTAAGAACGATTTCAGGGACTTAGGTAATAGATTGAGGAAAAGGACCTCCAAGGTGGTTTTCTCTGAAATACTGCCTGTACCTCGAGCCACACCAGAGAGGCAGAAGGAGATTAGGGAAGTTAACAAGTGGCTGAGGAATTGGTGTAGGAAGGAGGGGTTTGGGTTCCTGGAGAACTGGGCTGACTTCTCAGTCGGCTACCGGCTCTTTAGTAAGGATGGGCTGCACCTTAATGGGGACGGTACAGCTCTTTTGGGGAGAAAGATGGCCACCGAGTTGGAGGGGCTTTTAAACTAGGAGACGGGGGGGAGGGCTCAGAAGTAGAATCAGTCAGGAGGGAGCAGAGGACTGAAGGCAGTTGTAGGGTCAGCAGCGACATTAGGTCAACAACATCAATTGGCGGGTCTGTGCGGGAAAACAGCAGACCAAACAAAAATAAACATAACCGCCAATCACGTTTAACTTCCGTAAAACTAAGAGGGGTATATGCTAATGCCAGGAGCCTAGCTAATAAGATGGATGAGTTGGACATGTTAGTACATGAGGAGGACATAGACCTTGTGGGAATAACAGAAACTTGGTTCGACCCCTCACATGACTGGCTGGCAAATATCCAAGGGTATTCTGTGTACCGGAAGGACAGGGTAGGAAAAAGAGGGGGAGGGGTATGTCTCTATGTCAAGAACAATATAAAGGTGCTAGAAAGGAGTGACATTACGGATGGGATGAGCATGGATTTAGAATCTGTGTGGGTTGAACTCGATAGGGAAGAAGATAAGGGAAAAGTAGTTGTGGGGGTTTGCTATAGGCCACCTAACCAAGGGGAGGAGGTAGAGCTGGAATTTTTAGCACTAATAGGTAAAGCGGCAAAACTGGGATCAGTCATCATATTGGGGGACTTCAATTATCCCGACATTGACTGGGAAGAGGGGACTGCACACTCGCATAAGGCCCGTCTATTCACGGAAACCTTACAGGATAACTACATGTCACAGTTGGTGGATTCTCCTACTAGAGAGAATGCAATCCTGGATCTATTGATCACTAATGACCCAGACATAATCTCGGAGGTAGGAGTCCAGGACAATCTGGGCTCTAGCGATCACAGGATGATCACATTTAGTATAAATAACAATATAAAAAGGCAAGTGGGGAACATAAGAACCCTAAACTTCAGAAGGGCAGACTTTCCAAAATTGTACTCAATGATGGAAAGGGTAAACTGGGACCAAACCCTGGGATCCCTGACCACTGAGGAAAAATGGGAATGCTTTAGGAACATATTAAGCAAAGGCATCTTGCAGTGCATTCCTATGGGGAATAAATTTAGAAGAGACAAAGCCAAACCTGGCTGGCTAAACCGTAGCGTTAAAAAACCTATTAGGGGAAAAAAATTGGCCTTCAAGAAATATAAATCAGAGGGCACAGTATCGGCCTTCCAGCAATACAAGGAGGAAAATAAGAAGTGTAAACACGAAATCAAGATGGCTAAAATCAACTTTGAGAGACAAATAGCGGAGGATAGTAAAAAAAACCCAAAGAAATTCTTTAAATATATCAACAGCAAAAAAACTAGGGCAGAGCATATTGCACACATAATTAACGATGATGGGAGGATGGTTACAGAGGACACTGAAAAAGCAACCGTGCTGAATGCTTTTTTCTCGTCAGTCTTTACGCAGGAAAAGGAGGGGTACACTGACCATGACTGTATGGTTAGTAGTAATACACAGGACTTGCCACTATGGCTAACAGAGGGGGAAATCAGGGAAAGACTGGATAAACTTAACACAAACAAATCACCAGGCCCGGATGGCGTACATCCGAGAGTGCTCAAGGAACTCAGTATGGTTATATCTAGACCACTGTTCCTAATCTTTGCTGACAGTATTAGGACAGGAGATGTACCAGGGGATTGGAGGAAGGCTAACGTGATTCCGATATTCAAAAAGGGCCAGAGACATATCCCGGGAAATTATAGGCCTGTCAGTTTGACATCAATAGTATGTAAACTTCTGGAGGGGATGATAAGGGACTATATCGTAGAGTATGCTAAAGACAACATCATCAGTAGTAACCAACACGGGTTTACAAATGGGCGTTCTTGTCAAACCAATCTCTTAGCATTCTACGAGGAAGTGAGCTGTGAGCTAGATAGGGGCAGACCAGTGGATGTGGTGTACTTGGATTTTGCTAAGGCGTTTGATGCAGTTTCCCACAAGCGCTTAATTTATAAAATAAGGTCTGCAGGTATCGACAGCAGGGTTTGCTCTTGGATACGGAACTGGCTAAAAGGCCGTGTCCAAAGGGTGGTAATAAACAGCGCATACTCAGACTGGGCTGAGGTAGTAAGCGGGGTGCCCCAGGGCTCAGTCCTGGGACCAACCTTGTTCAATTTATTCATAAACAGCATTGAGGACGGGATCAGTAGTTCGTTATCAATTTTTGCAGATGACACAAAATTGGCCAGGGCAATAACTGCACAGCATGAAGCAGATATCCTACAGAATGACCTGGACAAAATTACGGAGTGGGCAACGACATGGCAAATGAGGTTTAATGTGGAGAAGTGTAAGGTTTTGCACTTGGGGACCAAAAACATAAAAACACAATACATGTTAGGAGGGGAACCCTTGGGGGACTCAAAAATGGAGAAAGATCTGGGAGTCTTGGTTGATGATAGATTAGGCAACAGCATGCAATGCCAAGCGGCAGCTTCCAAAGCCAACAGAATATTAGCATGCATAAAGAAAGGGATGTATTCCAGAGATAAGACTATAATCCTTCCACTTTATAAAACTCTGGTCCGACCGCATCTGGAGTATTCTGTCCAGTTCTGGTCGCCAGTCCTCAGGAGGGATGTGTTGGAGCTGGAGAGAGTCCAGAGAAGGGCAACTAAACTAATTAGGGGATTGGAGGACCTTACCTATGAAGAGCGGCTGCAATCGCTCGATTTATTTTCCCTGGAGAAGAGACGTCTGAGAGGGGACATGATAGCAATTTATAAATATCTTAATGGGGATCTCAGCTTAGAAAAAAAGCTGTTCATTCGAAGGAATTGCATGAGGACTCGAGGACATACAATGCGATTAGAGGAGAAGCGTTTTAACCTCAGGCAACGTGGGGGGTTCTTTACTGTTAGGGCTACAAGATTGTGGAATTGTCTACCACAAGAGGTGGTTTCTGCGGGTAGTATGGTGACTTTCAAAAGACTCTTAGACTTACATCTCAAGGATCAGGAGATAAAGGGCTATGTTAGATGATTACAGTCACACACACCTACACAGGTTGAACTGGATGGACTATTGTCTTTATTCAACCTCACCTACTATGTAACTATGTAACTATGAGATTTTTCTGGGATTGTGTGTCGACTTTACCACGACTTTATTGTGCTCATGGTTTGTTTTTCATAGGTCATGTGACTCAAAAACCGCATCAAAAACATAACCCTAGTGCGTTTTTAATGATGCGTTCTTGCTGCATTTTCAATGCATTTCAACAGGAAGTCACCTTTTTGGTGCGGTTTTTTGTAACTAAACAAAAATTCAGCAAGCAAGATTTTTAACACCACAGCGGAAGCAAACAGACCATTGTTAAGACATACATAGATTTTTTTAAAGGGATACATTTTTCTTGAGCTTTTCTTGCGCTAAAGGTGGCCAATAATGGCCTGCAATAAATTTAAATTGATAATTAAAGTCCAAATATTATTATACAATTTCTATATAAAAATATATAAATATTTTTTAAAAACTATGTTTCACTTTTCGGCCAAGTGCATCCTGCATTTTCGATTTCTAAACCAAAATTTCCATTCGGTGCACCTCTAATTTTTTTAAGTTGTTATAGGTAAAGTTCCGCTTTAAGGAGATCTTTGCTGTATCTGCCCTCCTATGGGAATTTTTTTTTTTTTTTTTTGCAGGGAACAAGCATGCTGCAAGTCAAGTCCGAAATTCTTATACATATACTAGCTTGGGGCTATTAAAAGAAATAGGGGGTCCTTGAATTTGCAGGGCAGACTGATTTTTTTTTTTTTTTCCAACAGGAGAGGTAGGTTTGGCTGTTCTTCTCCAATGGATCACAGGACTGCACTTTGTTTTGCACTCCTGTGACCCGTTTCAGCAGAAAGCAGGCTGAAGTCCACTCTCTGCCAATGTCAGAGTCTGCCCCCTACACAGTCCAGCGCTCCTATGATCGAGGAGGGGGCAGAACAGAGAGCTGTGACTGACAGTCAGCAGCGCTCTGCTCACAGAGCTGTGAGAACCGAGCGATAGGCGGTGATCAATCACTCGGCTCTGTGTAGTGGCGCCTGGTGATAGATCCACCTAGGTAAGAAAAAAAAAAACCCATACCTCTCTTCTAACTAATAGCAGCCACCAAGTCACTCAGTACAGATGTCTTTTAGGAACAGTCTCCGGTGCATGTTGTTTGTAATACTTTGTGGTAATCTTCATATTGTAGTAATGACTGTATCTTCTCACTTGCAGCACATTCAAACTTCATGTAATGAGTAAACGGAAAAGCAAGGACAAGAGTCTCCCCATAGGAGAATGTATTTCTCAGGTATGGTCTTCAGTTATTATTTTCGGCTGTACAGTAAAGGGTTAGAATTACCTGGGATGAGCTACTTAATGTGTGCAGTGCAAAAATCACAGTTGTGGGGAGCCCCTGCCTTTTCTACACACCCAATTTTCATACTAAACCCAACTCTGCTCTATTATTTATAGTGGGATTTATTAATTCCTAAAAATATATTTTAAAATTTGGATAGTTTAGGTGTATCTATAGTCTAATCTAAAATCACATATTCAATTCCGAATTCCATTTCACTTATTTCTAGCCTAATCTCTATTTTTCTGAATAAAATTGAGATTTTTGAAATTACTTTGAAGATCCCCATACATTTATTTCCTTGTGGTGTTTAACACGTAGTCACTATGCCCTGTGACTAGGGGCTACTATGTCACTCATTTACCAGAGCCTGCCTTCTAAACTACAGAGGTGCTGAGAGGAGAAGTTTCACAAGGTGTATTTAGTATAGGAACCACGTTTGCAGCAGGTAGCAAGGTACCATGGGATATGTTGTCCAGGGAGTTGTGGAAAGAGATGGCTAGCAGACAGGCAGCCCTCACAACATGGAAGGAGATTTTTCAAGTAATCTTGCATTAGATTGTCAAATATAACTATTTTTTGTATTGTTATTACAATCATGATGTTATAACATGAAAGTGTATGCTGTGGCCTTAGATTTCTTTTAAAGCAATATTAAATCCAAAACCAAACATGTAATATTGCAGCTTGCCAATCATTTGATGTGATGGCTACATTAGTTTTCTTTTTTTAGAATTTTTTCAACTAGTGATTTGGCGAGTAACACACCTCCTGTATTAGAGTGCCACCCCATATTTAATGTATACAAAACCCTCTATATTTTTCGCTTATGACTTTCAAGGCAATATACACACATACACAAATTATCTTAAAGGGTAATTTTGCCAATCTTTTTTTATAATGGTAAAAATGTGTAGGATTACATAACAGCTGGCATTTTTATTTTTATATCATACAATGTCCATTACATGGTACCCTGTGTCCATGGGTGAAAACTGTTTCTCCATAGTACTTGATTTTGTCTTCACGAATGTTTAACCAGGGCAAACCCAATAAGTTTCAGGAAATCTCCTTCCTCAGGGGGATAGATGGGGTATGCCATATATTCTATATAGTATCAAAAAACAAGAAGGAAAAAAAAACTGCCGTACAGTTGCTTGTTGATGTTGCAAACAAAATCGAGTACTAAGTAACAATTTTTACCTATGATAAATTGGGCTACAGTGTAATGGACATTGTGTGATACAAGTGAAGAAATGCCAGCTGTTATTTACGGTAATTTTATTCATTGATTTTACTATGTATTATAATAAAGCTTAACACAATTGTGTACATTGCCTTGAAAGTGCCAAGGGGGAAAAAAAATGAAGGTTTTGTATCCACTCTGGATAAAGGCATTCAGAGTGCCCCTTTGGACAGCAGTCTAAAGTTGTTAACCTGGAAGAGAGATTTAGATACACTAAACCAGGGCTCGACAAATCCCAGGTGTCGGGTCGCTATGGTGACCAAAAATTGCGTCCTGGCGCCTGGGCTTATGTCGGCCCATTCACTTTTGCAGGGATGCAAAATTTGTATCACAAGGGACAAGCAGTCATGGTCACTGGGAGTCAGTTTTTTTTTTTTTCTTTTTTTAAAGGTCTGCTGCGGGCAAGCTGCAGTGCTCAATTTTTAGGTGGAAGCATTCGGATGGCTCAGCTGCCGCCTGATTGCTTCCACACACGGATAAAATGCCCCCCCCCTATGGGTCTAGCATAGCAGCCACTGCAGGGTAGAGGGGAGGAGGAGGGCGAACGCATGTCCGCTCTCCCCTCCCTTCTTGTTCCTGACTGGAAGCAATATATAGGACTTCACTTTCGGGTCCCTATTAGCTGTTTTTAAGTAAAAAAAAAAATATGTAAATAATTGTTAATAAATAGTTACACCTAAACACAAAATCCCAACACCTACCAATAAAAAAAAAAAAAGACCCCCACATATACGCATTGGGTGCCTATGCATGAAAACGTTGCACATGTTGCATATCTTCGTGCACAAGCTGGCTCCTAGATTCAAAGCAAATTTGTCAAGCCTTGCACTCAACAAATTGAAGTCCAAGCTAACACTATTAGTTACAGCACACTGTTTTTGTTTCCTTTTTGGAATAAAGGTTAAAGGTTGTAAGATCACCTGTCAGTAGTAAAAGCTTTGTCTCAACCAGTGTTAATTTAGTCTACTAAAATATTTTCGTCGACTAAATTAACACTATTTTAGTCGACTAAAATATGACTAAAACTAAAATGGCATTTTAGTCATAAGACTAAAATATGACTAAAACTAAAATTACATTTTAGTCAAGACTATGACTAAAACTAAAGTGAAAATTGACATAATTAACACTACTCTGCTGGCCATTTCTAAATTGGCAACACAATTCCATCCAGAGCATGTAATAATGGCACAGTAAAGTTTAAACATGTATTGCACCACCGCATACGCATAAGTAAGGGAAATCTACTAAGCTGCTGGAAGAGAAAAATTTTGGAAAAAGCCTTTGCTTATATTTTTCCATAATATTTATGTTGATACTATGTTCAGGTAATGTGTGCAATGACATTACAGCCAATAGAGTTCACTTTTTTTTTTTTTTTTTTGCATTTTAAAGTAGTGCTTCTGTTTGTCAAAAGGCAATATTTTTGTGTGTTTATGAATCTCTGCTTTATTTATAAAGACGTTATATATCACAATGGCTAAATCTGTGTCTGTAGTGCATGTTCAAACCTTAATACCATAAATAATAACATAGTATTACATTTTTTACTCCAGGGGTAAATTGGTATAATTAGTTTGGAAATTCTAGAGACATGTTTAAATAATGCATTATAATATACCTTAACCCATTTGATTTTATAGTTGACTAAAATGTGAGATTTTAGTAGACTAAAATGTACTGGAGATTTTAGTCAACTAAAATAAGACTAAAACTAAAATAGCATTTTAGTCAAAAGACTAAAATACGACTAAGGCCTCTTTCACACGGGTGCTCCGTATGTCCGTATATCACCCCATCCGTTTGCGGATGATATACGGACATAATGCATGTCAATGGGATTGCGGATGATCCGCTGACATCCGATTTGTGTCCTTTCGTTTTTTGGAACGGAACCCTATTTTTCTTTCGTTTAAAAAACGGAAAGGACGCAAAATCGGATGTCAGCGGTGTCATCCGCTGACAACCGCAATCCCATAGACATACATTATGTCCATATATCATCCGCAAACGGATGGGATGATATGCGGACATACGGAGCGGATGACACAAGTGTCATCTGTGTCCGTTTTAAAAAAAAAAAAAAAAAACGAATGCAGCCACCACATTTAAGAATTGGTAAGCTGCATTGTAAAAACGTACTTTTGGGTTTATTGCCGCTTTGAGTACAGCAATATTGTGTTTTATTATGTGCTCACAATGCCCTGCATAACTAATATCATTCTGAGAGTGGAGGAGTATGCATTTTGAGTCAATTAAACTCATTTATTTGCTGCACAATGTTCTCAATCCAACTTGTACTTGGGTATTGGAAGGTGAGAGAGAAGGAAATGTCGAAGCAATTTGGTCATGCTTTTTTTCACAGTCCAGTGAACAAGGAAGTGACAGAATGCTGCAATAGTATATAGTGACTTCACCTTCCAGCTGTTTTACTGTTAGGCTGCTTTCACACTGAGCCGCAAAATAAAATGGTTTTGCTGCGATTTTACTGTGTTTGCGGTGCAGTTTTTAAAGGACATGTGACTCAAAAACCTTACCAAAACACATTGCTACTGTGTTTTTACCGCATTTTCTATTGCTTTCCATTGCTTGTTTTTTTTTCCTGTGCTGAGTGGCTGCCCTGCTGCATTTTAAACACAGGAGGCTGTCTGCTTGGCAAGGTTGCTTTTCAGAGAGTGCCTGAATGATTGCAAAGTGTTTTCTGATTGGATGAGGCGGGACATTGATGTATAAAATATCCATATCTAGAGTTCCTTAAAGTAGTTTTAAAGTATAAAGGTTCTTACCTTTTTATGTATTCTCTGCTTGAAAGTTGTTGTATGCCCGGTGAAGTGACTGGAATTAGGGGATGCACAGAGATGAAAAAAAAAATCTTCCTACGTAAGTTGTACCTGTTAATTTGCAGTCTTCTCTTCTCTACATTAGTTTAAGGTGCAGAGTTTCTAAAACTTGTTTAAGCGGTCAGAAAAAAGGGGGTGAAGAGCTGAAGTTACTCTGCAGAGCTCAGTGAGGACCCCCCCTTCACACAATAACAGAGTGGAGGCTGTCTATCACAGGCTGTGTGCTGGAGTTCCTCCCCTGTCACCTTTTTTTTCTCTTGGTGTTCGGAAACCTTGTCAGAAGTGACTCATGCCAGTAGCTGAGAAACGAAGTAGATGGTTGTGTGCCCTGGACTGAGACCATTAAACACTATAGCTGGATATGCGTTGCTCAAATCTTATATCTGAGGTTTATAACGACTTTAGGGTTAAAAAAACCACC
This sequence comes from Pelophylax lessonae, assembly GCF_965119305.1. Taxonomy (NCBI): domain Eukaryota; kingdom Metazoa; phylum Chordata; class Amphibia; order Anura; family Ranidae; genus Pelophylax; species Pelophylax lessonae. The sequence continues at coordinate 282,253,356 of NC_138773.1, forward strand.
CCACTACCTATCCTACCCACCACCATCCCCTAAACACTCACCTGATTCCCATCACTGCTTCAGCACTGTCTCAGCTGCCACACCACTCCCCTCACTTCCTAATTTCATAGGCTCCCACTGCTGACAGTCAAACCTCCTGTGAGGTGGGGGTGAGGCTTATCGGTGCTGTGTGTGTCTTATGGATGCCCACAGCCCAGCTTGGGTGAGTGCGCATGCAAGAGTGCCGGGCAGGGAGAATTTGACAGCGCCAGCAGGGGACTGCCAGAAGAGGACGTAGGGGACCCCTCTGTGTAAAATCATTGCCTAGAGCAGGTAAGTATAGCATGTTTTTTATTTTAAACACCCAAGGTGCCTGCTGGTACTTTAAAACGATCTACCACCACTTGATCTGCAACTACAGTAATAGAAAATCCTCATATTGGGGTACACAACACTCCACCAACCGCTCTCAGTAAAGTTTTTGGTAAGATTAAAGTAATCGTTATTCATGAGGGCTCCCTCTGCTGGTGGAGCTTGTTGTGACAGTTGACATTTCATAATATAAATAGTTGCACAGGTATATTGGGTTGTTGGGAGCATGGGAAAGCTTGGGTGAGACTTCTTCCTTGCGTTGCCAGGTTCTAAATTGGTATATGGCTACTTTTATTGGTAATCAGTACCATGGCTGCAATTGCTGCCCTACCAGCTGGCAATATTTGTTGCCAGGCTAAAAAAATAAGAATAATGCAAGAACACCTAATGTGCAGGCAGGTTTCAGGTCAGGTGAGTGTTTTTGTGTCGTAACGGCAAGGCAAATTTTGAAGGCAGATTTTGGAAAAGCAGATTTCAGCAGTGGCAGCCTACATTTTTTTCTTAGTGCAGGTTCTCTTTAAAGTAAACCCGTGAGAATAGAAAATATATTCTCCCACCGCTGATTTATTTATTTAGAGTTGCAGGCACTGGGACTGTTCTCCTGATCATGGGCTCTTTATTGGCGAGTCCCTGACCTGGACCATAAGATCAGCAAGAGAGGTCTCTCCTGCATATTTGCCCCATGTTAGTGACTAAAGATTATAGCTCCACACCCTTCGCAACATATCAGTCATCACTGTTCTCATAGGCAGTTTTTCTCTGCAGCATGATTTTGTATGAAAAGCATTTTGGGGTATCATACTGGATGGATGTGGCGTGGATGATTTGCTTTCATTTGGACCTATGTTGGCTACATCTAACCTTTCTTTGCACATATAGGTACAGGCTCACCTGCGACTGAGGCTGCTTCAGCTAGCCCACCCTGGCAAGAGATGTGGGGTGGAATCTCAGCACAAGTAAGTTAATCTCTGTACAGGATACTCTATATGCAAATACACATACTTTAGAGCCAGTTTAGTCACATGACATATAAAAAAAGCTTAGTGTTGCAGGGCAAAGCACAGGTTTACTTTATTCCCCCTTCCCAGCAGCATATAATTGCCTTTCCTTTGCTCTCTCACTGCTCTGTTTTTTGCTGCTAGGAGCATAGAAAATACCTGTAAAATTCTGGAATTGGATTAGTCTGTGACTCAATGACGTTGCTGGGCCAGTCACCAAGCACCATGCCTTACTAATGGGTAGAGTAAGCCCCGTGTAAGATAAAGCTTGAAGTAATAGTAAAGGGCCTCTGTATTCTTTTATTGAAGGGAATTTCAGCAGACACACTTTGGTCTGCAGAAGATGCATGTCACACCTCTTGGTCCTTGGGGGGGTGGCTGTTGGTCTTAGCTGCTGTGTCTTCTGTGGTGCACACAACTTCTATAGCGTCTGTTTGAACTGTGCGAGAGTTACTTCAGAGCTCTCTTCCTGTGCACACCGAGTACTAGGACTCAAGAACTACAGCTAATGGTGTATGTTATTTTCTGTGTGTGAATACAGTGTTTCTTAGTGAATAAATCGAACTTGCCTCATGAAATTTAGGTGATCTGTTCTGTATTATCCCCTTATACAGTAGCAGGAAGAACTATAGAAGGATACCTGTCTTATGCTGTGCAGTAGGATTTAATTGCAGATACATGTAACACCGTTTCTTGTTCTCTGCACTCTACTGTTGACATTTAGGTAATGCTGTATTAACCACTTAAGGACCGGAAGGTTTTACCCCCAGGCCATTTTTTTGTGATACGGCACTACGTTACTTTAACTGACAATTGCACAGTCGTGCGACGCTGTAACCAAATTAACTTTATTTTGGTGGTATTTGATCACCTCTGCGGTTTTTATTTTTTGCGCTATAAACAAAGAGTGACCATTCTGGAAAAAAAAAATAAAATAATTTTTAAGTTCTGCTATAAAACATTCCTAATAAAAAAAAAAAAATTAAGTTTAATTTTTTCTTCAGTAGTTTGGGCCAATCTGTATTCTGCCGCATATTTTTGGTAAAAAAAAAAACCCATAAGTGTATATAGATTGGTTTGAGCAAAAGTTATCGCGTCTACAAACTAGGGGATAGATTTTGTCATTTTTATTTATTTTTTACTAGTAATGGCTGCAATCAGCGATTTTTCTAGCGGGACTGCGACATTGTGGTGGACAGATCGGACACCTAACTAACGCTTTTTAGGGGACCAGTGACAATACTACAGTAATCAGTGCATAAAAATATGCACTGTTACTGTACTAATGACACTAGCAGGGAAGGGATTAACACCAGGGGCAATCAAAGAGTTAAGTGTGCTTCTAGGGGATGCTTTCTAATTGGGTGGGGGATGAACTCACTGGATGAACACAGAAACCTGGGTTCCCAAATAGGAGGAACACATTATCCCTGCGTTAATCTCTGACAGAGCAGTGGTCTGCCTTGTTTACATAGGCAGACCGGCGTTCTGTCTCCATGGGGAGCGATTGCAGGTGGCTGGCAGACATTGCATCCGCCGGACTGGCTGATTGGCTCCCCCTCTGACCAATCGGCGCATGTGCGCACCTCTGGCGGCGCATGCGTTCCCAATATCTATTACAGGAAGCAACGTACAGGTACGTTGTTTTAAATAGAGCCGAGGGTCCAGACGAAGCTACGCAACTCCACTGTGAAACGCGTTGACACCATCAACATCTTTGAAAATGAACTCTCCATGGATGGCGGACCGCGAGCAGAGTCCTGGTATTTACTTTGAAGCAAGCAATACGAGGGCACTTTGAACAAGCACATCCCTTGGAAACCTTTGCCGTTTATTTCTGCCCTGAATAATCTCAGGCTGGCCATACACTATACAATTTCCTTGTTCAATTTTGCTTTAGATTTACCAAAACCATATAATATAAGGTCAAACCTAAACACTTTAAATTTGTATGCAATCAGGCAGGCCCTTGCACCGCATAGTTCAAGGTAAATCTAAAGGAAATTGTATAGTGTATGGCCAGCCTTACTCTGGATGAGGAGAGGGGAAAAGAACAAGCAACTTCACCATCAGACACAAGGTAACAGAACGCTGTGAGTGTTTATGGACTACTTTTTCAATTGATACATTATTTGCAACACTTCACAGCAGATGACTTCACTTGCTACCATTGTTTCTCAAGTTGCTTTCCATCCCCAACCAAGACCAGCAACATAGTTGCAATTATTTACGGAGTGCTGACATAGTATCACAGATGGCGAGAAACTTTTTCAAGGGTCTCTAGATTATGCACTTTAAAGGGCTATTATGAAACTATTACTGAAGTACCCAAACAATCTGAGTGTTAGGGATTTTGTGCACATTGCTTTGCCTTATTTCTGTACCCACATGTGTGACGTCAGCACACTCTTCGGCAAGTGATTACTAAAGCTAGTATCCTTCCATAGCTGTTTTCCACTCTCAATCAAGATTAGCAACATAGTTGCACACATGTTAAGTAGCACATTAGGCAGAAAAAAGTTTTGGCTATGCCCATGGGCAGTCACAGGGAGTATACCCTCTCTCCCTGCTATAGGATGTCAGTTTTAACCTGGTCGTCTGTTGACACTTTCACAAAGTTTTACAAGGTGGATGTGCTGGCATCTGCAGATACCGCTTTTGGCCACAAAGTTTTGCAGGCTGCTGTTTAAGGGTGTTTTAGTCTTCCTAGAGGGTGTTTGATGTTTTTTCAGTTGGGTCTCATTTTGTTGTTATGATGAGTCCTATGTTGCCTGGTTGGCTATGGTTTAGCCTTGGGGAATTCTTTTTCTGCTGTTCCCACCCCTCATTTTTATTGCACTGCTTTGGGATGTCCCTACTGATATGAAGATCAGAGAATGTGTCCGTCAATGAACGATAGAGAAAATTGTATTTTTGTCTTACTGTAAAATGCTTCTCTCTGAGTTCATTGACGGACTCAGTACCCGCCCCTTTATTGAGTTGGGTTGGTATTTTCTCTGACACTGCTTTGGTACAAAACTGTCATCCTATAGCAGGGAGAGAGGGTATACCCCCTGGGACTGCCCTTAGGCGTAGCCAGAACTCTTTTCTGCCTAGTGTCCTACTCTTGTAGGGTGCAGTATAACCCCACTGATATGAAGATCAGAGTCCGTCAATGAATTTAGAGAAAAGGATTTTACGGTAAGATAAAAATCCAATTTTAATCACGCACCACAGTGCTGAATAGGTTTATTATTCGGAAGTTCTACTTGTGCATTTTGGCCTACTACTATGCATGCGTTAAAAAGACAGCAGCTTCCATGGGCCCTTAAAAGACAGGGAAAAAAGCTGCCCAGCATGCAGGGGATATAGAAAAATATATATAGCTGCAGACAGGAGTTCTACTTGAAAATAAGCTTTGAGGCACTGTCATTGACTATTAATAATAATAGTCAATTATTATTGACTATTTTTAATGTTATTATTGACTATGATTATTAGTGAGAAGGACCTCCCCGATGCAATATTTTTGCTGAAACTATGGATTCTATGTTCAGGTATTTGTCAATAAGATGCTCATTCAATACAAGTGACTTCACTCTGCTGTGTTATAGGAATCCGTTTTCCTGAAATAAAGAAAAATCAGCTTATTTATTTATTTTTTACTTCTCAAGGACACATTATCATTGATAACATGTAAGGATGTGCCCCTTCAAACCTATTGTATCTTTGTGAGTTACAACATGAGTCAAGCAGCTGTTTGCCTCTCACTCAGCTGCTGTCAGAAGTTAGATGAAGCCAGCTTCTCAGATGACTGCCTTTCAGCTAGCGTTTTTTTTTTTCTAATTCCTTCTTTCTGCTCTGTGCTATTCGAAGACTTTGAGAAGCTCAGTCTTTGTTATTATAATTTCAGGCACTTAGTGGAGCTTCTGAAGAGAACAGTGATTCATGGGGAGAGTAACTCTGTGCTGATCATCGGACCCAGGGGATCAGGGAAGAGTATGGTGAGTGTTCATTATTTTATATGAGCCAAGATACTGGTCCTGTGTGTAATCTGTGTGGAAGGATTTGTATTGGCAGAATATAAAAATCTCTTAAGTTTGCTGATGCAACTTATTAGTGCTCTTTTGTCCCACTGTTTGCAAAGCTCTCCACACTTGTCAATCACAAATCTGATGTTCTTCTAACTATCCTCCAGCTGTGAGACAGTGTAAGGCTGGCCATACATTTTACAATTTTCCTGTTCAATTTTCTTTTAGATTTACCGTCAGCTATGTAGTGCAAGGGCCTGCCTGACTGCATAAAAAGTGAAAGTGTTTAGGTTTGACTTTATATGATATGGTTTTGGTAAATCTAAAGGAAAATTGTACAATGTATGGCCAGCCTAACTCCATATGGGGGAGAGAAGGGGCAGTGTGTAAAAAAAAAAAAAAAAAAAAAAAAAAAGCGCGGTCTGTACTAATAAGTGGTTTTGCATGCAGTCGGTCCCTGGGTTTACAAACAAGATGGGGACTGTAGGTTTGTTTTCAAGTCCACTTTGTAAGTCAGAACAGGTACAGTGTAGCCCCAGCCAAAAGAAGATTTTTTTACGTTTTTTGGATAGCATAGGGAAGGGTTACCACCCCTGAAATGTTTGTTTTGCTGTCTGTACCCCGTTTAGAAAATTTCACCTCACTTTCTGTCCCTATGACAATTGGATCTTGAAAATTTTGGGTTGTTGTGGAAACAAGGATTAAAGCGGAGTTCCACCCAAAAGTGGAACTTCCGCTTTAAATAGTCCTAACCCCCTGACATGCCACATTTGGCATGTCATTTTTGGGGGGGGCGGGTACCTAGATTTGACATGTACCCGCTCCCACTTCCGCTCGGAGCGGCGCCCTGAGCGGAAGTTCTCCTCTCTCCCTCCCTCCCTCCCTGCAATCTTCTGGGACATGTTACATAGTAGTTACATAGTTAGTGAGGTTGAAAAAAGACATCAGTCCATCCAGTTCAACCTATGATGCGTGTGTGTGTTTGCTTTTAACCGTACATTGTATACCCCTGTATGTTGTTGTCTTTAAGGTGTCTATCTAATAGTTTTTTGAAACTATCAATGCTCCCTGCTGATACGACTGCTTGTGGAAGAGAATTTCACATCCTTACAGTGAAGAACCCCTTACGCACTTTAAGGTTAAACCTCCTTTCCTCTAGTTTTAGTGAGTGGCCACGTGTCTTATTGTATCTCCTTTCTCTAAATAGTTTGTTCCTTATGCTCGGGTCGCCAGTACAGTATTTGTACATTGATATCATATCCCCCCTCAATCGTCTTTTCTCCAGAGAGAAAAGGTTCCGTGCTTGTAGTCTTTCCTCATAGCTGATGTCCAGAGAGAAAAGGTTCAGTGCTTGTAGTCTTTCCTCATAGCTGATGTCCTCCATTCCCCTAATTATTTTTGTTGCCCTTCTCTGGACTTTCTCCAGTTCCAGCACATCCTTCCTGAGGACCGGTGCCCAGAACTGGACAGTATACTCCAGATGTGGCCGGACCAGAGTCTTGTAGAGAGGGAGAATAATCTCTTTATTTCTGGAGTGAATCCCCTTTTTTATACATCCCAGTATTCTGTTGGCTTTGCTTGCGGCGGCTTGGCATTGCATGCTACTGCCAAGCTTGTTGTCTACCATGTCTATGTCAGAGGTCCCAGAAGATTTCCGGCCAATCACGACGCATAGCGCAACTCGCGCATGCGCAGTGCGTACCCGGCTGTGAAGCCGCAAACTGTCACAGCCGGGTGCCCACATCAGTGATGCCGGCGCCGCGGAGCAGAGAGGGAGAAGACGGCGCATCGCTGGACCGTGGGACAGGTGAGTGTGCGGTTAGGCAGGAACTCTGCTTTAAGCTTCAGTGGGGACACCTTTTTCCCATGTGAACTCTTACAGGAGTGAATTTATTTTCCTATGGGTAGATTTCTCCTCATTTCCAGTTAATACCCTCCGTTTGTAGGTAGGTGTCGCTTGTAAGTAGTACGAGTCGCTTGTAGGTCGTAGTTGTGGGATCTGATAACATGCAACCTGGTTCATTCTGAGTTTTCTGCCTTTAGGTCAAAATGCTCCATAAACTTGTAGTAGTGTTAAATGATAAGTTCACCTTTTTTAACCACTTTACAACCGGAGGATTTTGCTGTCTTCCGTCCAGGCCACTTTTTGCGATTCGGCGCTGTGCGACTTCAACTGACAATTGCGCGGTCGTGCGACGCCGTACCCAAACGAAATTTACGTCCTTTTTCTCCCACAAACAGAGCTTTCTTTTGGTGGTATTTGATCACCTGTGCGATTTTTACTTTTTGCGCTATAAACAAAAAAAGAGCGTTTATTTTGAAAAAATAACAATATTTTTCACATTTTTTTATATGAAATTCCCCCCAAAAAAGATGTAAAAACCAATTTTTTTAAAAGTTTTTTGCCAATTTGTTTTATGCTACATATGTTTGGTAAAAAAAATCGCAATAAGCGTATTTTGATTGGTTTGCGCAAAAGTTATTGCGTTTACTAACAAAGGGAAAGATTTCTGTCATTTTTGGTGTTTTTTTTTTAACGCGTAATGGCGGCGATCTGCGATTTTTTTTGCGGGACTGCGACATTGCGGCGGACAGACCGGACCCCTGACTGACATTTTTGACACTTTTGGGGGTACCAGTGACATTACTGCAGTAATCAGTGCTATATATATGCACTGTTACTGTAAAAATGACACTGGCAGGGAAGGGGTTAATTTTATTGGAGAGGGAGGGGTTAATGTATGCCTGGTGCTTACTGACGTGTAGGGGGGGAGGTGACTATGTGATTCATGGACAGATCGGATGTCCAGCTATGCTGAACAGTCCGATCTGTCACTCCCTGTCACTATGGAGATCCGCCCGCTGTGTTTACACACAGCGGGCGGATCTCCAGACTCGATCCCCGACGATCGGGTAAGAGCAGCGGCGATCGCCGCTGCTCCTCCCCTGGCCCGACTCCCGCTGTGAATGAAAACAGCGGGAGCGAGCCTCCGGCGGCGCGCAAGCGCCGCCCAGAAGGGGAGGAGTCCAGTCACGTTAATACTACGTGACTGGACGGGAACGAGCCACTCTGCCGCAGTAGTATTCCCGTAAGCGGTAGTAAAGTGGTTAAAAAAAAAAATAAATAAATCCCCATCTTTTTGCAGGTAAAAAACAAATGTGCTTTTTATTTATTTTTTTATTTGTAGCCTGGAAATGATTGCCCCCGTGATCAGCAGATGCCATGCAGGACTCCTGCAGACTTCTCATTGTATCTGTTTATTTGTACCCGGTACGGGCAGGCAGATTCACAATGACGGGAAGAATAAACTTACCAGAGCGCTTAACAGGTCATTGAAACTACAAGCCGACAGCTGCATAGGCTTTTGGGACTTGTAGTTTCCCATTTAGAGGACTGTGAATGAATGTTCTGGCCGGGCCATGTGTTTTTTTTTTTTTTTTAAACAGTGACAGTGGGCCACCGGAGAAGATGCCCACCCACTGTCACTAGGGAGGGCGAGCAGAGAGGGAATGCCTGCAGCTGCTCGAACATGTAACATGTCCCAAAAGGGGAACTTATCCTGTAAGCCAGCCATAGGCGTATAAAAATTTTGTCCGGTTCAAATGGGACTGGACGAGTTTCAATCAATGTGTGGCTATCCCTGTTCCACAGAAGTTGATTATTGACTTCTGTATATTTGGCAAGCTGAAAAACTTTTGTCGATCAGCAGCTGCCCGCTGGTTGAACGAAAAGAAAAAAAAAAAGCAACCATCTACGGCCAGCTTTGGTGAGTTGTGGACTTGCCCTCCTATGTACTACCAACAGCAGTTCCTGTTGGTAGCTTTTAATAAAGGGTTTCTCTGAAATGTGATTGGAGTTCTTTAGGCATTGTGTTGTCTAATAAATTGACATGTATGTAGATGCTGTATGGCCAGAAGTTTGTGGACTCTTAACCCAGACCACAAGACTATGTGACTATCGCACCTACTGTATGTATAAACCCCTCCACATTATAGAGTTCATGTGTATCCAGTGAAGGGTGCTGGTAATGCTACAGCATAGAAAGATGTTTTGGATAATGATGTGCTTTTATGCTTGTGGCAACGGTTTGTGGAAGCCCATTTTTGTTGTAGTTTAACTGCTTACAATGCGAAGTCCAAAAGAACATGGTTTGATACGTTTTTTGATGTGGGGAAACTCGAGTGGCCTGTACAGATCCCTGACCTCAACCCCACTGAACACCTTTGGGATCAACTGGAACATTGACTGCTAGCCAGGCGTTCTCATTCAACATTAGTAAATGACCCTTATAAAAGCACCTTTGGCTGAATGTACACAAATGTTTAGATACTGTCCAAAACCTCTCAGCCTTCCCGGACCAATGGAGGCTGTTATAGCTGCAAAGGAGGGGCTTACTCCATACTAATGTCCATGGTTTTGGAATGGATTGGGATATTCAACAAGCCCATGTAGATGTAATGGTCAGTTGGCTACCAAAGATTGCAGGAGCAGGGGGTGCAAATACACAAACATACTGTTATAGACTTTGCTGAAGGACAGCCTAATTTGCATCTAATTTTGTTACACATTTCCTCCATTAAATTTCCTTCTTTGTATTATTTATTATATTCCAGTTGTTGCATGATGTTCTGAAGGAGATCCTGGCCGTAAAAGAGCTAAAGGAGAATGCCCTAACAGTCCATCTGAATGGTATGGAAAAGAAATGAGGCGGCACAAGCTTACATGTTACATTTTACGTTATGTGTTTTTTTTATGTTTTTTACATAATCTGTTTTTGGTTTTAGGTTTGCTGCAGACAAATGACAAGATTGCTTTGAAAGAGATTACTAGACAATTACATTTGGAAAATGTAGTTGGAGATAGAGTATTTGTAAGTACATTTCTGGATCATGGTGGCTGCCTTTTGCATAGGCTTTATAGAAGTTTACTTATCTATACATTAGAAAGAGGGGTTTTGGAAATGGAATGAAGCACCTTTATTAAATTTTGAAGAAGTTATTTTTTTTTTTTCTTTTTATAACTTCGTGTGCCAACCGAAAATATTTATTTTTAAATTGTTTTTGGAGTGGGGAAGGATTTGAACTTCTGTTGATTTTTATTGTCATCTTGGACTTAATTAGAGAGATTTACCCTTCCTTTCTGTTCTTCTGAGAAGTTTTACCAGACAAAAAGTAATGTAAAATTATCAACAGATATGCAAACAGAAATTAAAATCTGATGGGTTCTCACCATGCCCTAAAAGAAAAGCCTTTTTTTTTTTTTTTTCCTGTTGAAGAGTTCCTCATGTGTCACATCTGGTAAAAAAACATTTTTTATCGGAACAGAAAGTAAGGATTCATTCTCTGTAATAGTCACAGTAAACAAAAAAACTAACAGGTTTTCGAATTCTTTTCAACTCCATCCAAAACGAAGAAAAACATTTTGGCTGGACAATACTGTGCATACACTAAGAACCCATTCACACTGCCGCGACTTGTCAGCCTGACAAGTCGCGGTCGGTCGCGGTCCATTGAGTAGTACAGGACCCGTTCTAATAGGAGCGACGCAAGTCGCTCCGACTTGGGAAAAGGGTCCTGTACTACTTTGGGGCGACCTCGGAGCGACTTGCATAGACTTCGCGGTGCACGCGACTTCACAGGTCGCCCCCCCCCAAAGTCGTGTCGCCTCAGTGTGCACCGGCTCTAAAAGATGCAATTTATAGTTTTGTTTTTAAATACAAAAGTTTTACAGTTACTGCTTGTGTTGTGAAGAAAACCTGAAAGCATGCTTGGGCAGACAGCATTATTCATGCTATCTAAAGTGTTGAGGCTCAGCAGCGCTTAGTCTAGAACTTCTGGCTCTATGCAGCTGCATAGGATGCAGTGGTGCTTTACTCGGAGTGCAATATCACTGATATTTCTCTGCTGGTAGCTTAGCACTGACAAAAAAACTACAACATAAAGTGATTTCTGCAGTGTTCCAGTCTGAATGACAATGCTGTGATTTTTGTTTTATATGTGATCGATTTACTTTTTAAGCAGACAAAGCAGGAATGAGACATAACTAAATTACAAACCAGGAACCTTTTTGAAATTATTTACTGCTTTTATGCTTTGCACTTTCATCTCCCAGCACAAGATCTTTCAAAACTTCAAAAGTCAATCTCTGACTAGCAAAAATGATTTGTTGCTAGTGAGAGGTAGGAATATGGTCACTGATGTGTTTGACTGTAAAATGTCAGCACTGAAGATGGAAGAGACTGGCTTACTCGATCTGGCCATCTACCAGTTTAGCATAACAAAAATATTACCACAAATTCCTTTGGAACATGTCAAATGTTTAGAAATGTAAAGCAGAACCTAGGGCTATAGAAATTTAATTAGTAACCTATTCTTGAAAAAAAATAAAATAATTCTAAATAAAAAAAACCTTTACTTATCAATCTATAAACACCGTGGTGGAATTCATCCTCAATGTCCACAAGAAAAAGCAACAAAGTTGTTCATGTATAGTCTCCCCCCTGCATCCTGTGTATTTACTGATTGCAGAGATTAGAAGGATGGAGGGGCTGCCAAGTCTTTGCTGAGGGTGGGGAGCAAAACCAGCTACTGCCCTGATGGGTTGGATGCCTGTGCCCTGCTACAAAGATATTTTTTGTTTTGACCCAGGAGTTCAGCATTAAAGCTGAACTTCAAGGTAAGTAAAATTCCTCTCTTGTAGAGGTTTCACCTTGTGATCCGGACAATAACACACCTTCCTACACTCTAGATTAAGAAGCATCAGAGACTTCTTTGGACAGCAGCATTAATAACCGCTTGCTGACCGCCTCACGTTGAAGTACTGTGGCAGAACGTCTCTCCCGTGCTGCATCATGTATCTAAATATGTGATCCAGCACTTCCTGGTAAGAGGGGCGCGCATTGCTGGCTTTGCTGTTATTAGTCATGGCACCCGCTGATCAGCGAAGAGGCTGACAGGACAGAGATCTGTGAATGTAAACCATACAGAGCTCTGTTCTGTCAGCGGGGATGTGCCGTTTTTTTTTTTTTTTTCTCTGCAAAGCAGGGGAGATCTTACAATGGAGACATTGTTCTGGTGACAACTGTCTACGACCTGGTTCACACCTATACTGTTTGCTTTTGATCCATTTTTGGAGGGCTTTTTGCGGTGCGTTTTGCGTTTTTGATGCGTCATTTTAAATTTTGATGCATTTTTTTGGGCAATTTCTTGTTATTTCTTGCAGATTGAGTAACGCAAATCCCGGTACAATCGTGGCAAAAAAGCACTACATGCCTTTCTGCACTTCTCCATTGAAGTCTTCTGAAAAAGTGTTTTTTTTTTTTTTTTCTTTTTTGCTTGCAGACTGCTCAACTGTAAATGTATGTCATTATTTTAAATACTGGGGTTATGGCTGCAGCTAGATGACAAATCCCCCAGTGTCATATTTAAAAAAAAAAAAAAAAAATTATTAGGTGGCTGGCTTTCAAATAACAGTGAGCCCATCAGGGGATTCAAAGCAAAAATCGCTTTTATAAGCAGAGGGAGGGTGCTCCTTCCCACCTCTTCCTGGTCGTTTTCGAGCTTACTGGAGCCATCCGTTAAGCCCAAAAATGATACGGCTGTTTGCTGGGCAAGATGGCCCCCACTCGGCTCTATGTCCTTGGAGGACCGGAGTGACCTCTGATGTCCCTGTTTGTTCTCGGGCATAAACAAAGGATTTTTTTTTACTTTTAACCTTTAAAGTCTTTTTGAACCCATATTTCTCAATAAAGAGGACCTGTCATGCTTATTTCTATTACAAGGGATGTTTACGTTCCTTGTAATAGGAATAAAAGTGATCAAAAAAGAAAAAAATGTAAATTAGAAAGTAAAAAAAAAAAAAAGTTCAACTGCCTCATCCCTACGTGCTCGCGCACAGAAGCAAACTCGTACGCAAGTTGCACCCGCGTATGTAAATGGTGTTCCAATCACATGTGCGGTATCATCCCGTTCGTTGGAGCAAGGACAATAATTTCACTTTATGGAATTTTTTGGCACAGCCGCAATATAGATAAGCGGCCTTATACACTTGAATGAGAAGGTGTGTCCAAACTTTTGGTCTGTACTATATATATATATATATATATATATATATATATATATATATATATATATATATATATATATATATATATATATTATATATAATTTTATTATTTTTTTTTTTAATAATTAAAAATAAAATTATTATTTTTTAAATAATTAAAAAAATAAATAAAACCACACTCCCTGTCCACTTACCTTTTAAGCAAAGGTAAGTGGACAGGGAGATGAAGCCTGCAAAAACTTCCATCTCATCTCCTCTTGGGAAGGAGATGGGCAGGCATTGAGAACAGGCAGTGGAAACTCATTAGTGACTGCTTGTGAAACTCCCGGCCTCCACAAGAGGGCGCCACTTCCCCGTTGGAAGCCTCTCTCATCTTATAGAAGAAGGCCGAAAAGCCAGGGCCTCAATTTTCGGACGGAGCGGTAGTCAGTGCACTCAGGAGGATGTGGGGGGGGGGGGGCGCAAAAGGGACAGGACACCCCAGGTGCCAGGTCGCTAATTCTAGTCGCCAATGCGACCTGGCACCTGGGGTTTGTCGAGCCCTGGGCTATGGTTAGCCTTGGGTTTTTTTTTTTTCTGTTTTCCCCACCCCTCATGTTTTTACACTGCTTTGGTTAAGAAGAATCAGGAGCTGTGTCCGTGAATGAACGAAAGAGAAAATGGGATTTTTGGCTTACTGTAAAATCCATTTCTTTGATGTTCATTGATTGACACAGCAGCACCCACCCCTCTGTGGAGTTGGCTATATTCTGACCCTGCTTGTAACCAAACTAAGTGCCTATAGCTGGGAGTGAGTGTATACCCCCTGGGACTGCCCATAGGCATAGTAAAGCTTTTTCCTGCCTAGTGTCCTACTCCTGTAGGGGGCAGTATAACCCAGTGAATAAGAAGAATCCGGAGCTGTGTCCATCAATGAACATCAGAGAAATGGATTTTACGGTAAGACAAAAATCCCATTTTTTTTGTCAGTATTTTGAAGTCCTAGTTTAGTAAGGAAATTGGTCTATAGGGGGCACATTGGGTTTTGTCTTTGCCCGGCTCAGGGATGAGGATGATGTGTCTGTTGCATAGAAGGGGGCAAGGACATCTGCTCTTTACACTCGGCATATGCCTGAAAGAGTTAGCGTGATTAGGGCCGCGTACGTTCTCTACCATTCGCCGGGCAAACCGTCTGGGCCTGGCGTTTCACTGTTGGGAAACTAATGAATCGCCGTTTCAGTTTCTTCAACAGTAAAATCTTTGTCCAAAAACTCAAGGTCCTGAGAGAGAGTGGGTAATCGCAAGGCTCGCAAGTACTCACTGAGCCTTTCAGCTGGCAAACCAGGAATTGCTCTGTGGTGGTGCTCATAGAATGTCCTGAAATCATTCAGGATGAGGTCAGGGTCAGAGATAACTCGGCCGTCTGAGGAACAGATTTCAGACACCACCGTTTGCATTTTGTAATCAGTTACTAGATTTGTGAGGAGTTATTCTTGTCTCTGGACTCAAAGATCCTTCTGGCCAATGAACGAAGATCTAAATGTGTAGCTGTGGCGAGAGTTAAAGACAATGCTCTTCTCGCATCAGCCAATTGACTGAAATGATTCAGTCAGGGGGAGACGGAAAAAGCCTCTGCCACCTTAGATTCACTGTCTTCTAACTATCGCACTTGATATAACTCAGAACACACCACTTTAATAGTGGAGATGTGCTCTCCCCTTACGTTGGCCTTAAAGGCCTCCCAGACCACGTGAGGTGAGGCAGTGCCTTCATTAAGTTCCCAGTATTGTTGTAATTTAGGGGAGACCATTTTGCCAACCTTGGGGTCCTGCAACCACTTAGTAGCTAACCGCCAACTGTTTTTACCCCGTTTCTCAGGAGACCTTAATTTGATAGCTAAAGGGGTATGATCTGAGAGGCCTGCAGGTAAGTACGAGACCTCCTGCACTGCTGCCAGGGTGCAGGTGTTACCAGAAACCCAGGTCTATCCTATATCCGGATTTGTGAGTAGTGGAGTGAAAGGTGTCAGCCCTAGAGGTCTGGCGCTTCTATCTCCAAATTTCAGTGTAATTAAAGGCTTGTGCCCATTGAAGTAAATCAGAGGAATACACTCTGTTCAGGTTGGAGGAGTCGAAGTATGGATCTAGAATGGAGTTAAATCTCCAGCTATGTATAGTCTGGAAAATTGTAAAGTGGCTAATTTTTCATACACAGGGTACAGGACCCGCTGGTTGAAAGGAGGGGGAACTTACACATTAACCAGCGCATAAACAATCGCTTTGATCTCCAATAGAAGAAAAATGTATCTTCCCTCAGGGGCTATCAGGTGTATAACCTTTTATGCTAACGACTTATTTAGCAAGATAGCCACTCCCATTGCATAACTTGAATATGTAGCATGGATAGATGTATCCAGGGTCTGCGAAGAGCAAGAATATTATTGCCCGGGAGATGAGTTGCGCGTGCGCAATTTTAAAGCATGAAATGTTCGGTAGCCATTTACTTGGTGTAACATCATCTTTCACATTATACAAAAAAATTGGCGTAACTATTGTGGCTTTTTTTAAAATTCATTAAAGTGTATATATTTTTTATGAACGTGTCCCATAGGAAACCATGTTAAATCAACTGAAGTGCGTTTCTGCAAAAAGTACCAAAAAACGTATTTTTGTGAACCAGGCCTAATGGAGGGTTTACTTTAGAAAGATTTCACCCTTATTTCATGCTGCATATATGAGACAGGAAGTGTATTAAAATATATCTTAAGTAAGACCGAGTTAGGGAAAAAAATAGATGGACAGTAACCATTCTGTATAATATTAAAAACTAAAAATAGTTTTGGCTTTACATATACTTTATAAAAAACATTACCATGGACAAATGAAACTCAGCATGTAATAAATACAGGTGCATCTCAAAAAATTGGAGTATCATCAAAAAGTTTTTTTTTTTTTTCAGTAATTCAATTCAAAAAGTGAAACTCCTATTTATATAGATTCATTACACCCTTTTAATGTTGTTTATATGGCTTACAGCTAGTGAAAATCCAAAATTCAGTATCTCCGAAAATTAGAATCTAGTGAAAAAGTTCAACATTGTAGACTCATGGCACGTCGCACTCAGCAAATTAACTCAAAATGCCTTTAAATAGTCTTTAGTCTGGTTCAGTGGGTTACACAATCATGGGGAAGACTGCTGACTTGACAGTTGTCAAGAAGATAATCATTGGCTCCCTGCACAAGGAAGGTAAGTCACAGAAGGTCATTGCTAAAGAAGCTGGCTGTTCAGAGTTCTGTATCCAAGCATATTAATGGAAATTTGAATGTAGGGAAAAAGTGTGGTAGAAAAAGGTTTGTGAAGCTAAGTACTTTTAACAATTTTGAGGAAATTCACAAGGAGTGGATTACAGTTGATGTCAGTGCTTAAAGAGTCACCACACAGACGTATCCAGGACATGAGCTACAATTGTCGAATTCCTTGTGTTGAGGCACTCCAGAAACAGGGACAATGTCAGAAGTGTCTTACCTGGGCTATTAATGAAACAGCACTGGAATGTCCAAAGTCCTCTTCGGACATTCCATAAATTTTGCATTTCATTTGGAAATCAACGTCCCAGAGTCTGGAGGAAGAGTGGAGAGGCACGGAATCTAAGTTGCGTGAGGTCCAGTGTGAGATTTCCACAGTCAGTGATGATTTGGGGAGCCATGTCATCTGCTGGTGTTGGTCCACTGTGTTTATCAACTCCAAAGTCCAGCGCATCCCTCTACCAGGAAATTTTAGAGCACTTCATGCTTCCTTCTGCTGAACAGCTTTATAGAGATGCTGATTTCATTTTCCAGCAGGACTTGGCACCTGCCCACAATGCCAAAACTACCAATACCTGGTTTTTAATGGTCATGGTATCACTGTGCTTGATTGGCCAGCAAACTTGCCTGACCTAAACCCCATAGAGAATCTGTGGGGTATTTGTCAAGAGGAAGATGAGACACCAGACCCAACCATTCAGACAAACTGAAGGCTGCTATCAAAGCAACCTGGGTTTCCATAATGCCTCAGAAGTGCCACAGGCTGATTGCCTCTATGCCATGCCACATTAATGCAGAAATTCATTCATGCTTGAAATATATCACACTGCGTGTAATGCATCTATATAATAATTTATATGAGTAATGCTTTGAATTAGTTTTTTTGATATTTAAATTTTTTGAGATGCACCTGTACATAAGCAATGGTTGAATTCAGTAAAAAATACGTATGTAAAAAATACGTATGTTGAATCAATCAGCACATACAAAAACCTAAGAAGTTGTTATGTGCAAATTTTAACTTGGCTTCCCACCCCCCAAGCTTTCCTATTGGGCATCAAGGCTGCTCAGCACATTAGAATGCCAGTGAGAAGGCAGAAAAAAAGCAAAGATCTTGTTAAATAAACTGTACTTGTTTAGTAATATTCATCTTACTGGTGTTTAATTCTTTGTATGTTCCGCTCAGATTTCAAATCTTATTTGTTTTTTTTTTTGTTTTTTTCATAGGGCAGCTTTGCAGAAAACCTTTCTTTTCTTCTAGAAGCTTTAAAAACAGGTAATTGCTTTTTGACTAAGAGACCGAATTTTAGCCATTCTCTAAAGCACAGAGCAGCTTCCTCTTGTTCCCACTCTGATCAAAGGAGAAGGTTTTAGTAAATCTAAAGGAAAATTGTACAAGAGAATTGTATAGTGAATGGCCAGCCTTAATGATGGAGCTGACCTGAGGGGCAGAGCTCTGTACGTATGTATGCAGTATTGGAACTGTATGGTTTTAACTTTAAAACTATTGATTCATTTTATCGTGAAAAAAGGTCTACTTAAGAGGTCCAATCAAACAAAGCGCAAATGCTGGATCAAAGCATGCCAGCAAGATTTTTTGACCAGTTCTTCGGTTCCTTCTGCTAATAAATATACAGTAGGCCAGCCTTTAGTGATCCATTGATTTAAAACCAACAGGACTTCCTTATATTACATGGTTGTGGATAAAATCCGGTAAATGGACCATAAAAATGCTGAAAATCTCTGAGAAATACCTGACATTCCTCTGCTGGCTTACATCTGAAGTTTCCGATGCTTAGTTGTAATGCTCATCTTTTGTCAGTACTTTAAATTATTGACCACCTACTTATTTCTCTCCTGGTCCAGGGATATGGATGTGACTTTTTTTCTATAATCATGCCAATCTAGGATTTGTTCTTTTATCTGTAGTGAATATTTTTTCTTAAACTGTAACTAAAGGTAAAAACTATATATATATATATATATATATATATATATATATATATATATTTAATTTTTTTTTTTTTGGATGGAGTGGAGAGGGATTAGAACACCTGTAAGTTTTCATTTCTGTCTATGCCTTCATTAGGGAGATTCATCCTCTCTATATATCCAGTTTACCATTCTCGTCAAAAGTAAAATAAAATCCCAATTTTGGGTTGATACCAGAACCGCAATAGAGGGGAAAATCTTTATTAGGGAGAACTCGTTCTGGTGACACCTCACGATTTCCTTTCATTTCCAGTTTTGGCTATGGGACTGGAAGTAAAGGAAAATCTCCTCAGATGGCAATAAAAGTGTTTATAATCCTCCCTTATTCTATCCAAAATGGAGGTGGGGAGTTTAGCTTTCTATACTGTTTCTGTACTGAAAGTGCACGTCCTCTTAGAATTTTCTCTTCCTGATTTACCTGTGGGTGTGGTTTCTTGCCATTCACTGAGACAGCTGATTGGAGGAAAGGCACACACCCCCTCTCCACATAGGCATAAACATGAAGATCTGTGCTGTGAATAGACCAATTGTCTGCTAATCTATTTCTATGCATCCACCCCGACACAAAATTCAGCCTGGTTTTATCTCAGTTGATGGTGAACTTGTCAGAAGTTATGCTGATAACAGAAGAACGGAACAGGGGAAAGCCACAGGACTTAGGGCTTTGAAGAGAGTTAAATAAACAACTACAGATAGCTGTGGCCAGGTCAAATTTAATGAATAGGGTTTACATCCACTTTAAGTATTGAAGGCGAGGGCATCCAAACGACTAGCTTCCTTTTTAGACAGAGCTAAGCAATGACATCCTACATCTATATTTTTTTCTTATTAGAGGTTATTTTCAGGCAGTTTACAATTTATTTCTAAAACATGGTAACCTACAGAGTAATTTCTGAGTTTTGTATATGACAAACTGTTTTGGTAAACAGTCTTTGAGATGCCAACATGTGATATTTGGACTCCACTTTTGAACTTCATTTACTTCTAGTACTACATGTGATGTTAAGAGCTGAGAAGAAAACTTGTCCTGTGCCAGTATTGGCAAGATTATTATGAAGATCTTCAGTTTTAGAGCCCATTCACACAGGGGCGACACGACTTGCCGAGGGCGACCTGTGAAGACATTGCACGGACTTCATATCATTGAAGTCAATGCAAGTCGCCTCCAGGTCGCCCCAAAGTAGTACAGGACCCTTTTTCTAAGTCGGAGCGACTTGTGTCGCTCCTATTAGAACGGGTCCTGTGCTAATCAATGGCAGGCGACCCACCGCGACTTGTCAGGCGACCAAGTCGCCTGACAAGTCGCGCTAGTGTGAATGGGGACTTAGCCAATAGTGTAATATACATTAGCATGTGTGTTATGCAAATAGACAAATGTTATGTTCCTTTTTTTTTGACCTTCTAAGATTCACCCTAGTTTATTCAAGGAGCTTCTCCTGACAACCCCAACAATTAGTTGTCAGTAGGTAAGTAATGTTTTAGCACCCCTCTTTCAAGACCTCTATAGGTGCGGTAGGCCTTATGTTTTTATTACATAACACCAGTTAGTTGCTGAAAGGTAGAAGCTTGTTTACATTGCTTAGGCAACAGGTGGCAGGTTTCTTATATTTTTATGACCGACGCCTGGCAGCAAAGACCATCAGAGGAGGAAGAGACCACATGGGATTTTTGGATTTGTATGTCCATCACTGTTAAGCTATATGGATTTGAGTGGTAGAATTGGTCCTTTTTAGAAGTTGCAGTGAGATTGGGACGGCTAAACTTTCAGATTAAAGCGGAACATTATCCATAGCAGTTTCGTGACAAATAGGCTCCATGCACACAGGGCGTCATAAAAACGTGCTCCAAAGCTGTTTACATAACGCCGGGAAACAGCAGCTGTAAAAACGTGCTTTCAGTAGCTTTTTCTACTAGCGTTATTGCACGTTTGGCCACAGTAGCTGTTAGCAGCGTTTTTTCTGCCTCCATTCAAAATCAATGGCTCCCTATGGGAGCCTATTGATTTGAATGGAAGTCACACCGCAAGTCGGATTAGGGTGATCCGACTTGCGGTGCGACCTGCACTGTGAGAATCTTGAGGGGGAACTCCACGCCAAAATGGGGAAAAAAACGGCGTGGGGTTCCCCCCCAGGTTCCAAACCAGGCCCTTCGGGTCTGGTATGGAATTTGAGGGTAGCCCCGCGCCGAAAAAACGGCGTGGGGTCCCCCCCCAAAATCCATACCAGACCCTTATCCGAGCATGCAGTCCGGCATGCCAGGAAAGGGGAGGGGACGAGCGAGCGGCCCCACCCCCCCTGGATCATACCAGGCCACACGCCCTCAACATGGGGGGGGTGTGGGTGCTTTGGGGCAGGGGGGGCTCTGCACCCCGCACCTCAAAGCACCTTGCCCCCATGTTGATGAGGACAAGGGCCTCATCCCCACAACCCTGGCCGGTGGTTGTGGGGGTCTGCGGGCAGGGGGCTCATCGGAATCTGGAAGCCCCCTTTAACAAGGGGGCCCCCCCAGATCCCGGACCCTCTCCCTATGTGAATGGGTATGGGGTACACTGTACCCCTACCCATTCACCCCATAAAATGCAGTGTATGGAAATAACGACAGGAGACGTTTTGGAAAATTTATTAAAAATCTTCATCCGGCTCTTGTCCTCTCCTGGGGTCTTCTGCTGTCTTCTCCTCTCCGAGGGTCTTCTGCTCTTTTGCTGTCCGCCCTTCTTGTCTTCTCCTCTCTGGGGGTCTTCTGCTGTCTTCTCCTCTCCGGGGTCTTCTGCTCTTTTGCTGTCCGCCCTTCTTGTCTTCTCCTCTCCGGGGGTCTTCTGCTGTCCGCCCTTCTGCTGTCCAATCTTCTTGTCTTCTCCTCTCCGGTCTTCTGCTCTTTTGCTGTCGGCTGCCCTTCTTCCTCCGGTCCTCCTCCGACGACGTCTCCAGCGATTATGCCGGCCTCTGGCTTCTGCAGCTTATTATATAGCCATTAGGGGCGTGGCCGCCAGATAACGTCATCGGGAGACCACGCCCCCTTGTGTCACAGATGACGTCATCTGTGACACAAGGGGGTGTGGTCTCCCGATGACGTCATCTGGCGGCCACGCCCCTAATGGCTATATAATAAGCTGCAGAAGCCAGAGGCCGGCATAATCGCTGGAGACGTCGTCGGAGGAGGACCGGAGGAAGAAGGACAGCCGACAGCAAAAGAGCAGAAGACCGGAGAGGAGAAGACAAGAAGATTGGACAGCAGAAGGGCGGACAGCAGAAGACCCCCGGAGAGGAGAAGACAAGAAGGGCGGACAGCAAAAGAGCAGAAGACCCCGGAGAGGAGAAGACAGCAGAAGACCCCCAGAGAGGAGAAGACAAGAAGGGCGGACAGCAAAAGAGCAGAAGACCCTCGGAGAGGAGAAGACAGCAGAAGACCCCAGGAGAGGACAAGAGCCGGATGAAGATTTTTAATAAATTTTCCAAAACGTCTCCTGTCGTTATTTCCATACACTGCATTTTATGGGGTGAATGGGTAGGGGTACAGTGTACCCCATACCCATTCACATAGGGAGGGGGTCCGGGATCTGGGGGGGCCCCCTTGTTAAAGGGGGCTTCCAGATTCCGATGAGCCCCCTGCCCGCAGACCCCCACAACCACCGGCCAGGGTTGTGGGGATGAGGCCCTTGTCCTCATCAACATGGGGGCAAGGTGCTTTGAGGTGCGGGGTGCAGAGCCCCCCCTGCCCCAAAGCACCCACACCCCCCCCATGTTGAGGGCGTGTGGCCTGGTATGATCCAGGGGGGTGGGGCCGCTCGCTCGTCCCCTCCCCCTTCCTGGCATGCCGGACTGCATGCTCGGATAAGGGTCTGGTATGGATTTTGGGGGGGACCCCACGCCGTTTTTTCGGCGCGGGGCTACCCTCAAATTCCATACCAGACCCGTTTTTTGCAGCTTGACGCTGGAGCTCCTGAACCCACAGTTCCTGGGTTTTTTTTTGGAGCTGTAAAACGCCTATGCCACTTGGAGCTCCTAAAAGCTCTATGTGTGCATGAGGTCATAGAATAACATGGATGGGCGTTCTGCAGCTGCAAAAAAAAACGTCTGACGCTGCTAACAGCAGCTGTAAAAACGTCCAGTGTGCATGAGGCCATAATGTTCTTTAGCATAATAACATACATTCCAGACGAATAATTATGCTACCAAAATTAGTTTGTGCTGTAAATTGTTTCCAGCATTGCTCCTGTTTTTTCTTGCAGGAGGCTGCCATTTGGTTAAAGCCCAAAGCAGTCACTCCTGTATTGGGGAAACTCCCCCTCTTTGGCTTTAAAAACTGTCACTTTCTTCAATTTAAAATACTGTGCAACTGGAAAGTATTCACAGCACTTCACTTTTTCCACATTTTGTTATGTTACAGCCTTATTCTAAAATGGATTCAATTAATTATTTTCCTCAAAGTTCTACAAACAATACCCCATAATGACAACGTGAAAGAAGTTTGTTTGAAGTCTTTGCAAATTTATTCAAAATGAAATAAGTAACATGTATTAAGTATTCACAGCTCAATACTTTTTTCTAGCGCCTTTGGCACCAATTACAGCCTCAAGTCTTTTTGAGTATGATGCTACAAGCTTTGCACACCTATTTTTGGTCAGTTTCCCCCCATTCTTTCTTCTTTGCAGGACCTCTCAAGCTCCATTAAGTTGAATGTGGAGCGTCAGTGCACAGCCATTTTCAGATCTCTCCAGAGATGATTAATCGGGTCAAATCTGGGCTCTGCCTGGCCACTTAAAGACATTTACAGAGTTGTCCCATAGCCACGCCTTTGTTTGTCTTGGCTCTGTGCTTAGGGTCGTTGTCCTATTGGAAGATTAACCTTTGCCCCAGTTTGTGGTCCAGAGTGCTCTGGAGCAGGTTTAAATAAAGGATGTCTCTGTACATTGCTGCATTTATCTTTACCTAGATCCTGACTAGTCTTAGTTTCTGCCGCTGAAAAACATCCCCACAGTATGATACTCTACCACCATGCTTTATTGTAGGGATGTATTGGCCATGTGATGAGCGGTGCCTGGTTTCCTCCAGACATGACGCTTGCCATTCAGGCAATCTTTGTTACATCAGACTAGAGAATTTTGTTTCTCATGGCCTGAGAGTCCTTCAGGTGCTTTTTGGCAAACTCCTGGTGACTGGCCACTCTATCATACAGGACTGGTGACATGCTGCAGAGAAGGTTGTTCTTCTCGAAGGTTCTCCTCTCTCTACAGAGAAACACTGGAGCTCTGTCATCAGGTTCTTGGTCACCTTCCTGACTAAGGCTCTTGATGGAGGCCACTGTGCACACTGGGATGTTCAATGCTGCAGAAATGTTTCTGTACCCTTCCCCAGATCTGTGCCTTAAAACAAATCGGTCTTGGAGGTCTACAGACAATTCCTTGGACTTCATGGCTTGGTTTGTGCTCTGACATGCATTAACTGTGGGACCTTATATAGACAGGTGTGTGCCTTTTCAAAATCATGTCCAATCAACTGAATTTTACCACAAGTGGACTCCAATCAAGTTGTAGAAACATCTAGATGATCAGTGGAAACAGTACCCACCTGAGGTCCATTTTAAGTGTCATGGCAAAAGCTGGGAATACTTTTATTTTTAATAAATATCCAAAGATTTCAAAGAAACTTCTTTTATGTTGTCATTATGGAGTTTTATTTGTAGAATTTTAAAGAAAATAATGAGTTTAATCCATTTTGCAATATGGCTGTAACGTAATAACACATGGAAAAAGTAAAGCGCTGTGAATACTTTCTAGATGCACTGTACCTTCAAACTGTGACTCCAACTTTGTTGATGGGCAGGGATGCCTTACTCTTGGTCAGTTTATATGCATTGCAATGATTTTAGTGGACATTTAGGGCATTTTCGTAGCATAAAAATACAGATGGCTGGGTTAAGTAGAGAGCCAATCATGCAAGAAGGAAAGGAGTTCTGATTTTAATCAAATGTAGAGTGTAGAATGACCCCAGTTTTGCCATGGAGAACGACATTTACATTTTTGCAGCTTTAGAAAATTTTTGCTGACTGCAGATTATAATAGAAAAGTTATTATATATTATTTTTATTTTTTTGTACAACATTACAATAAAAGAAGGCATGTTTTTAGCATTTAGTAGGTTTGTATCCATTTTTATTTTGTGAAAGAGGGCTTTTCTTTGAAAAAACTGGGAGGTAATTGGTTTGAAGCGTGTTTTAATATTAGGATTTTTTATTCAGGTGACCGCACCAGTAGCTGTCCTGTCCTCTTTATCCTGGATGAGTTTGATCTGTTTGCTCACCATAAGAATCAGACGTTGCTGTATAATCTTTTTGATATCGCACAGTCAGCCCAAACTCCAATCACAGTCATCGGACTCACTTGTCGGCTGGTGAGTATGATTTCTGCTCTTGAATGCCTCTGCTTTCCCTAAACCTTTCAACCTCCAGGTTGTATTAACTGTGCTACAATAATATCTTATCCAAAGGCAAAAGCACTTGTCAAACTCTGAATTGGGGCTGCAACTAACGATTATTTTCATAATCGATTAGTTGGCCGATTATTGTTTCGAGTAATCTGATAATAACCTTAAAAAAAGTGTGATTCATAATTTTAGTTATAAAAAGTCAATTTATTCTGAAATATCTCTATGCAGTGGTATATATAAATAACCAACTAAATGGTTAGGGAGCAAAATCTCCAATCCACTCTGAGAATAACAGATAATATATACAGTATATCTGTTCTATTAGAAGTTGAATCTGATAAATATCAGACTCGGAGATAAAAATTTTTATTTAAAGAAAAAAAAAATGAAAGACTGTTAAATAATTGCTGTTGAAGGGCTCTTTCACACGGGTGATCCGATCAGATCCGCCTGTCAGTTTTTTAGGCGGATCTGATCGGATCCTCCATGCAGCTCTATGGGGCAGCGGGTGTCAGCGAAGACGCCTCCACTGACACCCGCTGCCATCCACATCCGATCCTGTCCGTGAAATCTGGACGGATGGAAACCCTATTTTTCCATCCGTTCAGTAATCGGAGCAGATCGGATCTGATGAGAGCGGACAAGCGGTCCGCTCTCATCCGATCCCCCATAGAGGGCAGCGGGGGCTGAGACACCTCCCTCTCCGCTCTGCAAGCGGAGACGGAGCTGTCATCCGCTGGCTCAGCGGGGATCGCGGATCGATCCCCGCTGAGCAACACGGATCCGCCTACGGAGGCGGACCGTGTGAAAGAGCCCTTAAACTATTAAAATTAAAGACTGTTTTGACAATTTTTCATGTATGACAGACTCCCTTATCATAGGCAATTGGCTTGATAAAAGCTACCTGTGCCTGCTGTCACTTATGCTGGCCATACAAAAACAATGTCTTCCTTTTTAAATGAATTTTTTTTTTAATAACATTAGTTCGATTTTCTAATCGTTAATGGGGTCAAATCGACGTTCATTTTTGACCACAGTGATGGGAAAATTTGATGAAGCAGAATAGAAAACTTCTAGATCAAAGAAATTTTCAGACAGTATGTTGTTTTCATTCAGAAATTACATTCATTTTAAAACTATCTTAAAGGCAAGTGAAATTTTTAAACGACATTCTTTCATTCAGCGAATGTGAAAAGATTTTTCATATAAATAGTCATCCAAAAATCGATAAGTGTATGGCCAGAATAAGGCTTGGTAAACACCTATGCAGTTTGCTTTTGATCTGTTTCTGCAGTGCTTTTTGCTGTGCATTTTGCATTTGAGTACACTCAATTTTGCTGCGATTTGCATTTGTTAGGCTTTTTTTTTTTGGCAAATTTGTTGTTAAGCAGATGAAAAAAACACAAATTGCGGCAAAAACGCACTTTTGCTTTTCTGCATCTTCTCCACTGAAGTCTATTGAAGCAAAAAAAGCTAATTTTTTTGCTTTGGAAAAAAGTCCTTGAATGTGTCCCATAGGAAACCATGTAAAATGAAATGTGGTGCGTTTCTGCAAAAAGCGCCAAAAACGCATAGGTTCACGCACCAGGCCTAAGATGTTTAGTAGCAGTAGCATGCTTTTTTTTTTTTTTCTTTTTTTTTTTTCTTTTTTTGTTATGGGGTTAAAAAAAACGAACAGCCCTTTTTAATAAAGTATTACAATTACATTTAAAGTAAACTTTTACCAGTATTGTACATTTAAAATGATTATATGTATGAAAAGAGGTCTCAGCTTTTAGTACTACTTTAATATAAAAGATTTATATCTCCCTTCCACCCTTCATATAGCTTCATGTCTACTCCCAAGTTAAAATGCAAATATATCCTACTTCTGGGTGTATTTATTTTATATATATAATATATATATAATATCTAGATAATATAAATTACTTATAATAAT
The DNA here is from genome assembly GCF_965119305.1 of Pelophylax lessonae. Lineage (NCBI taxonomy): Eukaryota > Metazoa > Chordata > Amphibia > Anura > Ranidae > Pelophylax > Pelophylax lessonae. The sequence continues at coordinate 282,280,420 of NC_138773.1, forward strand.
ATCGATCTATCACTTTCACTGTTTTTAAAGTGATTTTTTTTTTTACAAGGGCATCAAACTTAAATAACATCCAGTATTAATAAACCGTTCCAACGAAAAAAGTTCTTCTAACATCATAACTAATAGATGGGGCCCTGCCATCTTGTGAGAGTTCCAATGGACTGCTGAGCTGGCAGTCTAATATTAACAATGACCCACTGTGTCTAGTGGGATAGCCAAAGAACCTAGAAGAACATATGGGAGCCGAGCAGACTGATCGACCCATCCCGGTGCAACAAGTGAGACAGTAAACTCCATAAGGGCAGAGTCTCCAACCAGGCTGATGCATCCTTAGGAGACGTGAAGAATCTGACTATCTCCCCGTCCACCACCTGCCATTTAGCCGGGAAGAGGACATTATATTTCAAGCCTCTGGAGCGCAGGGTAGCCTTAATGTGGTCAAAAGACCGGCGAAGCCTCTGAGTTTCAGTAGAGTAATCTGGAAATAACATAAGCTGGTTATTCTGGTATGCAAGCTCCCCTTCAGCTCTGACCGCTTTTAACAGCTCATGATACCTGAAATTAAGGAGGCGCAGGATGAGCGTGCTGGGGGGAGCTCCTTGTGGGCTCATCTGAGGTGGCATACCATGGGCCCTTTGGACTGTAAAGTAGGGTGATAAATTTGCCAGGGTTCGAAGTAGCTCTTCCACAAATCCGGAAGGCTTCTTTCCCCTCCACCCTCTCCGCCATGCCAATGATGTGAATATTATTCCTCTGGCATCTATTTTCGGTGTCCTCCGCCTGAGACTCCAGCAGCCTCACCTTCGATTGTAGGGAGCGGATGGCTCCTGAGTGCTCCGCCACTATGTCCTCTCTGCTGAGGTAAGGTGGGATCGGACCTTGTCCATGTCCTGTCGGATGAGCCCAATATCCAGCTGGACTGCCTCAATCTTGTATGTCAGGGCTGCCTGGCACAAGGCAATAACTGCCATGATCTCTGGGATTCCTGGGGTAGGGGAAGCATTCTCCTCCGGCTGTCCCGTCTGGGACGCCATGTTGGCACAAGGTGCCTGTGCGGGTACTGAGCAGGGATCCAGACTGGACAGCTGTACTATGTCAGGAGAGAAGCAAATTTTTTTTTCCTCCCTCTGCCTCGCCCGGGTTGTTTGGGAGGCATCCACCTCACTCCCCGTGAGTTTTGAGCCACCAAAAGCTGGCAAGGATAAGAGACGGGTAAAGTATCAGCAAAGCTCTGTGTGAAGCGTCTGGTAACTCCACCATCTTGGCCATGCCCCCAAAGTTTTTTTTTTTTTTTTAACAACAAACGTGATGGGGATCCATTCCCCATCTGATGGCAGTTAGGTGTAAATGAACAGAAGAGCGACTGTGTCTGCTCTGCATGAGCGGACCTGGACCAGCCATCTGCCTGCTCAGCAGGGATCAGTGGACCAATTCCCCTCTGACCAGGCAGAGTCCACCCCTTGTGGAAGGGATCTTTAAATAGTGTTTTCAATTTGTGGTTCTCAGATACACTTAAGTTCTGCTTTAAATAGGTTTTCCAGCATGGAAATCCTGATAACCTATTGCCGGTGCTTCTGGTCAAGGGTCTCCCTGCCTGTCTTTGAGAAGCAGCTTCACTATTCATTTTGCCATCTGGCATCTACACGTTGGGTCATTTACTCTTATCTCATTGGCATTTATTTTGATGTTAAAGATCTGTTTTTCACGGCATTACCTACCTGATTTGCCTGGTTTCCCTTGTCTTCATCAGTTGAGCAACCTTCTCTGTTTCAGGATGTCATGGAGCTGCTGGAAAAAAGGGTAAAGTCTCGCTTCTCCCACAGACAAATCCATCTTTTGAACTCATTTAGCTTCTCTGATTACCGGAATATTTTTAAGGAACTTCTTTCTCTAACTTCTGGATTTCCAGATGTGAACTTTGCTGAGCAATGGAATACAAGTATTCAGGTAATAGATTTAACACAGGTGAGTTAAGTCATCACCATATGTTATGGAATCTCATATTGAATTTTAGAATTCCACTGACTGGTTATCTCTTTGTAACCTATATTACTATATTTTGCTCTATGTATGGCCATTTGCATTATTTATAGAATGGCAGTATACTCCAAAAATTACTGAGTACATTTTATAGCCCAAATAAACTTTTCTCTTTAATTCATCGACGGACTCAGCGCTCCATAAATCATAACTGGGGGGTTGTATTGCTTCCCCCAGGAGTAGGACTAGGCCAAACAAAAACACCTAGCTACACCCATGGGCCATCCCCAGGTGGTGTATAAGCCTCCTCTCTGCTCTAGGTAATCCGTTTTAATCTGTCTAGTCATGAATAAGGACCTAGGCTCCTGGCTGGGATCTCTGGTCCTAGCAATTTTCTCCTTCCTTACATCAACACTTTTTTTTTTATTTTTTGTTATGTTTCGTGAGATCTACAATCAACTGCCTGGCTGGGCGATCCAGTTGTCCCCCCAGCCAGCGAGCGTGTGCACACCGCAGCTACGTGCTTGGTCATTTGTGACATAGCCTCACAGACAGAGGCTGGCCCGCGAGTTAAACGTCTCGCAGGGTCTCATATGACCGGGCTTGGGTCTGAGTCGCAGCGGTCCCTTGGCCGACAGCTCCCCTGTTTCGGTGGCGAGGAGTTCTGTCTGGAGCGTTACCCACACTATGGAAGGGTAAGTACATTCCCTCCTCTCTCCTTTTGATGGTTTTCTTTGGGGTGGACATGGGTAACCTCCAGGGTCGGTCGGACCTGCCTGCAGGTTCCCTCCTCCCATCCTTAAATCCCTCACTGTGCTAGGTTCCCCCCACTCCCATTCCCCCTGTCCGGACCTAGAGTCTGGTGGAGGTCCCAGGCAGAGGATGCAGCAGAGACCCTTGGGGTCTCCCCCACCCCCCCCACTTTCCCCACTCTGTAAGGGTCCTGGAATAGTGTGTGTCCCGCCCTTGTAGTCTGGAGGGATCCCAGTGTAGGCGACCCCCTAGGGGCATGCCTTGGCAGTGTGGGTATGTCGTTTGGTACACACAAGTCACATCGTACTCCAAAGGTTTTTCCTTATGTGCCTTATTTTGACAGGTTTTTTTGTAAGGAATGGGAACAACAAAAATTACCCTTTGTGTTCCCTAAACGTTTTGCTGTACGTTACCCTTTTGAGGAGTCAATTTAAAATAAATAGTTGGCTAGTCCATCAGTGGTTGACCCTCCATGATTCCAGTAGAGGAATCTCCTCTAGAGGCTGTGGCACGCAGCATGTTTACTATAGCTGGTTCGGCATTGTGGCTAGTCTTTGCCTCAACCCTGGTGTCTCAGACCCTAAATGAATGGGCCAAGCTTTTGCGCCAGGGCCTGGGGGGTGAGCAGGTCACCGCTGCTTATGTTGATTTAGTGGACCAGTTGGTCCATTGGCTGCAATTTTTGTGATACAGCTCCTGTGCTGTCCCAACTTTTTGTTTCAGCGTTGGTGATTAGACACGTGCTGTGGCTTAAGAATTGGTCCGCAGACCAAGCCTCTAACAAAGCTGTCATTGATCTGCCCTTGCAAGGGGCATGCTTGTTTGGGGCTACCCTGGATGACATAATTAAGGGTATCACGGGGGGAAGGGGAAGAGTACCTTCCTGCCACAGTCAAGGAAAGGGAAAGAGCCTTGCCGCAGATGGGGGCCCTCCTCAGCACATAGAAAATGTGCTTCTGGGATGGAGAGTAACGGAAATAGATCTTTTAAATGTTCCCTGGGAAGTTCCAAGCAACCTTGGTCTGGTAAGCCTAGAGCTAGCTTTCCCGCACCAGCAGACAAGACTCCTTCAGCATGAAGGTCTGCCCTCACCCATTAATGGGGTGGGGGGGACATCTTCGCTGATTTCCGGCCCCATGGACTTCTTTGGTGAGTGTCAAGGAGATCCGCGAAATGATTCTTTTGAGGGTACCCAGAAAGGGGGAAAAAGCTTGTCCTTTTCAGGTCCTGAGTCTCCTTGTGCGGATTTAATTCCTGCAAAGATTCAGGTGATGTCTGAACTACCTAAGGTCCCCCCTATCCCTGTCCAGGGAATTGATTTACCTAGGTCTGATTCTGTTTGACCAGGGTAGTCCTTCCTCTGCACAAATTTCAGGCACCACTGAACCATTTTGCATACAGGTTCTGAGTCTGGTGGTATCCACCTTCAAGACAGTTCTGTTTGCACAGTCTTACATGCAGCTCCTTAAGCAGGTTCGGCTCCACAGAAGTATACAGAAGTTCGTGATGAGGTCATGGGGTCCTCTGACAGATACCGCAGGCGTCCAAGGACCACGGTAAGGCCAGTATCATCATTCGCTAAGCCCTCTTTCGCAGTTCCTGCGAATAATCAAGAGCGGGGATCTTCCAATCATCCTGGTGGCTGTAAACGTCCCTTTGGGGGCTTCCTCTCAGAGAGGACCAGTTGTCCCAAGGGCTGACCTACCATCCTGCTTTACAGTCACTGGTTTGAATAGCTTAGCTATTGAAAGCCAGGTACTGAGGGATAGAGGTCTGTCTGGATCAGTGATCCCTACTATGGTGAGGGGGAGGAAGTCGTCTTCCAGCAAGATATACCATCGTACGTGGAAAGCGTACATTTCTTGGTGTGAGTCGATTGGCGCTCATCCTTGATCCTTTTCTGTGGCTCAGATCTTACCCTTTCTTCAACAGGGCGTTAACCAGAAGTTGGCCTTGAGTACCATCAAGGGCCAGGTTTCTGCCTTGGCAATCTTCTTTCAGCGACTCCCTAGCCACGCAATCTTTAGTTCATACCTTCATTCAGGGGATTAGACATGTGGTTCCACCTGTACGGTCTCTTTTGCCGCCACAGGATTTTAATTTAGTGCTTTAGGTTCTCCAGAAACCTCCATTTGAGAATATTCAGGAGATTCCCTTGCCCACATTATGACAGAAGGTGACATTCTTGGTGGCTATTACCTAGTCCCGCAGGGTATCAGAATTGGTGGCATTATCCTGTCGTAGTCCCTATTTAGTGGTCCATAGGAATAAAGTGGTTCTTCGTCCCTGTTCATCATTCCTGCCCAAAGTTGTCTCTGACTAACGTTTGAATGAGGACATTGTATTGCCTTCCTTGTGTCCCAAGCCGGTTCATCCCAAGGAATTTGCCCTGCATACCTTGGAGGTGGTTCGTGTGATTCGGGTGGTTCGTGTGATTCGGGTGGTTCGTGTGATTCGGGTGGTTCGTGTGATTCGGGTGTATCTGGCAGCTACTGAGACTTTTCGGAGATCAGACTCGCATTTTGTGGTTTCGGACAGACCAATAAAAGGGCTGGCCGCTTCTTCGGCTACTATCTCCAGATGGATCAGACAGACGGTGACTCAGGCCTATTCCATTAAAGGTCAGGTTCCACCTTTCCCTGTCACGGGGCATTCTACTCAGGCGCTGAGTGCTTCTTGGGCCTTCCATCATCAGGCTTCATTATCGCAAGTTTGCAAGGCGGCCACTTGTTCGTCGGTGCATACCTTTACAAACCTCTAGAAGGTTGATACTTTGGCACCTGAGGATGCTCCTTTTGCTCCTGTGTCCTGGTTATGGCCTCTTATGTTTAGCCTTGGGTTATTTTCCTCACCCCTAATTTTTTTTATTTATTTTTGGCACTGCTATTGGACGTCCCACTGGTTATGATTTATGGAGCACTGTGTTATGTCGATGACTGAAAGAAATGGGATTTTTCCACTTACCATAAAATAAATTTCTCTGAGTTAATTGACGGACACAGCACCCACCCCTCTATGGAGTTCTGATATTTCTAATACTGCTTGCTACTAACCTGATTACCTAGAGCAGAGGGGTGAGTTATATACCCGCTGAGGATGGCCCATGAGCGTAGCCAGGTGTTTTTTTGTTCTGCCTAGTCCTACTCCTGAAGGAGAAGGAGAAATAAAATGCAATTGGCCAGTGCAGCCCATATAGCATCAATTATACCAAGTCCATGTTGTCAATATGACCTTAATTCTAGATAAACTGAAATGCTAAGGAGCAAGCTGATCTTACCCTACGCTGTGATTCCTCTGTATGTTCTTGTAATGATCTATTTGACTATTCCGTGGGGGGGGGGGGGTCATCGGATCTTCAATGCGCTCCAACTCATGTGTCCGAATCCATGGATCTTGTATCCCAGTAGCTCATCGGATATTGTTGCATGGAGAGTGGCAGATTTAGGTGAGGAGTTCTACCCTTTCCTCCCTCCCCCTTCACTTCACTTTCACATTTCTCTAGTCTTGTTTTCTGTTCCCTTTGTTTTAATGGGCACTTCAGCCCTCTTTAGTCTTCTATTGGTGTCCAGGACTACCTATTAACCACTTAAGCCCCGGAGGATTTGGCTGCTAAAAGACCAGGGGGTATTTTGCGATTCGGCACTGCGTGACTTTAACGGACAATTGCGCGGTCGTGCGACGCTGTACCTAAACGAGTTTGACGTCCTTTTTTTTCCCACAAACAGAGCTTTCTTTTGGTGGCATTTGATCACCTGTGCGATTTTTTTTTTTTTTTTTTTTTTTTTTTTTTTTTTTTTTTTTTTATCACGTGCTATAAACAAAAAAAGAGCGTCAATTTTGCAAAAATAACAATATTTTTCAAAGTAATGGCGGCGATCTGCGATTTTTTTTTTTTTTTTTTTTTTTTTTTTTTTTTTTTTCCGGTACTGCGACATTGGGGCGGACAGATCGGACCCTTGACTGACATTTGTGACACTTTTGGGGTTACCAGTGACATTTCTACAGTAATCAGTGCTATATATATGCACTGTTACTGTAAAATTACACTGGCAGTGAAGGGGTTAACTTTATTTGAGAGGGAGGGGCTGTGTGTGTCCCTAGGGGCGTGATTCTAACTGTGATTGGCTGTGGCTTGAGCTGTAGGAACACTGATCAACGGTCCTACATAGTAGAACCGTATGATCAGTGTTTCTACACAGGGGAGAATGACAGGCGGCTTGTTTACACTAGCCGCCTGACTTTCTCCCTCTCCCCTGACGATCGCAGAGTGACCGGCGGACATCGGGTCCGCCGGTCACGCGCGGGGGGGGGGGGGGGTCCGTGACCGCGCAGGAGCGCGCCGTGCGCTCGCTCCCCAGAGCCTCACAGGCTAGTGACGTACCGATACGTCACTCTGCCTGTGAGGGGCTGACCGCCGCAGTATATGTACTTGCGGCGGTCGGCAAGCGGTTAAGGGGTTGTTATCACACGTCTCCTGGCTACTTTGGCAAATTATGCAGTTTCCCCAAAATACATATATGCTTCATTTAGGTTTAATGTGCCTTTTTGAGAAGGAGGCCCTCTCTTCTTTGCCTATGCTGTGTACGTATATTTGTTCTTTGTCACCAGTCATAGTCCCTGAGCGTATAGTTCATATTCCTATTGCACACCTTCCTGGTTTGTAGGCTCGTGTGTACTGGGTGCTGAAGCGATCACCAGTTTCCATCTGGATTCGTTACAAGTAGATACATATTCGCCAGCACACCAAGGATCTTGCAAAAGCAGTCCAAAAACTTTATTCAAGATAAGATCACATCAGAAAAATATAGTGCAACGTTTCGGAGCCGCACAGGACCCCTTCGTCAGGCATGTTATAGTCCCTGAGCGGGCAGCACTACTGTATACTTTCGATATGCCTGCAAAAAAAATGATTGAATAAGAAAAAGTTAATTATTGCAGTGAGGTGTACTTCCATTTTCACAACTGTAAATGTATTCCTGTTAATTTCTGATTTATATCCAAAGACACCTGTGTGCTGGCAGGTATAACAAATCTCCACCATGACTAGGATTACATGGAGTTCAATACAGATCATTTGTATAAGCAGAAGAACATAGGCATGGAGTATGATACCTGTCATTAAAAAAAAAAAAAAAAACATTAATTTTCATACAGATGGAGGAGATCTCTGCTGTGAATTGTAAATTGTCTCTCCGGATTATATTATCCAACTGCTTGGAAAACCAAAGCCAGATTCATGTGATGTGTCCAGGTTAACGCAATAAGAAAATTGTATAATTATTTATTATACTATTTTCAGTAGTCCTATATTATGCCATTACAAGCCCTTATACATTCTCTAAAATTATTCCACTGCAAATCCAATATCGTCTCTTCAGGTTCTCTGAAAAATGGTAGTTCTAATATCCTGAAACACATTGGAACTGAACTTTTTACTTTCAATACATTCTTATTGAAAATGTAAACAGACATAGAAAAGTACTGTAATCATAACAGCATGGACTTTGGCACAGACTTTGCAAATACAGCAAATAATAAGCATCTCTCCAGAACAATTATGGGAAAAGGGAAAACAACAAAATAAATACTTAACATCGAAGTGTCCTAAAGCCATGATCGATCAATCCAAATCAAGAGCAATCTGGAGAAACTGGCAATTCACTATGCCAAATGCACACAAAACAAAGAAGTGTCAGGAGTAGAAACTGCAACCTTTTCCAAGATAAGAAGCCCCCCCCCCCCTCGAGAGGAACCTCAAAAATGGTAGAGAGAAATATAATGAAGAAAACAGAAGGGTAAATGGAAAAAAGAAGAAACCAGGCGAGAAAGAAACCTGGAGAGAAATGAAACAAGGCTTCAAGGAGTAGAGTTAAAGCAGCTCTAAAGTCATTTTTTCATCATTCCATCTATTAAATCTTCTGCCCTTGTTTTAACTTTGTATAGTAAAAACATGTTTTTCTTCCGGTATATACCTTATACAGACCACTTCCTTATTCTGGTAAGAAGAGCCATAGGAGAGCCAATGAAAGCTGCAGAGCTGGAGGGGGCTGGATGAGGATGGAGATAACAGGAGACTGCATGGATCTAGGTGTATTCCACGGTGGTGTGTGTATATGCAGAGGAGGGAGACGGTTGCATTGTCTGATAGTAGTGCCAGAACACCAGTGGGAGTGAAGGTTTTGTAAATCCTGCAGTGGCAAAATGGAAATCTTTGTTTTAAACTAGAGTTTAGATAGTATAAAGAGCAAGTTTATAATATATACAATCACCTGCCACTTTATGTTCTATACACTCACCGGCCACTTTATTAAGTACACCTTGCTAGCACCATGTTGGACCCATTTTTGCCTTCAGAACAGCCTTAAAGTGTTACTAAACCCACAACAGTAAAATCAGTGTGTATATGCGGTAAAGCATGCTTGTTGAATATACTGATCCTGTGCTAAAGAATTATATGAGCACCAACAATGGGTATGCTGCTGATCATCACACTGTGACTAAATGAATAAATAAACTCTTCAGCGCAACACCCAAAACCAACATTTAAAAAAAGCGCTATAGTGGAAAACTGAAGAGATATAAAAAGTATGTAAAATGTATACAAGATCACCCAACAGAACTAGCTCTGGTGTGTCACCATACAATGTGGAATAACATTACCACAAAAGTGGCCAATATAACTCCTCCACTAAACTAGTGCATAAAGTTTTTTTTGAACATCCATAATAAAATATATAAATCATACAACCAGTGTAAACACATCATAAACAAATTCATCAATCATGTGGCCAGTGAAAACCCATGTGTACTGCACCATACATAAATAAGGTGCTAGTAGTGCAGAATAGGTCCTTTATATAAATATATAAGCACCTGACCAGTGAAGGTCACTCTGATCCTCCAAAGAGGATAATAAAAGTACAGTATTTTCTGGCGTATAAGACTGGGCGTATAAGACGACCCCCCCCCCCCCCCATTTTTGGGGGATTTTTTTGAGGATCAAACATAGTTTTAAACGCCAGAAAATAAAGTATAATAAAAAGAAACCAGTTTGAGATGATTTGGGCTTTGTGACATGGTGCATTATCCTGCTGAAAGTAGCCATCAGAAGATGGGTACACTGTAGTCCTAAAGGAATGGACATGGTCAACAACAATACTCAGTTAGGCTTTGGTGTTTAAATGATGCCCAACTGGTACTAAGGGGTCCAAAGTGGGCCAAGAATATATCCCCCCACACCATTACAACATCACCAGCAGCTTGACCCGTTGATACAAGGCAGGATGGAGCCATGCTTTCATGTTGGTTACGCCAAATTCTGACTCTACCATCTGAAAGTCACAGCTGCAATCTAGACGCATCAGACCACACAACGCTTTTCTAATCTTCTATTGTCCAATTATAGTGAGCCTGTGCGAATTGTAGCCTTCGTTTCCTGTTCTTACCAGACAGGAGTGGCACCTGGTGTGGTCTTCTGCTGCTGTTGCCCATCTGCTTCAAGGTTCGATGTGTTGTGCATTCAGAGATGGTACTTTGCAAAACTTGGTTGTAACGAGTGGTTATTTGAGTTACTGTTGCCTTTCTATCATCTTGAACTAGTCTGCCCATTCTCCTCTGACCAAAACAAGGCATTTTCATCCACGCAACTGCAGCTTCCTGTATATTTTCTTTTTCAGACCATTCTCTGTAAACCCTAGAGATGGTTGTGCATGAAAATCCCAATAGATCAGCAGTTTTTAACAAAATGCTTGGACCAGCCCGTCTGGCACCAACAACCATGCCACATTCAAAGTCTCTTAAATACTTTCTTCCCAATCTGATGCTTGGTTTGAACTTCAGCAAGTAATCTTCGCCACGTCTAGATGCCTAAATGCATTGAGTTGATGCCATGTCATTCGCTGATTAGCAATTTGTGTTACCAAGTGTCGTGGAAATTAATAGGGCTTGGAGCATAGAAACCCGCTCAGTGCGCTCAAAATTAATACGCACCAAACGCCATTAAACCCTTGTACTGAAAAGTACAAATGTACAGCTCTTTTGCATAAGGTTATCCGAGCGCTCGGCAGCAAAGAAAATGAACAGACACGCTTGCTGTAGTCAATTCAATGCTATCTGGAGGGTTTCTGACTCCTCCAAGACACAGTAGGTTTATTTAACAAAAGGGTGTTACAGGGAGTGGCTTCAAGACCACCAATCACAGAACATGTATACATTCAAAAAGTACAATAGGAACTGTAGAGTGGATGTCCATGAATGGACACGGCCGAACAAAGGGAATCCCAACTGTAGCACATGGCTTCTCATCGTTCACCCATGTCAATCCATAAACATAGACTCATACCTGTTAGTGGGTCCAATCATAATGATTCGTATATAAACAAAATTTGATAGTGACCATTCTATTTGTTCCAGTTGATGAGGCTTTATCTGCATAAGATAATAGCAGCAGTGTTTCAGTCACACGGATCAGATTATGACAAAAAGATGCCATCCATTAATCTTGGTAAAATAAGAATTTCCATATCACAAACACATCTCAGCAGTACGGGGCGCCAAACTGCTGATATAGATCTGTGCGATGGACTGTTTACTACTAGTATTGTGCCATCTCATCCAATGGAAGGTTTTCACTAACAAGTCTTTCCTGCAATGACAGTTAAAGCAATAATCACCGTGAATAGCGATTATCGTTAAAACCCGACACTGGGAGACATTATGACTATTTAACTAAAGAAAATGCCCACAATTAAATTTCCACAACACCAAGCAATTGAACAGGTGTACCTAAAAAAATAAAAGTGACCTGTGAATGTAGTCTGGGTCTATGTAGTATGTATACCAGCCTAGGTAAATGTACCTAGTTTATATATAGTTTGTAGACCACGTTTATAAAGTATTTAGAACCATATGTATCCACAAATCCATATGATTCAAGAAAGTATTTCACAGCAAGTCTGTGTTCTAACTCCTATTTTCTACAAGTGACCTTTTTTGAAAATTTGCTCATCACTACTTTAGTCCTGTATGAGGACGCTATCATGATACATCTCTGTTAAACATATATAACAGTACTCTTACTGACAATGAATCTTCCAGCACAGACCACTTTTAAAAACTGCTTCTTCAGCTTATGGCTGGACTGGATAATAATGGCGGCTTCTGCCAATGGAACGAGAGCTACCATTACCCAGACGATGAACTGTGCAGTGCTGCCGTAGAAACTGAAGAAAGATCTAGTCATGAGTTTAACAATCTCTGTGATGTTAATGATGACAGAAAGTAGAAGAAATGATATAATTGTTCTCACAGCACTAACATGAGCCTGGAGGTTCGGAGGAGCAAATCCCGAGTCATTCTTATTCACCTTCCAGATGTGTCTGTACATGCTAGCTATGAGGGAGCTGAGGGTCATCAGGAAGGGCAGGCAGGAACAGACACAGATGGTCAAAAATACATTGAAGTCAGGAATGGAGACTTCACAACTGGAGAATGTTACTAAGGGTTGCGTTGTCATCAGAGATTTGGACGTTTTAGATACGACTGGAAAAGCAGATGAGACAAAGACAAGGAGGATCCTCTTCATCCAGATAGTCAGTGTCTGATGTTGGTGATGGTAGTACAGTAATGGGTGCAGAGGCAGGCAATGAGCCAAAAACTGAAATTTAAGTGGAAAGGAACGATGACCAACATTGCTTGGTACAACCTCGTCCCATGATAAATGGGGAACAACAAAGCAATGGCAGTCCCGAGCAATAGTCCTCCTATGCTAATGTTAGTGGCCCCTATGCCCAGCTGGATGAGGTTGGAAGGGTTCAGCTTCATCCCATTCTTGAAGCTTTTCAAATGGAAAACTTTGCTGGCTGTTCACTTCCCCTGGATTTACACAGACGGACATTCAGTGCCTTGCGAAAGTATTCGGCCCCCTTGAACTTTGCGACCTTTTGCCACATTTCAGGCTTCAAACATAAAGATATAAAACTATTTTTTTGTGAAGAATCAGCAAGTGGGACACAATCATCAAGTGGAACAAAATTTATTAGATATTTCAAACTTTGTTAACAAATAAAAAACTGAAAAATTGGGCGTGCAAAATTATTCAGCCCCTTTATTTTCAGTGCAGGAAACTCTCTCCAGAAGTTCAGTGAGGATCTCTGAATGATCCAATGTTGACCTAAATGACTAATGATGATAAATAGAATCCACCTGTGTGTAATCAAGTCTCCGTATAAATGCACCTGCGCTGTGATAGTCTCAAAGGTCCGTTTAAAGCGCAGAGAGCATCATGAAGAACAAGGAACACGCCAGGCAGGTCCGAGATACTGTTGTTTAAAGCCGGATTTGGATACAAAAATATTTCCCAAGCTTTAAACATCCCAAGGAGCACTGTGCAAGCGATTAATATTGAAATGGAAGGAGTATCAGACCACTACAAATCTACAAAGACCTGGCCGTCCCTCTAAACTTTCAGCTCATACAAGGAGAAGACTGATCAGAGATGCAGCCAAGAGGCCCACGATCACTCTGGATGAACTGCAGAGATCTACAGCTGAGGTGGGAGACTCTGTCCATAGGCCAACAATTAGTCGTCTACTGCACAAATCTGGCCTTTATGGAAGAGTGGCAAGAAGAAAGATATATCCATAAAAAATGTTGTTTAAAGTTTGCCACAAGCCACCTGGGAGACACGCCAAACGTGGAAGAAGGTGCTCTGGTCAGATGAAACCAAAATAGAACTTTTTGGCAACAATGTAAAACGTTATGTTTGGGATAAAAGCAACACAGCTCATCACCCTGAACACACCATCCCCACTGTCAAACATGGTGGTGGCAGCGTCATTGTTTGGGCCTGCTTTTCTTCAGCAGGGACAGGATGGATGGTTTAATATTGATGGGAAGATGGATGGAGCCAAATACAGGACCATTCTGGAAGAAAACCTGATGGAGTCTGCAAAAGACCTGAAACTGGGACGGAGATTGGTCTTCCAACAAGACAATGATCCAAAACATAAAGCAATATCTACAATGGAATGGTTCACAAATCAACATATCCAGGTGTTAGAATGGCCAAGTCAAAGTCCAGACCTGAATCCAATTCAGAATCTGTGGAACGAACTGAAAACTGCTGTTCACAAACGCTCTCCATCCAACCTCACTGAGCTCAGGCTGTTTTGCAAGGAGGAATGGGCAAAAATTTCAGTCCCTCGATGTGCAAAACTGATAGTGACTTACAGCTGTAATCACAGCAAAAGGTGGCGCTACAGTATTCACTTAAGGGGGCTGAATAATTTTGCACGCCCAATTTTTCAGTTTTTTATTTGTTTGAAATAAAGTTTGAAATTTCGTTCCACTTCATGATTGTGTCCCACTTGTTGATTCTTCACAAAAAAATACAGTTTTATATCTTTGTTTGAAGCCTGAAATGTGGCAAAAGGTCGCAAAGTTCAAGGGGGCCAAATACTTTCGCAAAGCACTGTACATACATATAGACTTAGTGATGGGAGATTTCTGCAGCATATTTGGCAAGTACAGAATCACAGTACATATAAAATAATTTGCAAAGTGGTTGGAGGAAAGCTTTAGAATGGCAAATGATGTATTTATTACAAATTTAAGTGAGCAGACTGCAGTTCCTATTTAACCATGTTCAAAGCCCCTAAAGCTGCACATGAACTTAAAGCAGAGTTCCACCCAAAAGTGGTACTTCCGCTTTAAATAGTCCTAACCCCCTGACATGCCACATTTGGCATGTCATTTTTTGGGGGGGGGGGGGGGCGGGTACCTCGTTTTGACAGGTAACCGCTCCCACTTCCGCTCGGAGCGCCGCGGCGCCCTGAGTGGAAGTTCTCCTCTCTCTCCTTCCCTCCCCGCAGTCTTCTGGGACATGTCAGAGGTCTCAGAAGATTGCCGGCCAATCACGACGCATAGCGCAACTCGCGCATGCGCATTGCGTACCCGGCTGTGAAGCCCCAAACTGTCACAGCCGGGTACCCACATCAGTGATGCCGGCACCGCGGAGCAGAGAGGGAGAAGACGGCGCATCGCTGGACCGTGGGACATGTGAGTGTGCGGTTAGGCTGGAACTCCGCTTTAAATGGCCCAGGGACTGCAGACCATCTCAAAACGCTTAGTATCATTAATTCGTCTTGCAATTTGCTCATTGAGCATTATCCAAGATACCTTTAGCCCATTTAATGTAACTCAACTTTATTTGTACAACTCTTCACTTAAGGAGCTCCTGAATGCAAGCTTCTTGCCTGAGGATCCAGTACTCCACCCATTACCTCCAGTAGTTAAGCAGCCCAGGATCCTCGCAAGGATCACATTAACCATAACCAATCATTCCTTGGTTTCCTCTCTTCCCAGTGATCAGACATTGTAGACAACGAGAGGCTGCAGCATGCATGTACTTATTATGAACAAAATATCTTATGACAGGTCCACCTTATAATGTTTCAGTAATGATAGGCAAGCGGAATGTCAAGTGTTTTGTGATAAAATTGAAAAAAAAAAAATTATCAAGAAACTGTCTTCAACTTTGTCAGCTGAACATGCTCTAGTATCATTGCTATATGATGTAGATTGGAGAGGCAATAATTTGCATTGGTTAAACTCCAATAAACACACTAGGACAATCTGTATCAGTCCTTTCTGAGGACAGCAGCAGAACGGAAAATGGTGCTGCTAGATATAGTCTGCATGTCCATTGCTGTCTTTGAAGGCCTTCTGTCCTTTTACCTAAACTGTTTCATTTTGGCTTTCCACTTGAAAAGCTTCAGGAATGGGATGAAGCTGAACCCTTCCAGCCTCATCCAGCTGGTCATGGGGGCCACTAACATTAGCATGCGATGACTGATGTTTGGGACAGCCACTGCTTTGTTGTTCCCTATTTATCATGTGACAAGGTTGTACCAAGCAACGTTGGTTATCGTTCCTCTCCACTTAAATTTCAGCTATTGGCTCATTGCCGGCCTCTGCACCTATTACTGTACCACCATTACTGTACCACCATTACCAACATCAGACACCGATTCTTTATCTGGATGAAGAGGACCCTCCTTGTCTTTCATGTCTCGCCTGCTTTTCCTCTCTGCGGTTGTGTCTTTTACCTTGTCCATTCTGTCAGTCTGGTTTATAAACTTCCAAATCTCTGATGACAACACCACCCTTGGTAACGTATTCCCCAGTTTTGAAGTCTCCATTCCTGACTTCAATGTATTTTTGTTCATCTGTGTCTGTTCCTGCCTGCCCTTCCTGATGATCCTCGGCTCCCTCATAGTGACCATGTCCTCTCTGTTCAGACACATTTTGGAAGGTGAATAAGAATGACTCGGGATTTGCTTCTCCAAACGTCCAGGCTCACGTCAGTGCTGTGAGAACAATGATATAATTTCTAATACTTTCTGTCATCATTAACGTCACAGAGATTGTTAAACTCATGGCAATGTCTGTCTTCAGTTTCTACAGCAGCACTGCACAGTTCATTTTCTGGGTAATGGTAGCTCTCTTTCCATTGGCAGAAGCTGACATTATTATCTAGTCTAACCGTAAGCTGAAGAAGCAGTTTTTAAAAGTGGTCTGTGCTGGAAGATTCATGGTCAGCTAATGAGTACTGTTATATAACAGAGATGTATCATGATAGTGTCTTCATACAGGACTGAAGTAGTGATGAGCAAATTTTCAAGAAAAATGTTATTTATGAAGGTCACTTATGGAAAATAGGAGTTAGAACACAGACTTTCTTGGATCTTAAGGATTTGTGGATACATATGGTTCTATATAATTTATAAACATGGTCTAGATACTATATATAAACTAAGTATATTTACTTAAGCTGGTATACATACTACATAGACCCAGACTACATTCATATTTTCTTTTTTTTTTTTTTTTTTTTTTTTTTTTAAGTACACCTGTTCAATTGCTTGGTAACACAAATTGCTAATCAGCCAATCACATAGCATCAACTCAATGCATTTAGGAAAATTTCCAGGGAGCAGCAGTTGTGTGGACGAAAATGCCTTGTGGTCAGGAGAATGGGCAGACTGGTTTGAGATGATAGAAAGGCAACAGTAACTCAAATAACCACTCGTTACAACCAAGTTTTGCAGAATATAATTTCTGAACGCACAACACATCGAACCTTGCCTATTAAGAACAGGAAACGAAGGCTACAATTCGCACTGGCTCACTATAATTGGACAATAGAAGATTAGAAAAGCGTTGCCTAGTCTAGATTTCAGCTGTACATTCAGACGGTAGGGTCAGAATTTGGCGTAACCAACATGAAACCATGGGACCCATTCTGCCTTGTATCAATGGGTCAGGCTGGTGGTGTAATGGTGTGGGGGAATATATTCCTGGTACACTTTGGGCCCCTTTAGTACCAATTGGGCATGGTTTAAACATCGGCCTAGCTGAGTTTTGTTGACCATGTCCATTCCTATGACTACAGTGTACTAATCTTCTGATGGCTACTTCCAGTAGGATACTGCACCATGTCACAAAGGTTAAATCATCTCAATCTGTTTTCTTGAACATGACAATGCGTTCACTGTACTCCATTGACTAATGACTTGAGTCTCCAGATCTAAATCCAATAGAGCACCTTTGGGATGTGGTGGAACAGGAGATCCATTTAATGGATCTGCAGCAACTGTGTGATGCAATCATGTCAATATGAACTGAAATATCTGAGGAATGTTTCCAACACCTTGTTGAATCTACGCCAAGAAGAGTTAGTGTTACTAAACCCAGGACCCTGCATTCACTATATCTGGTCTCCCACAGTACACAGAACATAGAAATGCAATTATTTTAGTAAATCTAAAGTGCTAAATGCCTTTTTTTTTTTCATCAGCAGTTAGAGCAGTCTTGTGACTTCTATCAGTGTGTACCTAAAGCTTGTAGGAGGATTTTGCATTCTCCTACGATTGTCCATGGATAATGCAGGATCCCTGACCCTCTGTCTGGACAGTTCTGATTGACCCTGTGCTGATCACGTGCACTCTCAAGAAAAAAGAAAAACTCTCCAGCATTACACAACAAACTGACCAAAAATGTGCAGCCTGTTCCCTGGCTCTGCAAAAATTAGGTTATTTTATGGGGACAGTGGAAGGAGGAGATAATTAGAGGAGACAGGATCGAACAGCCTTTTTACACAATGCAGAGAATTAACCCCTTAGGTTCCACAGTGAGTAGAACAAGCATGCTTTTCCGAATACACATTGATTTTACTGTTGTGGGTTTAGTAACACTTTAAGGCAGTTTTGAAGGCAAAAATGGGTCCAGTCCGGTACTAGCAAGTTGTATCTGTAAAAGTGGCCGGTGAGTGTATGTATTATAAACTTGCTCTTTACCACCACCACCTTACCTGCAGATGCATATGTCACCCAAAATTTGCAAAGTGCACCCCCCAACCATAACACTTCCACAGCTGCACTCCTATTTACCTATCCTGACTTTACCCCTCTCGCGCCCAGTTTGTGCAAAGTTCTCCCCACTCTCACTCAATTCTCTGCCTGCAGTCACTCCAAGCTTGCAGGAAGCACACACCCCTACCCACCTTGACATCGAGTGCCCCTCCAAACTTTCTAAACAGGTGGCCAGTTTACTGTCCTCAGACTTTAAGGGGGGCCAGACTGTGGCCATAGGGAGTATAAAAAGTCCAGACGTCAATGGGTAAAAACAATGTCCTGTCATTGAGAGGAATTGTGCGTCATGATTGGTGTCGGTGGTAGGAATTGTGCCCCATCATTGGTGTCAGTAGCCCCAATTGTTGGTTTCATTGGGAAGATTTGTGCCCCAATGTTGGTGTCATTAGGAGGAATTGTCTGGTTTTTGTGAGGGGAATTGTGACCCATTGTTGATATCAGTGGATGACCTAATGCCCCAAGGGCCAGATAAAAGGGCTGCAGTTTGGAGACCACTGCTTTAGAAGTATGTATTGAGAGGTAAATCCTGTTTAGGCAAGTGGAGGTATTGAGAGATCTTTTATATGTTCAAAATGCTGAATCACAGTGGCTAAGTGGTTAGCACTTCCGCCTAGCAACACTAGGATCATTGATTCAAACCCCAACATTACTTGCCTGGAGTTTGCATGTTCTCCCTGTCCCTGTGGGTTTCCTCCCACACTCTAAAGACATTTATTAGCTCTTGTCTAAATTGGCCCTAGTATGTGTATGAATGTGAGTTTGGGACCTTAGATTGTGAGCTCCTTGAGGGTAAGGGATTGATGTGAATGTACAATATATACAGTATCTCACAAAAGTGAGTACACCCTTCACATTTTTTGTAAATATTTTATCATATCTTCATGTGACAACCGTGAAAAAATGACACTTAGCTACAATGTAAAGTAGTGAGTGTACAGCTTGTATAACAGTGTAAATTAGCTGTCCCCTCAAAATAACTCCACACACAGCCATTAATGTCTAAACCGCTGGCAACAAAAGTGAGTACACCCCTAAGTTAAAATCTCCAAATTGGGCCCAAAGTATCAATATTTTGTGTGGCCACCATTATTTTCCAGCACTGCCCTTACCCTCTTGGGCATGGAGTTCACCAGAGCTTCACAGGTTGCCACTGGAGTCCTTTTCCACTCCTCCATGACATCACAGAGCTGTTGGATGTTAGAGATCTTGCACTCCTCCATCTTCTGTTTGTGGGTGCCACTTGCAGCTACACATAAATTATGAATTTTAAAACCTATGAATTTTTGAGAACACTTTTAAATAAAACGTATTGCACAATTATTCAATTTATATTTTTTATTGTGGAAATCTGTTGATGATGCTGAGCCTAACCGGATGCTAAGGAAATCCATTTAAAGCTGTAAGGGTCAGGGGGCCCAGTGGCATCTGATTATCTATATTGGTGGTTTTGGATATAAGCTGAGCCCTTCCTGAAGTAAAGGAGCTTCATAAAAGTGGTGTGGGTCCTGGTGGCCCAAAGTCATTTGGTGAGTGCCCCCCTTATTTAAGGTGGAGGAGCACAAACAAGGAGCACTTTAAGAAGAATACAGAGCACTTGTATGCACGTGGTTTATTGAAGAAATTTCTATTATGGACAGTATTTGGTTGTATTTGAACAATGAAATGTTTCTGTAAATGAAACGGCACTGTTTTGGTTTTATATGCATTTGTAGGGTTTACTATGGGTACAAATTAATATTTAAGGTAGCGCCTCAAATATAATTACATTTTTTGGCACATACCAAAATTGATGGTAACTGCACACTAAATTAATTGGTTAGCTTTATGGGAGGCGCCATTTTCACTAAAATTTTTTTAGGCCTCAATATTGAGTTGGCCCACCCTTTATAGCTATAACAGCTTCAACTCTTCTGGGAAGGCTGTTCACAAGGTTTAGGAGTGTTGTCTAGGGGGATGTTTGACCATTCTTCCATTTGTGAGGTCAGGCACTTATGTGGATGAGAAGGCCTTGCTCACAGTCTCCGCTCTAATTTTTCCCAAATGTGCTCTTTCTGGTTGAGGTCAGGACTCTGGGCAGGCTAGTCACATTCTCCACCCAAAACTCGCTCATCCATATCTTTATGGACCTTGCTTTGTGCACTGGTCCAAATCATTTGGTGGATGGGGGATTACGGTGTGGGGTTTCTGGGTTTGGGCTTGACCCCTTAGTTCCAGTGAAGAACTCAAGGCGTCAACATGCCAAGACATTTTGGACAATTTATTACTCCGAACTTTGTGGGAAAAGTTTGGGGTTGTTCCCTTCCTGTTCCATTGACTGCGCACCAGTGCACAAAGCAAGGTCCATAAAGACGTTAATGAGTAAGTTTGGGGCAGAGGAACTTGACTAGCCTGACCTCCACCCAATAGAATACCTTTGGGATGAAATGGAGCCCAGACTGCGAGCCAAGCCTTCTTGTCCAGTGCCTGACCTCACAAATGCGCTTCTGAAAGAATGGTCAAACATTCCCATAGACACACTCCTAAGGGAGTTGAAGCTTTTATAGCTGCAAAGGGTAGGCCAACTCAATATTGAACCCTTATGGATTAAGACTGGGATGCCATTAAAGTGGTATTATTTTGTCTATTAAAATAACAAACATGTTATACTTACCTGCCCTGTGTAATGTTTTTGCACAGAGTGGGCCAGATTCTCCTCTTCTCGGGTCCCTCTTTGACTCTCCTGACCCATCCCTCCCTTTTGAGTGCCCCTACAGAAGGCAGCTTGATATAGGCGTACCTGAGCCGAGCTGCAGCTCCATGTATCCATTCAGGCACGGAGCTGCTGTTCGGCCCCACCCACTGCCTCTCGAGTTTGACAGCAGCGCGCCACAATGGCGCCGCTGCGGTTTCATCCAGTCAGGAGAGAAAGTCCCGGGTGGCTGAGACACTCGTTGACATCGCTGGATCGAGATGGGCTTAAGTAAGTATTAGCAGTACAATTACAATACAGTAGGAATGGGAGGACCCTGTTCATGGAGCATACAGTCTAAAGGGAGGGGGAGGTGGTAGAAAAGGTAAAAGCTGCTGGGATGATCTGATGGAGGTGACTCGGGTACACTTAGGTGGAGATGGGGTAGGCTTCCCTGAATTTATTGAGTTTTCAGAGATCACCTAAAGGCGTAAAAGGGTAGGGGCTGACCAGACCTACTAGGGTAGGAAGTTCCAGTAGATGTGAGGCTCTGGAGAAGTCCTGGAGGCGAGTGTGGGAAGAGGTAACAAGGAAGCTAAAGAGCAGGACATTTTGGGAGGCGCAGAGGACGATTTGGGCGATCTCTGCACGAGGTTGTTATAGCCGGAGGCGATGTTGTGAATGGCCTTGTATGTTGTGGTTAGTATTATGAATTTTATACAATGGGGGGAGGGGAAGCCAGTAAAGGGATTGGCAGAGAGGAGCAGCAGTCACGGATCGTGAGGTGTGTTCGACTCCATGCACACTTTGCTTAAAAAAAGACATTTTCCTTGGCAGAAAAAAAATGCTCATATAGAGCGTTTTTTTGTACATAGTTTAGGCTATTTTAGGAAAGTTTTGCGTTTTTTTCTGCCGGAGAGCTCCAATCAGAAATGCAAACCAGAAGTTTGTTTTCCTGTCCCTAAACGTTGAGCTTAAAATATGCCTGTAACCGTCCTAATATGCATGGACACATAGAATAACACTGAGCTGCTTCTGCAGGCAGAACACAAAACTCCTGTAGTAGCAGTGATTTTTAGGCTAGTGTACATGGAGCATTAGACTAGCAGCATTCATAATAGACTGAAGGGGGTGTAAAGGTAGGCCGGTGAGGAGAGAGTTGCAGTAGTCAAGACATTAAATAGTCAAGGAGTAAATAAGTTGTTTTGTGTTGTCGTTAGGAAGGGGCAAATTCTGGAAATGTTATGGTGGTTAAGGCGGCAAGATTTAGCCAGTGATTGGATGTGGGGGCTGAAGTAAAGGTCAGAGTCCAGGATTACACCCAACACCTTTGCATGTGTGGAGGGACCAATGGTTGTGATGTTCATTTCAATATTAAAGTCATGGGGAGGGTATCCAAGAGTGGGAAATAATACAATCTCAGTTTTAGAAAGATTGAGTTTGAGGAAGTAGTTTGTCACTCAGTAAGTTTGTGATACATGAGGAGATTAAGGGGGTTATTTGAGGAGTGGAAAGATAGATCTGGGTGTCGTCAGCATAGAAGTGGTATTTCAAGGCATGGGAGATCAAGCAATGAGATCAACTGGCTCAGGAAAGAGGTATAGAGAGTTTAGGATGGGCCCGAATGACGGAACCTTGGGTAACCCCAACAGGAAGAGGAGCAAAGGAGATGGTGTTGTATGTGACACTGAAAGTGAGCTGAGATGGGTAGGAGCAGAACCATGAAAGCACAGAGTCAGTGGACAAGGAGTGGGTGGGCAACTGTGTTGAAGGCAGCAGAAAGGGTCATGAGTAAAAGTATAGAGTACTGGCTGTTGGTTTTAGCAGTTAGTAGGTAGTTGGTGAGTTTTAGTCGGGCAGTTTCATTGAAAGTTGTAGGCAGAAGCTGGACTGTAGGGGATCGAGAAGGTTGTTATCAGTGAGGCAGGGGCTCATACGGTTGTGGAGAAGGCATTCAAGAAGCTTGGAGGCAAACGGGAGCAGGGAGATGGGTCTAAGTTATGCAAACAGGTGTGGTCCAGTGAGGGTTTTTTTGTGTATGGGGATAACCATTGCATGTTTGAGTGGGGTGGGAAATGTTGAATATGTGGGTTAGAGAGTTTAGGCTTGAGTAGGAAGGTAGTTGCATTAATTGTGAGGGGACAGGATCCAGGGGAGAGGTGGTAAGCTGGGCTGTGGAAAGGAGTTTGTCAACTTCCTCAGTGGTAACAGGGCTGAAGGGGGAAAGTATTGAGTGCAATGTTGAACCTTATGTGTTGCTTGGGAAGGAAGCTGGGCGCTGGATATGTCATTACGAATTGTGTCGAATTTGTTTGTGAAATGATTGGCAATCTTCTGGGCAGTAAGCAAGTTGATGGGTGGAGGCAGTGGGCGTAGATGTAGAGTAAGAAATTAAGGGTAGAAAAGTGTTGACAAGGTTTTGATCAGAGAAGTGTAGTAGGTTTGTTTAGCAGTGTGGGGGCAGGAGTTATTTGAGAAGGGCAGATTTGTAGTGGGTGAAGTCTTGCAGGGATTTAGTTTTACGCCATGCTCAAGAGCACAGCTGCTTCTCTTGAGACTTCTGGTATCGTCTGTGTGCCAGGGTTGTAGCAGGCGAGGCCTGGTTCTGTGTGTAGAAAGAGGAGCGAGCGTGTCCAGGGAGGATAGCAGTATGTTGCTGTATATGGAAATGGGCAGGATAGGGGTGTGATTTTTGTCATGAAGGCAGTCAGTAGCAGAATGAAGAAGAAAAGGTTCCTCTCGGGTAACTGTTTGCAGTTTGGCGGCATGGGAGGTAGAAGAAACGGAGAGTGAAATGGATAAGGTTGTTTTCGTAAACTGGAAACGGGGTGTTAGGTTGCAGGGAGTGCAGAGGTGGGAGAAAATGAGGTCGAGAGTGTTGCCATTGGTGTAAGTGGTATTTTGTCCATTTGCATTGGGTGTAAAGAGGAGGGTAAGTTGAGTACTTCAGAAGTGGCTGAGGTGTTGACATTGATTGGAAAATAAAAGTCCCGAGGATGATGGCAGGTGATGATGAGAGAAAATAGGGTAGCCATGCGGAGAAGGGCGTGACACATGGTCAGTAAATTAGTGCAATCCTCAGACAAAGAGAAAAAAGACGAATGCAGTACACTTCAAAAGAACAGAGGGAGGTGTAGGAAGAACCTGGAAGGTGCTTTGTGGAGAGAGAAGTCCAACTCCGCCTCCTTTTTTGTCCACTTGGTCTGAGTGAGTGAGTCCAGCAGAGGTCACCATGGGAGAGGGCAGCTGGAGAGGCTGTGACTGATTCCTTGAGCCAGGTTTCAGTAATAGCAAGTAAATTGAGGGTGTTAGAGAGGAAAGGTTATTGACAGAGGCAGGTTTATTAGAGACTAAGCGGGCATTCCAGAGGGCACACATAAGGGGAGGGTCTGACTCTTGGAATCAGGGGAACTGAGAAACAAAATTGGGTGTTACTGCTACAGTCAGAGCTTGTAGACTGCCAATTCTGGAGGGAGCAGTTGGCTAAAGGGAGGGCCAGGGTTCGGCGTGATATACCCAGACATTAGAAGTAGTAGGATGGTGAGGACAAGTGCTGCAATGAAGTGGAAGTGGTGACACAATGTGGGCTCAGAATGAGTAGGAGGTGGTAAGTGCAGTAATATTGAGAGGGCAAAAGTAAGGGAGATATGTACAGGTTGTGAAGTGGAGAGGGGGTAAAGAAATAAGTGTCTGAGGAGAGAGGCCTTATGGCAAAGAAGATTAGTATGAGCATTTTGAAGGGTGAAGTGAGGGGGGGAAAAAAGGTTGAGGGACAGAAGGGAACTTCCTGACAACTTTTTGTGGAGCACTGATGTTTGTACTTTTGTAGAAGTACCTTATAGTGCTTTGGCACTTTGCACAAGAAGTGGCCTAACCTCCCAAGCTGTTCTAGGAGTTGAACCAAATATATACTGGGATGGAGTAGTTGAGGTTAACAATTATTCAATTAAGAGGTAATAAAAAGGCACATGAGAGTGGGGCTTTAATGGCCTAAACGGAGTGCAAGCAAAAGGGAAACCTTAAGATAAGCCTAGGTTTTTGATCTTGCCCAAGACAGCATATTAAAAAAAAAAAAAAAAAAAATGGTAAGTAACTTCCAAAAAAACCCCCAAAATAAAGCAAGTACAAACAGCAGTTTCAAAGTCTTAGCAAGGCAGAAGCTGAGTTCAGTCATGCAATGTAGCCCAATATTTAAGAGACGAGTATAGTCAGTGGTTACCAATGGTTACAGCGAGGCAGATGTGAATTACAGACATGCAAAGTGGCACATTGTGCACAAAATGGCAAGCCTAACCTTGTTTAGTATATGTTCCCATTTAAGCATGTAGGCGTTTCGAAGGTGGGTCCGTATGTGGAATAATTTTGCATTTTTGTAAATATTTGAAATTCACCCCCTATGTTGTAAAAGGTGTGGTTAGGAGCGACGGATTGTGCAAAAAGTTATTTTTTGTTTGGACATAGTTTATTTGGACATAGGTGAAAGAGATCTGGGTTGTAATTGATATTTTTCCTGAAGAGTGAAGGCTTGTGAAAGTTTTAGTCCTCATGTCTATATCGCTTATGTGGAAGAGAGATTTCAGTTTCCATGGCAATACTATGTGGTGAGTGTGACTATCTGGTATAAGCTGGTGTATAGAGAGGAAATCGTAGGGGGAAGTCAAATGGAATTTGATTTTGCATATGTTCTGGATCCCCTTTTGTGAATTTCATAGTGCAGAGAAAGTGTAAGCTCTTCAAGTCGGTAAATGGGCCCTGGAGGAAAATGTTGCCGTGCACTATGGTAATCTAGAATTTTTCAGTCTCAGACCATCTTTTATAAGCGTATTATTTTGACCAGAAAATGACTTCTCTTCAAATATAATTTTTTTTTAAATAAAACTGTTATACTTGCCTGCGCTGGGCAGTGCTTTTGCACAGAGCAGCCCTGATCCTCCTCAGGTCCCTCACAGGCACTCCTGGGCCCTCCTTTTTGCCAAGTTCCCCCTCATTCAGCAGCTTGCTATAGGGGCACCTGAGCCGAGCCGCTGCTCTGTGTCCATTCGGACACTGTGCCAAAACTCAGCCTGCCCCCTTTCCCTCCTCATTGGCTCACTGACTTTGATTGACTGCAGCGGGTGCTGTGTCTTAACCAATCAGGAGGGAGAGTCTCAGACAGCCGAGTTTCGTGATACATCGCTGGATCTAGATGGGGCTTAGGTAGGTATCCGGGGGGATGAGGGAGGCTGCTGCGCACAGGAGTTTTTTTTTTTTTCATGCATACAATACATTAAGATATAAAACCTTCTGCCTTTAGAACCACTTTATTGGAATTGGGGACTACTAGTCCCCCATACGTTTTTAGGGGCTGTGAGAATGGCTTTAGTGACACTGTCTTCTATATGCTCCCCAAGTGAAATAAAATAGATTTTGTTGGAGATTTTTGATCGACTAAGGAACTTTGACTGGGATTGTTTTGACATAGTAAAGCACCATAGGTAGTATAGTCCTTTTTAATAGACAATTCTTGCCAGTCAAGATGTTGGATAGTACCAAGCAACATGGACATTTTCGGATTTCCTGCAAGAGGTGAAGTGAGTTGTACCCCGAAAGTGCCATAAATTCTAAAATGTATTATATAGGTTGGCAAGAGTAATCAGCTGTTCGGTAAGTGCAAGGAGTATATCATCTGTGATAAGGGAAAGCTTAACCACTTTACCACCGGAGGATTTTGCTGTCTTCCGTCCAGGCCACTTTTTGCGATTCGGCGCTGTGCGACTTCAACTGACAATTGCGCGGTCGTGCGACGCCGGACCCAAACGAAATTTACGTCCTTTTTTTTCCCACAAACAGAGCTTTCTTTTGGTGGTATTTGATCACCTGTGCGATTTTTACTTTTTGCGCTATAAACAAAAGATCGTTTATTTTGAAAAAATAACAATATTTTTAACATTTTTTTATATGAAATTCCCCCCAAAAAAGATGTAAAAACCAATTTTTAAAAAAATTTTTGGCCAATTTGTTTTCTGCTACCTATGTTTGGTAAAAAAAATAGCAATAAGCATATTTTGATTGGTTTGCGCAAAAGTTATTGCGTTTACTAACAAAGGGAAAGATTTCTGTCATTTTTGGTGTTTTTTTTTTAACGCGTAATGGCGGCGATCTGCGATTGTTTTTTTGCGGGACTGCGACATTGCGGCGGACAGATCGGACCCTTGACTGACATTTTTGACACTTTTGGGGGTACCAGTGACATTACTGCAGTAATCAGTGCTATATATATATGCACTGTTACTGTAAAAATGACACTGGCAGGGAAGGGGTTAATTTTATTGGAGAGGGAGGGGTTAATGTATGCCTGGTGCTTACTGACGTGTAGGGGGGGAGGTGACTGAGTGAGTCATGGACAGATCGGATGTCCAGCTATGCTGAACAGTCCGATCTGTCACTCCCTGTCACTATGGAGATCCGCCCGCTGTGTTTACACACAGCGGGCGGATCTCCAGACTCGATCCCCGACGATCGGGTAAGAGCAGCGGCGATTGCCGCTGCTCCTCCCCTGGCCCGACTCCCGCTGTGAATGAAAACAGCGGGAGCAAGCCTCCGGCGGCGCGCAAGCGCTGCCCAGAAGGGGGAGTGTCTGACGACGTAGTACTACGTCGTCAGACGATAACGAGCCACTTTGCCGCTGTAATATAACTGTGAGCGGTCTTAAAGTGGTTAAATGATCTGTTGAGCAGAGATCACTCTGGGGAGCTGCAAAGGGTTTAATGCATGATACAAATAGGAGGGGACAGTGGGCATCTTTGGAGGGGCATGGGGAAGTTTTACGAAGTGGAGGATGCAGTCTATAAGGCTTGAATAGCCATTATGTTCTTGATGACTATATGTTCTATTGTCACAGAGACAGGGTCAGCTAAGGCAGTTAAACACCTTTTCAGCTTTTAAGCTGATGACAATTCCACCTGCATGTTTCTGGAGTATGTTGAGGAGTTCAACAGTTCTGCAAGTATTGTCTCCTGTCTGACTAAAGCAAGGGTCTTCAAACTATGGCCCTCCAGTTGTTCAGGAACTACAATTCCCATCATGCCTAGTCATGTCTGTGAATGTCAGAGTTTTGCAATGCTTCATGGGATGTGTAGTTCCGCAACAGCTGGAGGGCCGTAGTTTGAGTATCCCTGGACTAAAGGATAGGAACTCCACTTGATCTTTGTGGATTAGGGCTGGGAGAATATGGACAAGCCTCTTGGAAAGAGAGGCCAGTGGAGAAATGTCAGACTGGTAGGTCGGGGCTCCTCCAATCCAGAAGCCATTTTACCATTTGCTTTTGCATGAGGCCTATACTTTGCTCCCCTGAAGTTCCTTTTTTGTCTTTTCTGCTGGTTCGAAATGGAAGGCATTCCCGTTATCTTCATTGCTCAAGATTGGCCCAAGAGGATGTGGTATGACCTGGTAAGACTTCACACAGATGTTCTGGGACTCTGCTAGACCATGCATATCTGTTGTTGGAAGGACAGATACCAGCCTGCTTATTGGCCACTGGCTTAACAATATGGTTTTGAAGCCCAGGTTCCAAAGGACAGGGGGCATATCAGAGTCTGATTCCTACAATGTTAATGGCTAGAATGTCCGCTTTGTGCATGGTTTATCATCGAATGTGGAAGTTGTATGTTGCTTGGTAGAAGTCAAAGGACTTTCACCCCTGCTTTCTGTAGGATGGATCTTTGTGAAGCAACATTTAGCACTTAGTATTATTTAAAGACCAGGCATCTTACCTTTCTATTGTGTTGTAGAGACCGTTGGTTTTCCCCTTTCTGAATGAGACCCTTGTGTATATCAATCCCTTTTTGCTCAGTGGTATTTAAATCTGGTTCTTCTGGTGCTTTAGAAGCCCCTGCTTTAAACCTATTGAGACATTCAGCTATCTGTTCTGACCCACAGGGTGTTTTTTGTGGGCCATCACCTCGATTAGGCAAGTGACTGGGCTAGCGGGCTTTTTGCTGCAAGGAACCCTTGCATTAGGTGGATTAGATGGTATTGAGCCCCCAGGTCTTCCTTTCTTCCCAAGATAATTTCTATTTTCCATCTTAATCAGGTGGTTGTTCTTCTGTCTCTGGCTCCAGTTCACCAAAAAGAAACCTAGAAATTGATATTTTAGCAACTGTTTCTGTGGGGCTGCCATTGTTGACTTTTCTTTAATATTCGTTGCCTGTCTGCAGTGCTGATTTAATGGCTTTAATAATTTGGCCTGAAACAAGCATGATGATCAATAGACCAGACTTTGGTCTGACTTTACTTGCTGCATCATTGTTGAGCCAACAGCTCATATATCTTACATGACATGCTCTATCTTTATCTAAAGCAGAATATCAGGAAGAGCTAATAGGCACAACTGAATCTAGCTCTGTGCTCACCACAACATAAATGTTTTTATTTTGTTTTATCCAAGCAGTGTATATACCTTTTATTTGACTTTGTATTAACCTGCTGTACAACAGAGCTCATAGAGCTGTTTTTCACTTTGGATAGAGTAAGGAAAGGTTATAACCCCTGTTTTGTTTTTTGCCATCTGTGTTCCATTTGAGAGAGTTCCCTTCACTCCTGTCCTCTAGCAAAAACAGGAAGTGAGAGGAGCCCCTGATAGTCACCAAGGTTACCAGAGCTAGTGTCCCCATAGGAAGATATCCCCTCTATTCCTTTTCTGTTTACCACTCATAATTTGGAATCTTATTTCACCTTTACTCTTGGTGATGATGATAAACAGGACACATGGAGAGAATGAATCTCCCTAATGGGATACAGACAATAAAAACCCAACAGGGGTTTGAATTCCTCTCAACCCTGTCCAAACGTAAAAGACATATGGCCTTTAGTTATACTTTGTGAAAGTGAAATCTCTGCAGAAAAAAAATCACGTCCCCTACCCTGCTAGACAGGACTGTGCTGTGTGGCATGCTGTGTAAAATTCAGCAGTAGATGGGCAGAAAAACACATTTTCTCTTTCGTTCATTGACGGATACAGCTCCTGATCTTCTTAACCATTGGGTTATACTACCCCCTACAGGAGTAGGACACTAGGCAGAGAAAAAGTCTGGCTACGCCTATGGGCAGTCTCAGGGGGTATACTCCCTCTCTCTGCTATAGGTACTATAGGTTTTTTTCTGGCTAGTCAGAAGTAAGGACCTAGTTCCTTCCTGGGATCTCTGGTCTTGGCAATTTCTTTCTTTTTAAATAGGATTTTTTTCCTGTTCTTTTCCTGTGAGATCTACAATCAACTGCCAGACTGGACGACGGGCTGCATAATCTAGATCCAGTGGTCACTCCAGTCTGGCCAGCGAGGGTGCACGGACCTCCACTCCGCAGTAAGTCGGCCGCGACATAGCCCCACCAGACGGGAGCTGGCCTGCGACTTAAATGCCTTGAGGTCGCATATGAGGCCCGAGTCGCAGCGTTCCTTCTGGCTGACAGCCCCCATTTTGATGGCAAAGGGTTCTGTCTGGAGCAGTGCCTGCCTTGTTTCTGGTATGGTGAGTTTTGGGGTGGACGTGGGCTCCTCCTTGGGATGGTCAGACCCCCGGGTTCCCCTTCGTCAGATGCGGGGGGGTGGTGCACCGACGGCGGTTGGATGATCAATTGTGCGGGGGAGTTGTACTTGGTGGGGGCTCTTGCAAGTGCCCCCTGGGCCTGTCGAGGCCTAGGGATCCCTCCTGGGTCCCTGGGAGCCTCGTGGTGCTGCCATTTTGTTGTAGCCTATGTGCTCAAATGCACAATGGCAATGTTTGTGTAGTGCGGTGGCCATTTTGCAGTGGTTTGCCATTTTAATTAGCGGCGACCATGACTGTAAAGCCCTGTGAGTGGTGATTATGGCGGTGGGAACCCATCCTCATCCCCTGGTGCTTACTCCTGGATCGCGTTACTGCCTTATCGCCAAAGCGTCCCCCTCCACTAAGCCATTTGCTAGGCGAAACACCTATGAGGAGTCCCTTCTTAAGATATTGACTGTTCCACCGGTGGTTGACCTCCGGTTTCCAGATTAAACAAGGCAACCATGATTCTGATTGAAGAGTCTCCGGCCTTTAAGGATTCGTCTGACAGGAAGGTGGGGGCTGCGCCCCCAATATGTACTCTCTGGCTATTTCGGCACTGAGGCCCGTCTTCACCATTGCCCTAGTGTTGAAAACTCTGAGTGGTCTAAGCTTTTATGCTGTGATCTGGAGGGAGAAGAGCTCCCCCCTGCCTTTGCTAAGCTGCTGGACCAGCTGGTCCAGGGGCTGCACAGTGATGCCTCTTTGGATGCGGCTCCCCTAGTTGCTCGGCTCTCGGTTTTGGCAGTGGTTCTTAGGTGTGTCTTTTGGCCCAAATGCTGGTCTGCAGACCAGACTTCGAAAAAGGAGATCGCCTATTTGGAGCTACCCATTTCTTTTGCAGGCTACTAAGGGCAAAGTCCCTCGTCATTGACGTGGGCCCTCAGCTCATACGTTTTTTCGTCCCTCGAAGTCCCTCGGGGTCAACTGACAAGGGCTTGAAGCTTTTCAGGGCCTCCAAATGAACCTGGTCTGGCAAGCCGAGAGCAGGCTTCTCCAGACCCGTGGACATGAAGGTGCGCCCTCACCTGTATCGGGGGTGGGGGCCTGGGGGGACGTCTTCTGTTTTCCGGACCCGTGGACTTCCCTGGTACAGGAAAAGTGGGTCCACGAAGTTATTCGGTCCGGCTAAAAGATCGAGTTTTGATCTTGTCCCCTGGCAAGGTTCTTTCCTTTCATTCAACTTGTGCCTGTCCCCAGACCGCTTACAGTTGGGGCCGGTACAGGATCTGTTACTTCAAGTGGTGATTGTCCCAGTTCCGACTTTGGAACATTTTCAGGGTTTTTATTTAAACCTGTTTACGGTCCCCAGAAAGAAAGGCAAGGTGCGTCCAATCCTGTACCTCAAGACGCTGAACTGCTTTGTGCGGATGCAGAACTTGGCATCCCTGCATCAGGGGGATTTACTTGCCTCTATCGACATCAAGGACTCTTGCCTTCACATTCCAATATGTGCCGGTCACCAGCGCTTTCTCCGCTTTGACGTGGGACAGGAGCATTATCAGTTTGTGGCGTTAACTTTTGGTCCTCGGGTCTTCACAAAAGTGTTGGTCCCGGTGCTAGCACTGTTACGCCAACGGGGGATCGCGGTATTGGGCTACTTGGATGACCTCCTTCTGCGAGCAGAGTCTCCTACTGGTGGAAAACCTGGAGATCACTATACGAAGTCTGAGGGAGTTTGGCTGGATCCTGAATTTTCAGATGTCTGCTCTGGTTCTGTCCATAAAGCTGGACGATCTGGGTCTGACTCTGTACTCAGCCAGAGTGCTCCTTTTGGCAAGCTCCAGAAATTGCAGACTGCAATTCGTCTCCTGTTGGGTGCTGGGCCTGATCGGTGTCTACCTTCAAGGCGGCTCTGTTTGCACAGTTCCATATGAGGTCCCTGCAAAGGGAGATTCTAGCCAAATGGGACAAGACTCGGCAGTCTCTGGACAATCAGATCTGGCTGAGCCAGGAACGAAGGGGTCCCTGATCTGGTGGCTTCGTTCTCCGGCACTTCGGCTGGGCCAATCCTTCCTCCTCTAGTATTGGACAGTGGTCATTACGGATGCCAGCCTGTCCGGCTGGGGAGACGTACTCGGCAAGCATTCTGCTCAGGGTCTCTGGACACTGGAAGAGTACAGACTACCGATCAATGTCTTGGAACTCCAAGCAATCAGATTCTGCCTGGACCATTGGACAGATTGCCTTTAGGGTTGTTCAGTGCGCATTCAATCGGATAATGCCACAGCTGTGGCTTTTTTCACTCCCCATGGGGGCACAAGAAGTGTTCTGGCGGCCCTGGAGGTAGCTGGCTCGGTTACGAGATCCTCTGGTGGACGCTGCAGACGCGCTGGTGGCCCCGTTGGGTCAGTATCATCTGATTTTATGCCTTTCCTCCTCTCAAGCTTCTGCCAAGACTTCTACACAGGATCGAGGCAGAAGGGATTCTAGTCATCTTAGTGAATCTTCGGGAGATTCCCCTGCTTGCGCTGTCCCAGAAGGTGGCCTTTTTGGTGGCTATCCCTTCTACACGCAGGATGTCAAAATTGGCGGCGTTATCCTGTCCTTCACCTTACTTGGTGTTTCACACAGATAGGGTGGTTCTTCGTCCCTGTCCGTTGTTCCTTCCAAAGGTTGTCTGATTTTCATTTGTATGAGAACATTGTGTTGCCTTCTCTGTGCCCCAGGCCAAAACATCCGAAGGAAATGGCTTTGCATGCCTTGGATGTGGTCTGGGCAATTCGTTTGTACCTGGCAGCTACAGTGTTTTTTTAGGAAGTCAGACTCGCTATTTGTGTATACTGATTGGTCTTGGAAAGGGTATATCAAGGGTCAGGTTCCTCCTTTCCCTGTCAAGGCGCATTCTGCTTGGGCGCTTAATTCCTCCTGGACCTTCCCTCATCAGGCGTCAGTGACGCAGGTTTGCAAGGCGGCCACCTGGTCATCGGTGCACACTTTAACAAAGTTCTATAAAGTGGATGTGTTGGTACCTGCGGATGCTTCCTTTGTCCGCAAGGTTTTGCAGGCTGCTGTTTAGAGGACCTGGTCCTCTTTGGGGGTGTATTTTTTTTTTTTTTTTTTTTTTTTTTTCAGGTGAGCTCCAGTTGTTTCTATTGAGCTCCTGTTTACCTGGTTGTATTTATTTAGCCTTGGCAGTTTCTTTTTCGCTATTCTCACCCCTCATGTTTAACACTGCTTTGGGACGTCCCGATGGTTAAGAAGATCAGGAGCTGTGTCCATCAAAGAAAGAGAAAATGGGATTTTTAACTTAAAGTAAAATCCATTTCTCTGGTGTTTATTAATGGACACAGTACCCACCCCTGTGTGGAGTTGTAATTCTTCTGACACTGCTTGTAACAAAACTGAGTACCTATAGCAGAGAGAGGGAGTATACCTCCTGGCAATGCCCATAGGCATAGCCAGACTTTTTTTCTGCCTAGTGTCCTACTCCTCTAGAGGGCAGTATCCCAATGTGTATGAATACCATGAGCTGTGTCCGTCAAGGAACTTCAGCGAAATGGATGTTACGGTAAGTCAAAAATCCAATTTTTTGCAATTTCTTATGTTTGTTTGTATTTCGTTGTTTGCTTGGAGTTCAGCATAAATATCGAGACTCATGGCCATTACAGTGGAAGATTGGCCTAGCCCTAGCAAGGTTGTTTGATGCAAATACTTTACATTTCTCTGTTTTTATAGAGTCTCCATGAAAATAAGACTGTGGAAGACATCCTGCACAAACAGTTTAATGCTTCAAAGGATCTCCGATCCCTGCACATGTTGTTGGTAAGTTGTTATACAAGTTTTAATTTAAAATAGTACTATGGCCTATTATTAAAATATAAAGAGAGAGCGAGCAAAAAGCAAAAAAAGTGTTGCAGCACACTGGGATGCCCTGATTGCTGGCATTAGTCTTATTACAGCGGTTGCTGTTCACTATTTCACCTATTAATTTTGGCTTAGAGATATAGATATTTATATACAGTATGTAGTATGTGCTGTAATAAAACTAGTGCCGCATCATCACAGAAAGCTGTATTATGGTGGCCTTTCCAGATGCACTTAACCACTGCAAAATAAATATACTGTGTGTGTGTATGTGTGTGTGTATATATATATATATATATATATATATATATATATATATATATATATATATATATATATATATATATGAACACTTTTAATTAGAGTATAGCATCAAGTCAATAACACTCCCGGGATATTGATCTGGTCAGTTTCAGCTGCTTTGGTGTTAATGAAATTAACAAGTGCACTAGATGGGAAACAGTGAGTCAATTTACAAATCGGGAACGGTTTTACAGGTGGAGGTCACTGCCATTTTTTTCCCTACTATCTTTTCTGACTGTTTTTCACTGGGTTTGCTTTTGGCTAGGGTCCGTGTCACTACTGGTAGCATTAGGCAGTACCTGGACTCTATAGAGGTTTCACAGGCAGTCCATCTCCTCCAGGATGGCACATCAATACGTGCTATTGCCAAAAGGTTTGCTTTGTCTCCCAGCACAGTCTTAAGAGCTTCCAGGAGACAGGCAGTTACTCTAGGAGAGCTGGACAGGGCAGTAGAAGGTCGTTAACCCATCAGCAGGATCTGTATCTGCTCCTTTGTGCAAGGAGTAACAGGATGAGCACTGCTAGAGCCCTACAAAATGACCTCCAGCAGGCCACTGGTGTGAATGTCTCTGACCAAACAATCAGAAACCGACTTCATGAGGGTGGCCTGAGGGACCCAGGGCCGGACTGGCCTATCGGGATACCGGGTGATTTCCCGGTGGGCCGCCGGCCCTGGGGCCGCTGTAAGATGCGGCCGCTTTAAGGTGCGGCCGCTTTAAGCATTGGGGCCGCCCGGCCGCTTCAAGTATTGGCCGCTGTGATGGCCGAGCCCCGGCCCCCGCTGTGCTCCAATGACGGACGGATACACTCCACTCTTCTTTCCTACGTCAGCCGCTATGAGCGGCATGACGTCAGATCCGGCTTGAGCGGCGGTGGAACATCTGACTGCAAGCAAGACGGATTCAGCGCCGATCCCTCCTACAAAGATGCCACTCCACTTCAGCCGCAGCAGCATGATCGATCGCAGGTCACAAGTCTGTCTGAGACTGACTGAAGGAGCGGAGCAGAGCCTGACAGCCAGGTAAGAGCAAATGGGCTGCTGCTAACCTACCCCCTCCCCCCAATACAATGCGGACCCGCCCCCCCCCTCTCATACAATGCTTATCTGCCACCCCCCCTGGGGCCCCCTCCCCCAAATACAATGCTGATCCCCCCCCAAATCTAGGGGGGGGGAAGGATCTGGGACACACAATGGTAGACTGGGGACGATGTCAGGGGGATTTTACTGTTGGAAGACATATTGAACTCCATAGGCTGACTCCACTAAGCCTTCATGGTCACAATACTGGGTTCATTTTAGGGTGGTCAAAGCTGAACCTCCTGGCCTGCAGAGCTGTGGGGTTTGCATTATACATTTACCAGCAGTTCATGCATGTATATATTGTGTATATTGTACACAGATCACAGCAGCCAGATATCTTCACCTATATAAAATAAGTAACCGATTGAGCTCCCGCGAGCAATGACAAGTACTTTTGCTCCAGTGTTCTGAGGTGGTCCCGGAGAGCCCTGGCTGTGCGAAAACAACCCAGGGCCGCACACGGTGCCAGCTTGGTGACAGCTCATCTTGGAAATTTTGTGGTTGAAAGGTTTCACATTCCAGCAGTTTAACAGCCCAGATGTGGCATTGTTGACTCTGTTGATATAACCTCAATCTTCCCGATATAAATAGTCCTCATACATTGTAATCTAATCTATGGAGAGGAGAAATTTAGTGAGATCGTTCACCCAAGAGTGCACAACACAACCGCCGCAACAAAGGTGCGAAAGACCTGCACGGTGCGCTCCGTGAAAAATAGATACACTCCAGTCTTTCACAGTTGTACCGGCTCCTTTCCTCCACTGAGATTGCTTAGGCTGGCTACACACTATGTATCATGTCC
The DNA here is from genome assembly GCF_965119305.1 of Pelophylax lessonae. NCBI lineage: Eukaryota > Metazoa > Chordata > Amphibia > Anura > Ranidae > Pelophylax > Pelophylax lessonae. Next base: position 282,316,805 of record NC_138773.1, read on the forward strand.
GCACAGCTCCTGACATCTCCTGTACCATGTCCGCACAGCCCCTGACATCTCCTGTACCATGTCCGCACAGCCCCTGACATCTCCTGTACCATGTCCGCACAGCCCCTGACATCTCCTGTACCATGTCCGCACAGCCCCTGACATCTCCTGTACCATGTCCGCACAGCCCCTGACATCTCCTGTACCATGTCCGCACAGCCCCTGACATCTCCTGTACCATGTCCGCACAGCCCCTGACATCTCCTGTACCATGTCCGCACAGCCCCTGGCATCTCCTGTACCATGTCCGCACAGCCCCGGACATCTCCTGTACCATGTCCGCACAGCCCCGGACATCTCCTGTACCATGTCCGCACATCCCCTGACATCTCCTGTACCATGTCCGCACAGCCCCTGACATCTCCTGTACCATGTCCGCACAGCCCCTGACATCTCCTGTACCATGTCCGCACAGCCCCTGACATCTCCTGTACCATGTCCGCACAGCCCCTGACATCTCCTGTACCATGTCTGCACAGCCCCTGACATCTCCTGTACCATGTCTGCACAGCCCCTGACATCTCCTGTACCATGTCTGCACAGCCCCTGACATCTCCTGTACCATGTCTGCACAGCCCCTGACATCTCCTGTACCATGTCTGCACAGCCCCTGACATCTCCTGTACCATGTCCGCACAGCCCCGGACATCTCCTGTACCATGTCCGCACATCCCCTGACATCTCCTGTACCATGTCCGCACATCCCCTGACATCTCCTGTACCATGTCCGCACATCCCCTGACATCTCCTGTACCATGTCCGCACAGCCCCTGACATCTCCTGTACCATGTCCGCACAGCCCCTGACATCTCCTGTACCATGTCCGCACAGCCCCTGACATCTCCTGTACCATGTCCGCACAGCCCCTGACATCTCCTGTACCATGTCCGCACAGCCCCTGACATCTCCTGTACCATGTCTGCACAGCCCCTGACATCTCCTGTACCATGTCCGCACAGCCCCTGACATCTCCTGTACCATGTCTGCACAGCCCCTGACATCTCCTGTACCATGTCTGCACAGCCCCTGACATCTCCTGTACCATGTCTGCACAGCCCCTGACATCTCCTGTACCATGTCTGCACAGCCCCTGACATCTCCTGTACCATGTCTGCACAGCCCCTGGCATCTCCTGTACCATGTCTGCACAGCCCCTGGCATCTCCTGTACCATGTCTGCACAGCCCCTGGCATCTCCTGTACCATGTCTGCACAGCCCCTGACATCTCCTGTACCATGTCTGCACAGCCCCTGGCATCTCCTGTACCATGTCTGCACAGCCCCTGGCATCTCCTGTACCATGTCTGCACAGCCCCTGGCATCTCCTGTACCATGTCTGCACAGCCCCTGGCATCTCCTGTACCATGTCTGCACAGCCCCTGGCATCTCCTGTACCATGTCTGCACAGCCCCTGACATCTCCTGTACCATGTCTGCACAGCCCCTGGCATCTCCTGTACCATGTCTGCACAGCCCCTGGCATCTCCTGTACCATGTCTGCACAGCCCCTGACATCTCCTGTACCATGTCTGCACAGCCCCTGACATCTCCTGTACCATGTCTGCACAGCCCCTGACATCTCCTGTACCATGTCTGCACAGCCCCTGACATCTCCTGTACCATGTCTGCACAGCCCCTGACATCTCCTGTACCATGTCTGCACAGCCCCAGACATCTCCTGTACCATGTCTGCACAGCCCCAGACATCTCCTGTACCATGTCTGCACAGCCCCAGACATCTCCTGTACCATGTCTGCACAGCCCCTGACATCTCCTGTACCATGTCTGCACAGCCCCTGACATCTCCTGTACCATGTCTGCACAGCCCCTGACATCTCCTGTACCATGTCTGCACAGCCCCTGACATCTCCTGTACCATGTCTGCACAGCCCCTGACATCTCCTGTACCATGTCTGCACAGCCCCTGACATCTCCTGTACCATGTCTGCACAGCCCCTGACATCTCCTGTACCATGTCTGCACAGCCCCTGACATCTCCTGTACCATGTCTGCACAGCCCCTGACATCTCCTGTACCATGTCTGCACAGCCCCTGACATCTCCTGTACCATGTCTGCACAGCCCCTGACATCTCCTGTACCATGTCTGCACAGCCCCTGACATCTCCTGTACCATGTCTGCACAGCCCCTGACATCTCCTGTACCATGTCTGCACAGCCCCTGACATCTCCTGTACCATGTCTGCACAGCCCCTGACATCTCCTGTACCATGTCTGCACAGCCCCTGACATCTCCTGTACCATGTCTGCACAGCCCCTGACATCTCCTGTACCATGTCTGCACAGCCCCTGACATCTCCTGTACCATGTCTGCACAGCCCCTGACATCTCCTGTACCATGTCTGCACAGCCCCTGACATCTCCTGTACCATGTCTGCACAGCCCCTGACATCTCCTGTACCATGTCTGCACAGCCCCTGACATCTCCTGTACCATGTCTGCACAGCCCCTGACATCTCCTGTACCATGTCTGCACAGCCCCTGACATCTCCTGTACCATGTCTGCACAGCCCCTGACATCTCCTGTACCATGTCTGCACAGCCCCTGACATCTCCTGTACCATGTCTGCACAGCCCCTGACATCTCCTGTACCATGTCTGCACAGCCCCTGACATCTCCTGTACCATGTCTGCACAGCCCCTGACATCTCCTGTACCATGTCTGCACAGCCCCTGACATCTCCTGTACCATGTCTGCACAGCCCCTGACATCTCCTGTACCATGTCTGCACAGCCCCTGACATCTCCTGTACCATGTCTGCACAGCCCCTGACATCTCCTGTACCATGTCTGCACAGCCCCTGACATCTCCTGTACCATGTCTGCACAGCCCCTGACATCTCCTGTACCATGTCTGCACAGCCCCTGACATCTCCTGTACCATGTCTGCACAGCCCCTGACATCTCCTGTACCATGTCTGCACAGCCCCTGACATCTCCTGTACCATGTCTGCACAGCCCCTGACATCTCCTGTACCATGTCTGCACAGCCCCTGACATCTCCTGTACCATGTCTGCACAGCCCCTGACATCTCCTGTACCATGTCTGCACAGCCCCTGACATCTCCTGTACCATGTCTGCACAGCCCCTGACATCTCCTGTACCATGTCTGCACAGCCCCTGACATCTCCTGTACCATGTCTGCACAGCCCCTGACATCTCCTGTACCATGTCTGCACAGCCCCTGACATCTCCTGTACCATGTCTGCACAGCCCCTGACATCTCCTGTACCATGTCTGCACAGCCCCTGACATCTCCTGTACCATGTCTGCACAGCCCCTGACATCTCCTGTACCATGTCTGCACAGCCCCTGACATCTCCTGTACCATGTCTGCACAGCCCCTGACATCTCCTGTACCATGTCCGCACAGCCCCTGACATCTCCTGTACCATGTCCGCACAGCCCCTGACCACCTGTCCTGTGTTGCTATCCTGTAGCATATTTTGCCAGAACATATTGGTCTTATCTATATATAATACACTTTTCAAATGTTCTTTAAAATGCATGGTTTTCCCTTTTATGAACAAGAAAATAATGGTGTTATGCTGTTGGGGCGGTATAATAATACTATGGGGCTGGTATGAAATTATTTCCAGAGCTGGTTTTTATTCCCAGTCCGGCCCTGGAGGGACCGACGTCCTCTAGTGGGCCCTGTGCTCAATGCTTGACACCATGGAGCTCGATTGGCATTTGCCATTGAAAACCAGAATTGGAAGGTCCGCCACTGGCACCCTGTACTTTTCACAGAAGAGAGCAGGTTCACCTTGAGAAAATGTGAAAGGGTCTGAAGAAGCCATGGAGAACGTTATGCTGCCTGTAACATCATTCAGCATGACCGGTTTGGTGGTGGGTCAGTGATGGTCTGGGAAGGCATATCCATGGAGGGACACACAGACCTCTACAGGCTAAACAATGGCACCCTGACTGCCATTAGGTATCAGGATGGAATCCTTTGACCCATTTGTCACACCCTACACTGCTGCAGTGGGTCCTGGGTTCCTCCTGGTGCACGACAATGCCTGGCCTCATATGACTAGAGTATGCAGCCAGTTCCTGGAGGATGAAGGAATTGATACCATTGAATGCCCCCCCAACTCGCCTGACCTAAATCCAATAGAATAACTCTTGAAATTGTTTTGGTCCACCCTACACCACCAGGTTGCACTTCAGTCTGTTCAGGAACCCAGTCATGCCCTGGTCCAGATCTGGGAGGAAATACCCCAGGACACCATCCGTCATTTCATTACCAGCATGCCCCGATGTCAGGCATGCATACAGGCACCTGGGGCCATATAAACTACTGAGTACCATTTTGAGATGCTCCTGAAATTTCAGAAAAATGGACTAGCCTGCTGCATCATTTTTTCACTTTGATTTTCTTTTTTTTTTTTAAATTTAGCCCTCTGTAGGTTGATAATTTTAATTTCCATCAAACGATGTGGCATCCTTTAAATCCTAAAACATTACCCAGTCCATATCAGTATAGATATCCAGCATAATATTTTTCCCCGTTGGGATCTGATGTGTTTTCATAGTGTTCCTTTCATTTTTTTTTTTTTTTGTACAGTGTATTTTATGCATACAAATTGGTGTGTGTTACAGCAGTTAAAGGAGTTGTAAAGGCAGAAGGTTTTTTGTTATCTTAATGCATTAAGATAAAAAGCCTTCTGTGTGTAGCAGCCCCCCCAGCACTCCTAATACTTTTATAAAACCCATCCTCCAGCGATTTCGGAGAGTCCCTCGACCGTCCGGGACTCTCCCTCCTGAATGGCTGAGAGACAGCAACGCCATTGGCTCCCACTGCTGTCAATCATGAGAGAGAGGGGTGGGGCCAAACGGCAGCTCCGTGTCTGAATAGATACGTGGAGCTGCAGCTCGGCTCAGGTGCCCCCATAGCAAGCTGGTGCTGTGGAGGCACTCAACAGGAGGGAAGGGCCTGGAAACACCGAAGAGGGACCCGAGTATGGGAGGATCCAGGCTGCCCTGTGGAAAACCACTGCACAGAGGAAGTAGGTGTAACATGTTTAAAAAAAAAAAAAAAAAAAACACAAGACTTTACAATCACTTTAAGTGCATCTGTGAAGTCCACCTAATGCAGCTTCCTGTGACACCAATCCTGCACTGCTTCTCATTTCAGGATATCATTGCCACACTCATGTAGACTGTGCCTGCACTACAGTGGGAATACAAATGTTGCCAGGGTGGTGGTGGCTATCAGCATATTGTCATTGCTGTTTCACAAGCCTGTGGCTTGTCAGCCTGGCAATTCCTAATGTTGCTCATTGCTTTCTGGACTGGCCGCTCTGCCTCTGTTCATCTCATCCAGTAGGGTAAAAGGGCAGCAGCTGTCTCAGTCTTCGCTACCCTGGTAAGCTGGCCATACAATGTTAACAAATCATTTGAAAAAGGGTTTGATATGCTAGATTGTTTGCGTTTCAAAAATGTACCGTTTATTTTATTGATCGATTATGTCAATAAATAGGCAACCTATATCTATACATTGATGGCATTAACACATGCACATTCAACAGATCTTTACAAATCCGTTTTTTTTTTTTTTTTCAAATGATTTTCTAACACTGTATGGCTAGCTTTAAATAGGTGTTGCTTCCGCCTCATTGCAGTTCAGATTCCTCCACTATAGACAGAGGTGAGCCACTCTTTAGTATCCGTAACATGAGGCAGAGTGGCCACTCTTTAGTATCCGTAACACATCCACAGGGGAAGCAGCAGCTAGTAAAGGGGAGAGGGTAAGCTCACTAAATTATATAGAATGTAAAGCATATTAATAAAGGTGTGTGTAGCTGGACTCCTGGATTAGGAAGCAAGCAATTTATCATTCAAAAAGTATTTCCATGCATAATATTACTATATAATTGATTTGATATACATCGCTTTACCACAGATACTCTTAAGATTTAGTATATACTTTTCTTTTTCTGTAAATATATACAAAATTATTTTTACTACACAGTGCTCCTTTAAATTACAAAGTGCCTTACTCAGTATTCACCATGCATGAATACAAAATAAGCCATATATCATTTTTGCATTAATATACAATGACCCATATATCCATTACAAATACTAAGAAACAAAATCGTGTCCATGCAATTTTCAAGATGCATGCAACATATTCTTATTTCATCAATAAAGTTCCATGCTTTTGAACTGCCATCCAGTGCATTATTTGTATTCAGTTTGTCCCTCCACCCTCGTGTCACCAGCAGAACTCACCAGGACCCTTTGATTAGAGTGGTTCACAATGTGCTTTATCCCCTCTGGGTGATCTCACATCCAGGAAGCAGGCCAAATATTCACTCTCCAATATCATTAAACAACTAGGAAAAAAAAGGAGCTTCAGCAGTGTAAAACTTTACTATCTTATTAAAAGTACACCACAATAAAACTACAGGCTTAACTGCTTTATTTAGTGCAAACATGCTTGCACCCAGCTTTACACTATCTCTCTCTATATCTATATCTATACACACACACACACACACACACACACACACACACTCTCTCAAAAGTGAGTACACCCCTCACATTTTTGTAAATATTTTAATATATCTCTTCCTGTGACAACACTGAAGAAATTACACTTTGCTACAATGTAAAGTAGTGAGTGCACAGCTTGTATAAAAGTGTAAATTTGCTGTCCCCTCAAAATAACTCCACACACAATCATAGTCTAAACTGCTGGCAACAAAAATGAGTACACCCCCAAGTCAAAATATCCAAATTGGGCCCTAAGTGTCAATATTTTGTGTGGCCACCATTATTTTCCAGCACTTCCTTAACCTTCATGGGCATGGAGTTCACCAGAGCTTCACAGGTTGCCACTGGAGTCCTCTTCCACTTCTCCATGACGGCATCGCAGAGATGGTGGATGTTGGAGACCTTGTGCTCCTCCACCTTCCATTTGCGGATGCCCCACAGATGCTCAAAAGGGTTTGGGTCTGGAGACATGCTTGGCCAGTCCATCACCTTTACCCTCAACTTCTTTAGCAAGGCAGTGCTCGTCTTGGAGGTGTGTTTGGGGTCCTTATCACGTTGGAATACTGCCCTGGGGCCCAGTCTCCAAATGGAGTTGATCATGCTTTGCTTTAGTATGTAACAGTACATGTTGGAATTCATGGTTCCCTCAATGAACTGTAGCTCCCCAGTGTCGGAAGACCATGACACTCCCATTACCATGCTTGACTGTAGGCAAGACACACTTGTCTTTGTACTCCTCACCTGGTTGCCGCCACACGCTTGACACCATCTAAACCAAATAAGTTTATCTTGGTCTCGTTAGACCACAAGACGTTGTTCCAGTAATCCATGTCCTTAGTCTGCTTGTCTTCAGCGAAATGTTTGCGTGCTTTTTTGTGCATCATCTTTAGAAAAGGCTTCCTTTTGAGACGACAGCCAAGCAGACCAATTTGATGCAGTGTGCGGCGTATAGTCTGAGCACTGACAGACTAACTCCCCACCCCTTCAACCTCTGCAGCAATGTCGAATTCCCTTAGACAACCTCTGGATATGACGCCGAGCATGTACACTCAACCCCTTTGGTCGACCATGGCGAGGTCTGTTCTAAATAGAACCTGTCCTTTTAAACCACTGTATGGTCTTGGCCACCGTGCTGCAGCTCAGTTTCAGGGTCTTGGCAATCTTCTTATAGCCTAGGCCATCTTTATGTAGAGCAACAATTCTTTTTTCCAGATCCTCTGAGTTCTTTGCCATGAGGTGCCATGTTGTACCTACAGTGACCATTAAGAGTGAGAGCGAGAACACCAAATTTACCACACCTGTTCCCCATTTACACCTGAGACCTTGTAACACGAACGAGTCACCAGACACTAAGGAGGGAAAATGGCTAATTGGGCCTAATTTAGACATTGTCACCTAAGGGATGTACTCACTTTTGTTGCCAGCTGTTTAGACATTAATCACTGTGTTATTTTGAGGGGGCAGCAAATTTACACTATTATACAAGCTGTACACTCACTACTTGACACTTTGCTAAAATGTGATTGGTGTACTCACTTCGTGTTATACTGTGTGTGTTTGGTGTGTTTGTGTGTGTGTGTATATATATATATATATATATATATATATATATAATCTCCTGACAGCAGGGGTGCGGCGTTTTTTGTCTCCCTGCAAAGCAGGGAATAAAAAATGGCACATTCCTTATTTAAAGCCGTACACAGCAAGCACTTTTAGGGCACACATTTAACCCTTTGATCGCCCATGGATGTTAACCCCTTCCCAACCAGTGTCATTAGTATAGTGTCAGTGTATATCATTAGCACTGATCACTATATTAGTGTCACTGGGGATGTCACCCACTGTACTATTACAGTCTTGCTGTAAGTCGCAGATTGCTGCAATTACTAGTGTGTAAAAAAAAAAATTCAAAGTACATACATATACACGCACACACCATTGTTTGTAGACAATATAACTTTCACGCAAGCCAATTACGCTTATTGGAATTTCTTTTTACCAAAAATGTAGCAGAATACATTTTGGTCAATTTGATTTTCAAGAAAAAAAAAAATATATACTGTATATATCATTTATCACAAAGTAAAAATGTTTTTTTTTTCAAAGTTTTCAGTCCTTTTTTATTTATGTAAAAAAAAATAAAAAACCAAATGATAAATTCTACCAAAAGAAAGCTCCATTTGTGTGAAAAAATTAAATACATTTCGCTTGCACACAGTGTTGCATGACTACGTAATAACCAGTTAAAGAATATAGAAAAAAAAAGGACTGCATAGCGAAAAATTGGAATGGTCATGAAGGGGTTTACATTTTACAGGGTGTTAAGTGGTTAATGCACAAATGATATATGGTTTGTTTTTAATGAATGGTGAATACTGAGTAAGGCACTTTGTAATTTTAAAGGAGCGCTGTGTAGTATAAATATCATAATTACTCTACACTTTTTGTGTTGTTCACAGCAGCTACCAATATATATATTTTTATTATAGAGCCCGGGTGAGTTATGAGTTACTTTACATACATACATACATACACATATATATATATATATATATATATATATATATATATATATATATATATATATATATATATAAAAAAGACTAACTTGTGTTTGTTTTTGTTTTTTTCCAGCTGCTGGCTTTGTGTAGAGTATGTGTGTCTCACCCTCATCTGAATGCAGCGGACTTTGTTGAGGCCTACAGGCTTCGCAGTGTGGACTCAAAAGCCAATATTCTGCATGGTGAGGATAAGCCATTCCCAAATAACCAGGGATCTATGGAACCCTAGGAACTCTCCAGAGGTTACTAGTTGTTCCTTGAGCTGTGGCAAATTGATCTCACATTTTGATAGTGCCTACAAATTTCCAGGTCAATGGCATGACATCATTGATCTTTTTACAAGTAGAGAATGTTTGAGATGAAGAAAAAAAAATATGATTTTTAATTATCTTTGGGGGGGGGCAGCATTCTCACAACCATTCTTCCTAAAAAACCCCAATGGACTGATTTTAGCAGAGGTTCCCAGAGACCTAAAAATTATTTCAAGAGTCCCTCTAAGTTAAAAAGGTTGTGAGGCTGGTAAAGACTTGCTGATTGTGTAAGAGCAATATCTCATGACTCAAATCCTGCAGGCGCTGCAAAAATGAGCTTATACTGCTCTCTGTTGGTCTGCTTTGGGAACATGTAAAAACCTTGCTGCTTTATATTTCGTGAGGCAGAAGTATGAATGCATTAGATATAACTTGCACATGCAGCACCCCCAATGCAGGTAAACACATGGCTACACTATTGAGGGGGGGGGGGGGGGGGGGTGAGATCGAATAAGGCTAAAGTTAGAAGCTGATTGGTTACTATGCACTCCTGCACCAGATTTTGCACTCTCTAGTTTTAGTAAATCAACCCCATTATGTCTTTGTATGCTGTAGCATTAGCAGTACCCTTCAACTGAATTCATTAGCTTGAAGGGTTTCACATACATTTGGCCATATAGTAAGCCTGATGGTCAGGTGTCTACTCATGTTTGGTCATATGGTGTTTGTGTGATGTGTCGCATTACATTTCATTTTTGTTTTTCTGAACTGCTACACCTTTGCGCACTTGAAGTATTGGATATTTTCATACGTAAGACTGGTTGTAGCATCTGAAAGTGTCACTCCTTACCACTCCGGCCCTCCCTTCATCCTATGGTGTCATAGTGGGTGCCAAAAGCTATCGTAGTGGAGCTATTGAATTATGACTTTCAATTTATGAGCCGAGTTGTGGTATTGTGAAGCCCTGCACCTTTCCTGTGAGCTCCTCCTCATTGTTCTGTCACAATGAAGACAATACAGCTTTGCAAACAAATGCCCACTGCCCTTATCTATAACTGGCCTTTGCATCAAGGAGCACATGGAAGGGCACCGCATGCAAAACAAAACCAAAGCAATTCCCAGCTCAACTTACCGACCAGGCTTCTAATCAACCGTATGGTCCTGTCTTACTGTATGCGTTAAAAATGGGTTTAGCTTACACACATTTGCAAATACATGCGTTTAGTTACAGAGCCTGGTAAGGCACTCCATAATTTTCTGTAGCCATAACTCTAAATTTTGAGAGCCTCCACGGTGGAAGCACATACATTATAATGGATAGGCAGAGGGCAGATGAGCCTGGAGGGAGCTCTTAAAGGCACACTGGATACCCAGCACATAGCACCATGACACCTAAGGTGTCCAGCATGTCCCCTCACTAATATTTCAACAGTACAAACAAATGGCCACTGCTCTCACCTATAGCTGACTTTTGCAGCTAAGAGCACATGGAAGGGTGACACATGTCAAATAAAACCAAAATAAAATTCCCGGCTCAACTTACTGACCAGTCTACAACCAACCAAATTAACCTGTCTAACAGTATGCCTTAAAAACAGGGGTTTAGTTTGCACACATTTGCAAATACATGCTTACGTTACAGGCCCTGTCAAGTGTACGTACAGGATATATGAATTTGGAACTGTTATGTTTTCCTCCTTATTTAACAATAGTTAATACTTCTGTAGCACCCTCCTAGGTAGGTGCTAGGAAGAAGCATATGGGTGGCCCTGTCTGCATATCAGGAGGGCCTGATCATTTGTTAGGCTGTCATGTGCTTTCAAGGGTGTCTGAGTCTGGGAAGTCTCCCCACTGTGTTCAATGAGGGTTCATATTGGACAGTGGAGGAAACCCGACCAAAAGCACACCAGGGCTTGGATCCATCATGATGCAGCATCTTTGGTGGGAAGTAGAGTCCCAGGAAGAGGGCGACGGCTGTCTCTCCTGTCAATGCAAGCGAGTGTGTCCTGGGTGGTCGGCCTAGAGGACGAAGGTTGAGCCGAGCTGCAGAGAGGGATCCAGAGTGCTGTGGACCGAGTGGAGCTGCTGGGCAGAAGTTTTGGGGAAAAACAGTATTGTGAGTACTCAAAACCGCCCAGGGGCCTGTCTAGGAGAGGGGACCACTCCAGAAGGTCAAGGGGATCCAGGAGCCAGCTAACCTGAGGAGAAGGTTTAGAGAAAGTGGATGCCAGTGTTTAAGCCCTGAAGATAAGTGAGAGGAAGAGGGTTCCCGGTGTGGGCCCTGAAGTGTTTAGCAGCGTAGCAGCAGCACAAGTAGCTACTTCAGCAAGGAGTGCTTAAGGGAGCTAAAGAAAGGACTTCTTTATGTGAGAAAGCAGTCCAAGGTCAGTTTGGAGTTAACAGGCAGCAAGCCAGCATTGGCCAGCATCTAGCCAGTGTCAAGTCAGCGCCAAGAAGCGTTTTTCGGTTGTCCCTAGCAAATATTGCATAGTTGAGCCAAAGGAGTATCCCACTCCTTCCCTTCTCCCATCCAAGTTCTCAATAAATACAAAAAACACAAAGATACTGGACTGGTCATTGTTTCAGCACTTACACTTGGAGAAATATGCACAGGGGTACTTTTGTTGCACCCGGTGGCCCAGGGGAACCCATATCCAGCAAAATGGCCTGAGAATCCTGCTACACTTCTGTTCTACAAAGAAAAAATGTGCAGTGGCTGGTGATCCATGGCATCTAATTCGTTTCTGGAATGTTGGACCGCTTAAAATGGATGTAAACCCTCACATATATGCAGTGAAGTGGACAGCCTCAGATGATACACCGAGATGAAACAAATCTCTCTACATAAGTTTTATTTGTATATCTGCTGTCTTCTGCTTTCTACACTGTTCAGAAAGTGAACATCGTGTTAGAATTTTTTCTTCCTGTTCCAACACTGGGTGTAGAGTCTTGGCATACACTGTGTGACAGCTGATTGGAGGAAAAGCACCCCCCCTCCACATAGGCAGAGGAAGGAAGAAACGTGCAGAGCTGTCCTGTCTCTATGCACCCACTCTGGCGCAAGTTTCCAGCTGCTTTTATCTCCTGTGTTAGAGAACTTGCCAAAAGTTTTCGTTAGATTAGGACCCAGGTCAGATTTCATGAATGGGGTTTACATCCACTTTAAAGTTGTCTTTACTATGTATCACTTTTCTAGCACACACTTCCCAGTTTTAACTCCAGAGATTCTCAGTCTGCAGCCACGCAGATTGCATATTGAACACTACCCATGTCCTCCCAATAGATATTGTTCACACAATATTCAGAGTGAAGCTGAATTCTGCATCAGTCTCTGCTCTTTGCAGAGGTAAAGTTTCTCATTACTTCCAAATGTGTAATTAAGGGGTGTGTTTGTGTGCAATGCCATTCCAGCACACACAGTTCTCCAACCATTTCTACACCAGCATAGTATGTGCATTAAAGCAACATTAATCCTTAGTGTTTTTTTTTATATATACATTTTTTTAATTTAAATAAACATTGCTATACTTACAACTCTCATGTTTCAGTATCTTCCCCACTATCTTCATAGACCTAGTCCCCACCATCTCCTTTTGTCCCATAATAACCTGCTTCATTTTTCCTTGGTACAGTTTTTAACCTCTATAATTCTTCCAAATGCTTTATGGGGCATGTTACTCCACCCCTGTCCTTTACATGTATGGCTATATTTTTTGGTAAACCATAGAAATATCAGTAATTACCATTTGTGAGTCAGAATATAAGCTGTTCTGCCTGCTGGTGTTACTGCCACACTCTTTCCTACACATCATGCCTGCTGTCATTCCTTCTACAATTCTCTCCTGCAAAGGCTGCTCCCTGTTAAAACTCTGGTCTCCTCTCCTGCACTTACTGCCCATTGTCGTACCCTCTGCAATCCTCTTCTGTACATACTGCTTGCTATCATACCGTCCACACCCCTTTCCTTTACATAATGCCCACCTTAATCCCTTCCACACTCTTCTACTTCACATACTGGCCATTGTCCTATCCTTTTTACTCCTTTTCTGTAGATATCGCCTGCTGTCATGCTGCCCACATTCCCCACATTGCCTATTGCAATAAACTCTACTGCATCCCCTTGCACATATTGCCCACCGTCATACTCCCCATACTCCTCTTGAGGTAGCAGGGGCATGGCTTATCAGCGCTCTGTGTGTGCACATAATATGAAACTGACATAAAAACAGTCTTCCACAACCTTACCTTTAATAGCAGGGTTTGGCTGGTCCTCCCCCACCTTTAACCCTCCTACACATCAGTTTCTGTTAATGACTGTGTTTCAACCTACATATGAATTTGATGATCATTAGCACCTGCTTGGTATAATTGGTCTGAGAACTCAGCGATAATATACTTTGTGCACTGGTGTGCAATCATGTTGGAATAGGAAGGGACCATCCCCAAACTGTTACCACAAACTTGGGAGCATGGAATTGTCCAAAACGTCTTGGTATGCTGATGCCTTAAGAGTTCCCTTCACTGGAGCTAAGGGGCAAAGCCCAAACCCCTGGAAAACAACCCCACACCATAATCCCCCTCCACCAATTTGGACCCGTGGAGGAACTTCACTGGCCTGCGCAGTCCTGACCTTACCCCTTAAAAAAAACCTTTTGGGTGACTTAGAGCGGAGAATGCGAGCCAGGCCTTCTCTTCAACATCAGTGCCTGACTTCACAAATGCGCTTCTGGAAGAATGGTCAAACATTCCCATAGACACTCCTAAACCTTGTGGACAGCCTTCCCAGAAGAGTTGAAGCTGTTATAGCTGCAAAGGGTGGGCCAACTCAATATTGAACCCTACAGACTAAGACTCGTGTGCGTGTAAAGGCAGGCATCCCAAAAAATGTGATAATATAGTTTGTATATATATATATATGTATGTGTGTGTGTGTGTGTGTGTGTGTGTGTGTGTATGTGTGTATGTATATGTGTGTGTGTATATATATATATATATATATATATATATATATATATATATATATATATATAATGTGTATATGTATGTGTGTGTGTGTGTATATATATATATATATATATATATATATATATATATATATATATATATATATATATATATTAAACTACCTGGAAAACTGCGGACTAGGAATTTTAGTAAACAAAGCTGTATGTGAATGGTTGACTTCTGTATTATTGCTGTTTTATGGTGGTTTTCACTGGTCTGTCTCCTCTGCAGGACTGTCTGTTTTGGAGATGTGTTTAGTAATCGCTATGAAGCACTTACAAGATACCTACCAAGGGGAGCCTTTCAATTTCCAGATGGTCCACAATGGTGAGATCTGTTTTTCTGTGGTAATTAATGTTGGTTATCATTCCTTACCTACAGCCATTTGAATATCTTTGTTGTAACCTACACTGACAAATTAGATTTCAGCAGCATTGTATAATCAGGCTAGTAAATGCTGAACACTTGGTCACTGTGGGCTCCTCACTAACATTACAATCCTGCTTTTAGAGGATCTCTAGGCTAATGGAAGAGCATATTGTTAAAAACAGAGACACTGAAATTGCCTAATAAAAATAATTCACACCTTTTACCTCCATGTACAGGACAACGTCTGACACCCTGAAACATGCTGAGGCTGATTTACTAAAGGAGTTGAGAAAATTCACTCAAATTGTAGCAATGTTCACTTTAAAGTTCATTCTAAATACTCAATTGTGTGTAGATTAATTGGCTCCCGCCATGTTGACCTTGTGAGACCTAGAGAGAGTGAGGAGAGGAGAGCCGATCAGCTGCATCTCCTCATAGGGGAGACCTGTACAGATCATCAGTACCCTGATAATCAGTGCAGCCACAACAGTGCCCAGCGGTGATGCCAGTCAGTTCTGCTTATCATTGCCCATAAGTGCCATCTATCAGTGCTCATCAGTGCCCTTTAGTGCCGCCTTTTTAGCGCAAATTTGTGAAGGAGAACAATTCCTTTTCCCTTTCGTTTTATTGACGGACACTGCTCCTGATATTTATAACCCTTCAGGAGTAGGATACTAGGCAGAAAATAATTCTGGCCATACCCATGGGCAGTCCCAGGGGGTATACTCCCTCTCTCTGCTATAGCCACTCAGTTTTTTCTGCCTAGTCAGGAGTAAGGACCTATTTCCTTGCTGGGATCTTTGGTCCTGGCAACATCTTTTAGATATTAGATAGGAATTTTTTTCCTCCTGGATTTTCTTTCTGTGAGATCTACATTTAACTGCCAGACTAGACGACGGGCTGGATAATCTAGATCCAGTGGTCACCCCAGTCTGGCTAGTGAACGTGCCCAGATCTTCACTCCGCACTAGGTCGGCCGCGGCATCGCCCCACTGGACGGGGGCTGGCCTGCGAGTTAAATGCCTCGCAAGGTCGCATACAATCGGGTCTCAGCCCGAGAAGCAGCATTCCTCCTGGCCGACAACCGTTTATCTGTGATGCCTCTTTGGATGTGACTCCCCTGATTGCTTGCCTCTCTTTTTTGGCAGTGGTCCTTCAGTGTGTCTTTAGACTTAAGTGCTTGCCTGCGGATAAGACTTCAAAAAAGGTCTTGACTGATCTTCCTTTTTCAAGGAG
This sequence comes from Pelophylax lessonae, assembly GCF_965119305.1. NCBI lineage: Eukaryota > Metazoa > Chordata > Amphibia > Anura > Ranidae > Pelophylax > Pelophylax lessonae. Next base: position 282,332,787 of record NC_138773.1, read on the forward strand.
AATTCCTGTTTGGAGCTACCCTGAATGACATCATTAACCACTTCTGGACCAGAAGGATTTGCCCCCTTAATGACCAGGCCGTTTTTTTGCGATTCTGCATTGGGTTACTTTAAGAGAAAATTGCACTGTGACACTGTACCAAAATAAAACTGATGTCCTTTTTCCCCCACAAATAGAGCTTTCTTTTGGTGGTATTTTATAACTTGTGCGATTTTTATTTTTTGCACTATAAACAAAAAAGAGAACGACAATTCTGAAGAAAAAAAAAAACAATTTTTTACATTCTGCTATATAACATTCCCAGAAAAAAAATTAAAAAATCAAATTTTTTCATCATTTTAGGCCAATTTGTATTCTGCTTCACATTTTTGGTAAAAAAAAATCGCAATAAGCGTATTTTGATTGGTTTGCGCAAAAGTTATCGTGTGTACAAACTAGGAAAGATTTGTCATGTTTTTTTTTTTTTTTGTTTTTTTTACTAGTAATGGCGGCGATCTGGGATTTTTAGCGGGACTGCGACATTGCGGCGGACAGATCATACCCCGAACTGACATTTTTGACACTTTTGGGGGGGGGGGGGGGGGGACCAGTGGCATTACTACAGTAATCAGTGCTAAAAAATATGCATTGTTACTGTAATAATGACATTGGCAGGGAAGGGGTTAACCTAGTGGGTGATCAAAGGGTTAAATGAGAGCCTAGGGGAGTGTTTACGAACTGTGGGGGGAGGGGCTTGTTAAATTACCATAAAGACCTGTGATCCTATATAGAAGGATCACAGGCGCTCTGTGATCATTTCAGTGAGAACAATGGTCCGTTGTGTTTACAACAGCTGACTGTTCTCTCTTAGCGGGGAGCGATCTCGGGAGACCAGCTGCGTGCTCTCCCCTCCCAGCACCAAGCGCACGACCAACGTTGGGCTACGTCGGTTCGCGCAGGATGGCCAGCCTGCCGCAGTAAATGTGCGGCGGGCGGTTTGGAAGCAGTTAAAGGTCTCGCGGGGGTTGAGTACTTTTCTTCTGCAGGCTACTAAGGGCAAGGAACCTTGTATTACATGTGGGCCTTCCTTCTCACCTTATAAGTTTTTTTGTCCCTCGGGGTTGACTGAAAAGGGGTCAAAGCCTTTCAGGGCCTCTTCTGGAGGGTCCAAACGAACCTGGTCTGGCAAGCCAAGATCGGGCTTCTTCAGATCCATGGACAAGGCTCCTTCTGCATGAAGGTGTGCCCTCACCTGTATCGTCTTTGCTGGTTTTTGAACCCTTGGACTTCCCGGGTGCAAGACAAGTGGGTCCGTAAAGTCATTCGGTCCGACTACAAGATCGAGTTTCGTTCTGGTCCCCCAGGATGTTTTTTTCCTTACAACTTGCGCCTGTCCCCAGACCGCTTACAGGGCCTGTTTGGGTGGTACAAGGCCTGTTCCTTCAAGGGGTGATTTTCCCGGTTCCGACCTTGGAGCGTTTTCAGGGTTTTTACTGAAATCTGTCCACGGTTCCCAAGAAGGAAGGCAAAGTGCTTCCAATCCAGGACTTCTAGACACTAAACTGCTTTGTGCAGGTTCAGAATGGAGTCCATTCAAACGGTGGTGGCATCCCTGCGTCAGAAGGGATTTCCTCGCCTCTATCGATTATTAAGGATGCCTACCTTCAGATTCCAATGTGTGGCAGTCACCGGTGTTTTCTTTTCTTTGCTGTAGGAGAGGAGCATTATCAGTTTGTGGCGTTACCCTTTGGTCTCGCATTTGTTCCTCCTGTCTTCACAAAAGTGTTAGCCCCGGTGCTAGCTTTGCAAAGCCAAGGGGGGGATCGTGGTACTGGGCTACTTGGATGATCTCTTTCTGCAAGCGGAGTCCCCCTCTGTTCTGGTGGAGAACCTGGAGATCACAATACAAACTCCAGAAATTGTCCTGCTGTTTAACAAATGGTCATCCCTCCGGGCTTGCATGCGGATGCTGGGCTTTGATGGTGTTTACCTACGTGGCGGTTCCGTTTGCGCAGTTCTATATGAGGTCCCTGCAAAGGAAAATTCTGACCAAATGGGTTGAGACTCCGCAGTCTCTGGACAATCAGATCCGGTTGAGACGAGGCATGAAGGAGTCCCTGATATGATGGCCTTATTCTCCGGGTCTTCGGCTGGAGAAATCCTTCCTCTCCTTGTATTGGACAGTGGTCACCACGGATGCCAGCCTGCCCGGCTGGGGAGGCATCCTTAGCAAGCATTCTGCTCAGGGGATCTGGATGCTGGAACAGTCTAGACTCCCTATCAATGTTTTGGATCTCTGAGTGATCAGACTGTGCCAGGATCATTGGACAGATCGTCTTCAGGGTTGTCCAGTGCACATTTAATCGGACAATGCTACGGCCGTAGCTTATTTCAATCACCAAGGAGGCATAAGAAGTGTCCTGGAGGTATCCGGCATTCTAAGGTGGGCAGAACGATTCGTTCCAGTTCTCTCCACCATACACATTCCTGGGGTGGAAAATTGGCAGGTGGATTACCTCAGTCGGCAGGCGTTGTACCACGGGGAGTGGTCCCTTCATCCGGAGGGATTTTATCAGCTGTGTCACCGGTGGGGCACGCCCGACATGTATCTGTTGGCCTCTCGGCTCAACAGAAAGGCACAGAGGTTTGTGGCTCGGTTAAGGGATCCTCTGGCAGACGCCACAGACATGCTGGTGGCCCCCGTGGGGTTAGTATCATCTGATTTACGCCTTCCCTTGCTCTCGAGCTTCTGCCCAGACTTCTACACAGAAGCAAGGCAGAAGGGATTCTGGTTATCTTAGTGGCCCTGGACTGGCCTCGGCAGGAATGGTACGCCGATCTGGTGCGGCTGGTCGCCGACGCTCCTTGGCAGCTTCCTCTCGGGAAGGATCTGCTTTCCTAAGGACATCCTCAATCTTGCTTTTAAAGTCGCTGGCTTTGACAGCTTGGCTGTTGAACGGCAGGTGCTGAAGGATAGGGGTTTATCGGAATCTGTGATTCCTACACTGTAGAAAGCTAGGAAATCTACTTCTAGGAAGTTCTACCATCGTACGTGGAAGACGTACCAATGGCCACACACTCCCTGGTGCGTACCTTTCTTCAGGGTGTCCCGACATTTGGTTACTTCAGTGCAGGCACTGTTGCCGCCTTGGGATCTTAATTTGGTGCTTTCTGCTCTACTGAAGCCTCCCTTAGAAAATATTCGGGAGATTCCCCTCCTTACGCTGTCCCTGAAGGTGACATTTTTAGTGGCGATTACCTCTGCTTGCAGGGTGTCAGAATTGGCGGCTTTATCCTGTCGGTTACCTTACCTGGTGATTGACAGGGATAAGGTGGTTCTTCGTCCCTGTCCGTCATTCCTTCCAAAAGGTTGTCTCTCATTTTTTGTTTGAATGAAGACATTGTGTTGCCTTCCCTGTGTCCCAGCCTAAATATTCGAAGGAAATTGCCTTGCATGCCTTGGATGTGGTCCGGGCAACTAGGGTGTACCTGGCAGCTACGGAGTCTTTCAGGAAGTCAGATTTTTTGTGCTCACGGACAAACCTCAAATAGGGTTGTCTGCTTCCTCTGCGACCATTTCCAGATGGTTCAGACAGACGGTGGTTCAGGCCTATTCCATCAGGGGTCAGGTTCCTCCTTTACCTGTCAAGGCACACTCTACTAGGGTGCTTGGTGCCTCCTGGGCTTTCCGTCATCTGGCGTCAGTGACGTAGGTTTGCAAGGTGGCACCCTGGTCATCGGTGCACACTTTTACAAAGTTTTATAAAGTGGATGTGTTGGCATCTGCGGATGCTTCTTTTGGCCGCAAGGCTTTGCAGGCTGCTGTTGAGAGGACCTGATTTTCCTTAAGGGTATGTTTTTTCAGGTGGGCTATAGTTGTTTGGTTGGCTGATGTTTATCCTTGGGAATTTTTTCTGTTGTTCCCACACCTCATGTTTAACACTGCTTTGGGACGTCCCAATGGTTATGAATATCAGGAGCTGTGGCCGTCAATGAACAAAAGAGAAAATGGGAATTTTGACTTACCGTAAAATAAATTTCTCTGATATTTGACGGACACAGCAACCACCCCTCTGTGGAGTTATAATTCTCCTGACACTGCTTGTAACAAAACTGAGTGACTATAGCCACTCAGATTTTTTTTTTTTTTTTTTAGCAAAAAATAAAAAACCCAGCGATTTTATTAAATAATGCTAAAGAGCTCAATTTTTGTGAACAAAAAAATGATAAAAATCATATGGGTACAGTGTTGCATGTCCACGCAATTGTCATTCAAAGTGTGACAGCACTGAAAGCTGAAAATTGGCCTGGGCTGGAAGAGGGTAAAAGTTCCCAGTATTGAAGCAGTTAAAAAAATTAACAAGAATTTGCTTTTTTTTTTTTTAACATGCTTGATTGAACTACGTCTTCAATGTGGCAACATCGTTAAATTTCTTAGTAAATCAACCTCCTTGTGTCTGTCCATCCCCGTTTACAACAAGGCTTCCACAAAATAAAGTAGAGGAAGCCCCTGTTTCATTATTGAAACAACTGTTTCCTAAAATGATTACTTTTTTTTTTCCTGTGAAATTGCCATGTTCCATTTTGCTGCTGGTTTGAAAACAAATACCATGTACCAGAAAGCAGACCCTTCCACCAACATGTGAGGAGTTCTGCTGTGCGATTGAGTGAACTTATTAAAGGAGAAGTACAGCCAAAGCCCATTTGGCTGTACTTCTGTGGATCCCAGGAGTGCAGTTCGTTCTGCACTCCTGTGACCCGTTTTCAGTAGACAACGGGCTAAAACCTGCTGTTGGCTGATGTCACAGGGCCAGCCAGGTTCAGGCTGGGGAAAGATCACGACAATAAGGTCAGGATCCGCCCAAAACCTTGGATTGGCACCTGGTGAGCCGCTGAGAGCCTTAGCTATTTCTGCCCCCTCCACAGCCCAGTGCTCAAGGTTGTGTAGGGGGTGGGGTGGGGGCACAGAGTAGAGAGCCAGTGATTGACAGTCACTAGCCCTCTGATATCTGAGCGATTAGCGGTGTTTTATCACTCAGTTCTCAGTCTTCGAGCCGACAGGGGACTGATGCTGCATCCACCTAGGTAAGTATGATTCTAAAAAAAAAAATTAAAAAATGCCCAAACGTCTCAACTTTTCACAGCTTCAGTGTTTGCTGGGTCAGTGTCAATCAGTCAATGGACTTTTAATTATGACTTGTG